>NC_089699.1:6894468-7194468 GCF_031753505.1 Anomalospiza imberbis | reverse complement strand
TCCCCACCCAGCCCACAGGAGCGGAGGGTTGACAAGAAGGTGGGATGCTGGAAGGGATGCTGGTTGCTGGATGGGCGTGGGGAATTCCCAAAAAAGCAGGAGGCTCACCTGGGGAGCAGCCGTGGGTCAGCCAGGGCGCTGAGGGGAGCTGGCAGGCACGGGCAGGGGGGACAAACGCCAGGGCCCTGGCAGATGTGGGCACCAGCCCTGCCCGTGCCGCTGTCCCAGGACACTCCGGTCCGGTGTCACCTTGTCCCAAGCACCTCCAACCTCCTGGCATGGCTCTGGCACCCACAGCACATCCAGTGTCCAAGCAGTCCTGAGTCTGTACCTGGTGTAGAGCACGTGATAGGGTGCTGTGTGCGTCAGTTTGGTTTTCTCTGTTCTCTTTCTGTTTGGGTTTTTTTTTTAAGCATTCCCAATAAATTGTTGCAAAGTGGAGCTGGAAAATGTCTCGGTTTCTTTCTCCTGCATTTCAGGTGCTGCAGTGCCTGCTATCAGTGCTTTATGTTCTTATCACTGCATTTTGTCTTCCCTCCTCTGTGCTCCAGCCTCATGTGGAGTGTCCTGGCACTGGAGGAGCCTCCCCTGGCAGTGCCAGGACATTCAGGGTTATAATTTTTCTAATAATTTACCGACACTGAAGTCTTTACCAAGCAGCAGAGACCAACAATAAAACACCTTCTGACCTCTGAGTACAGAAAATAACACCCAGCCATTAAAAGACAGCTCATCCACTGAAATAAAAACACAAACATGTTAAAAGGAGATAATAAAAGGTGCAGGGGGAGGCACAGAAGAGCTGTGTTTGCTGTTCTGAGTGTGCCCAGAACTGATTTACCCTCCCCTCACACAGCCCAGCCTGGCTGTAATGAGCACTTAACCTCAGCAGCCACACACACACACACACACACCAGAAATAGAGATATCAAAGCTTGATGGATTAAAGAGTCACCCCCCAGATCCAGACCCAAGGGGGATGGGCACTTCGGGGTCTGCAGCTTTCAGAAGCCCAGCCCTACAGGATGGTGGACCCCTGATCAGCTGGGGAGGCACCTGGGGATTCCAGCCCCTTCCCAGAAGAGCAGGTGCCAGCAGGGAGAGCCCAGCCTCCCCGTGAGCATCACTTGCTGGGACACCCTGCTGCCACCTCTCCCGTGGGCACTGGAGCCACGACAGCGACCTCCAGGCAGGCAAAACCCTCCTCCTGGGGTCTGGTGTGGGACGAGGCTGGGGAAAGCCACTGCAGGGGACAGGTGTGGGGGGACAGGCAGCAGGGGGGACAGGCAGGTGCCACCAGCACCTTCTGTGGTGGCTCAGGTTGCCCTCACCTCTGTCTCAGAGCCGTGTACCTCGTGCTGCCACCATGACTCTGCCCAGGTGTGTGGCTGTCCCTTGCCCAGCACCACGAGGACACGCAGAGCTGCTCAGGATGGAGCCTTTCCTGGGGAAACGGGGCTCCTGCCTGCAGGGAATGAACAGGAGCAGCTCACCTTGGGCAGCTGACCCGGCGTGGAGCCCCCCGCCCACAGCGGGGCTGGGCGTGACGGATGCAGGCACAGGGATGTGCCCACCTGGAGACACCTGCCAGCGCTGTCCCTGCCAGCCCTGCCCACACTCAGCCCCGGCCAGGGCTGCCACAGCCACGCAGTGAGAGCCCTCTCTCACTGACCAGCCAGCCCTGCAGCAGTCCCACGCCTCCCAGGGCGGGTTTTGGTTTGGGTGATGCAGGATCAGGAGCACCAGGCCCTTCGGTTCACAGCATTGTGCTAAAAACAGAAGGAAAATCTCTCTGCATTGTGAAAGGAGGAAGCTGGGATGGGCAAGGCTGGCTGCCAGCCCCTCCTGTGAAGTCCGTGGTATGGCCTGGAAACTGCTCCTGGGGGTCCCAGCGGCCTCCCCAGGCTCAGACAGGCAGAGCCCCCCGAGCTTCTCCCCTGTGCCCCATCTCTGCCTCCCCTGGGCAGAGCAGGAACCCCCGGGGGCTCCAGGACCCCAACTCCCAGCCAGCCCCAGCCCAAGACCTGCGGGGCACAGCAGCCACTGCTCTGCAGATGGGATCCTGACCGAGATGCTGCAGCTGCAACTGATGCAGCAACAGAGACGCTGGAGGTGCAGGAGATGCACAGGGAGGTGCAGGAGATGCACAGGGAAGTGCAGGAGATGCACAGGGAGGTGCAGGAGATGCACAGGGAAGTGCAGGAGATGCACAGGGAGGTGCAGGAGATGCACAGGGAGGTGAAGGAGGTGTCGGAGCTGCAGGAGGAGGTGGTGGAGCTGCTGATGAAGGTGCAGGAGCTGCAGAGGGACATGCAGGAGATGCTGGAGCTGCAGAGGGACATGCACGAGGTGCAGGAGCTTCGCACGCAGCAAAGAGCGGAGCCATTGCAGGAGCTCTCCAGCACCCATTGCCCCTCACCCAATGCCTGCCAGCCTCGTACAGCCCCTCGCTCCTGCTCCCGGCTGGTGCTCAGGGCTCTGGTGCTGTTTTCTCTACAAAAAAACCATCGCAGTGAACTCACAGAACCGATGGCTGCTCTTCCCGTTCTCAAAACAACAGAAAGATCTGGAACATCTTCCAGCTCTCCTTCCCCCAGCTGGACCACTCCAGACTGACCTCCCTGTCCCCACGCTCACCCGCATCACCCCGGGGGAAGAGCTGCGTGTGTTCCCTCCTGTTCTGTTCCACATTGTCAGGAAAATTAATCCACAAACATCAGAGGTTTATGTCCAAAAAGGAGACAGAGGAGTCCTTTTACTTTATTCCAATAAAGGGAGAGGCCATGGGGCATTCCCCTGGGGTCTCTCCAATTTTTGGAGGACGCAGCCTCCTTTTTATCCCAATTTCCCGGCCACATTTCCCTTCTCTCTTTCCCCATTGCCTGAGGTACTTGAGAGGCACAGACTTCCTGAAATGCCTGATACCAAAGATTTTCCTCTAATGTATAACCCTCCCTTTTAATTGTTAATTTTTATGGAATTTAGGGTTTTTTCCATTGTTTCTTTCATTTTTCAGCATCCAATTTGACTTCCCAGAACACCTGATACCAAAGATTTCCCTGTAATGTGTAACCCTCCCTTTAAATTTTTAATTCTTATGGAATTTATGGGTTTCCCCCATTGTTTCTTTCATCTTTCAATATCCAATCCCATTTATCAGCGAACCTACACTTCGCTTGTAAAGCCAAATATCTTTTTTTTTTTTTTTTTTTTCCACTCGTCACTCAGTGGAATCCTTCCCACTGTTTCTTTTATCTCTCAGTGCTGGTTTTATCTACCAGCGTGTTCGTGGAGACAAACCCCTCATTCCTCTCGACGTCGTGTCGCACATCCCATCGAAGGGGATGGGAGCCGCGGGCTCTGCCTCCCTGGCGCTGGCTGCTGCACTTTGCTCAGCCCCTGATTGATGGGCGGCCTCGGCACCAACACCCACGCCGAGGACACCCGAGGGCAGAGCAAAACATTTTAAAGCCCAAAGCGGCACTTACTCGTTGAAGGGGTGATTAAGGGTGTTTGTCTTCAGGAGATTTGGCCGAGCGAGGCGCAGCGCCGGGGAAACGCTGAGTGCTCTGGAGAGAGCAAACCTCATCACATGAGCGCCATTAGGGGCTGGGATTCGGGGAATCGTGGAGTTGTTTAGGTTGGAAAAGGCCTGGAAGGTCGCCGAGTTCCCTGCGCTGGAGGGGGCAGCGGGAGCATCCTCAGGCTGCAGCCCGGACATGCAGCACCTCCCGGCTCCAGCCTGAGAAATGCCTCCCAAGAGGCTGGAGCCGGGGGAATCGGCCTCTTCTCCCAGGGAACAAGTGACAGGATGAGAGGGAACAGCCTCAGGTTTCTCCAGGGGAGGTTTAGACGGGATATTGGGGAAAATTTCTTCTCCAAAAGGTTTGTGCAGCCCTGGCACAGCTGCCCGGGGCAGTGGTGGAGCCACCATGGCTGGGGGGATTTAAAGGGTGGGTGGATGTGGCACCTGGGGACATGGGTTAGAGGTGGGCTTGGCAGGGCTGGGTTGACCGTTGGACTTCATGGCCTTGGAGGTCTTTTCCAGCCCTGGTGATTCCACGACTGGATCCGAGCACAGCTCACGGTCCGGGCTTGCCCCACTCTCCTCAGCTCACTCTCTGCTTGCCGTGGAACCAGCCCCGTGCAGCGCGGCCCCAGCACCCCCTGCTCTGCACCCCTGCGGCAGAGCAGCCTCCAGCACACGGAACTCCCCCGACACCAGCCCGGGACGCAGAATCCACCCGGAATTGTGTCCGGGAGGAGAATTTGGCACAGAGCCGCCCCGACCACCGGGCCGGGGCTGGAGCGGCTCCCTGGCACCGCCCTGTGGGCACACCCGGAACTGCAGCCGGGGACAGCGGCGGGACTCGGTGACCCCGGCGGGCCTGGCGACAGTGGGCAAGTGTGACCACCGAGCCCTGCGTGACCACCGAGCCCTGCGACAGTGGGCAAGTGTGACCACCGAGCCCTGCGTGACCACCGAGCCCTGCGACAGTGGGCAAGTGTGACCACCGAGCCCTGCGTGACCACCGAGCCCTGCGACAGTGGGCTCCTGTGACCACCGAGCCCTGCGTGACCACCGAGCCCTGCGACAGTGGGCAAGTGTGACCACCGAGCCCTGCGTGACCACCGAGCCCTGCGACAGTGGGCTCCTGTGACCACCGAGCCCTGCGTGACCACCGAGCCCTGCGACAGTGGGCTCCTGTGACCACCGAGCCCTGCGTGACCACCGAGCCCTGCGACAGTGGGCAAGTGTGACCACTGAGCCCTGCGTGACCACCGAGCCCTGCGACAGTGGGCAAGTGTGACCCCCGAGCCCTGTGTGACCACCGAGCCTCGCGACAGTGGGCTCCTGTGACCACTGAGCCCTGCGACATTGGGCAACAGTGACCACTGAGGCCTGCGGCCCCTGACCTCTGTGACCACTGATCCTGGGTACTGCCGACCCCTGCCACCATCAATCCCCCTGGACCACCGACCCCTGGGACCACTGACCCCTCTCATCAACGACGCCTGCCACCAGTGACCACAAGATCATCAATCCCCTATGGACACTGACCCATGTGACCACTGATCCTTGTGACCACCGGCCCCTCTGACCACCAACCCCTGCAACAATCGCATCCTCGGACCACCAGCCCCTGTGACCACCAGCCCCTGGGACCACTGACCCCTGTGACCAGCAGCCCAGCGTGCCTCAGGCCACTGCAGGTTTCTTCCCCGGACAGAGCAGATTGCAGGAGCTCAGGGAACCACCCACTGCAGGGCTCGAAGTGTTTGCAAAGAGGATTTACAGTCCTTTGCCTTTTAATTGGCAGCTCAAAGCTCAGCATGCTGAGCTTTGCTTGACACAAAGGCTCTTCAAAATCAAGAGGCTCCCTCCAGTGAGGAGCCCCAGCTGCTCTGCAAACACCTGTGCTCATGCCCTGCATCCTTCAGAGTATGCAGGCAGCCCTCAGGAGAGCTCTGATCCTGTAGCTCACGGTTGTGCCTTCATAGAACAGCGCTGCTGCAGAAAAAGAGAAGAAAAGTGGGGTTTGTTCCCCTGGCACAAAGCTGTGCCTCGAGCTGTGGAAGGGCAGTGCCCCCTTGAGCCTTGGAGGGCGGAGTGGCTCCTGGGGCTGGGCAACACCACCAAAACCACAGGAATCTCCACTCCACCGCCTAGCTTTTCACTGCAGAGCTGATCATCCCCGTTCTGGCTCTGGCCTTAATCCCAGGGCAGCAGAGCCCAGCGTTGTCTGGGCTGTAGAAACCCTGATGTCCCTCATGCTGCAGCCTTGGAACCCACGGGACATGCCAAGGTGCTGGTAACCATTTCTTGTTTTACAGACCATGAACTTTCAGAGATTTCCATGACAAATATGTAAAAGAAGAAGAAGAAGAAAGTAAAAGACTTGCTAAATCCTCTGATTTGGTATTTCTGCTCTCAGGTCCCACACAGGACAGCAGCAGGACACACGGCTGATCCCTGCGTGGTGACAATGACACCAGCAGAGCACTTTTAGGAATGCATCAACTCTTGCTATGCCAGGGCAATGCTGCACTTTAGATGTCTTGTATTGACAAGGACTCTAGGAATAACCCCATTTGAAAAATGTGGTATTTGGCCTCCTAACTTTGTTGAAGGTCCAAGTAGAAAAGGAGGCTTCAACCAATTCCCTTTAGACTCACTTCAGAAAGTTTTCCTTTCTCATCTAAAGAGGGTGACCACAGTGGGTTACAATGTCCTAGAATACCTGAATTCTCTGAAACAGATCAAAAATCAGTGTTTGAGCCGCAAGGGCATAAGGATCACTGTCTCTGCTGTGAGATGTCTGTACTAGATGACACAACCTCTCACCTTTGTACTGGGTCCCGTTATTTTTTTAATACTTTGCTTTTCCTTCTTTCCTGCCCCAGTTAAGGACAGAAGCAAAAATTACCTACATCATGTCTTAAATTTCGTCTTATGAGGGTTTGGTGTTTTGTACTTAACTCCCACTAAATAACAACAAAAAAAATAGTTTTGTGCTGCAGACATTAAATCCAGTCTGAGTCTCTGAATGTCTGTGCTCAGAAGCAGCACCAAGGGGTGTCCAAAGACTTGACCTAGGCTGCAGTCACTGCTGGCCCCAAGTGCCCAACTTTGTGTCTTGTGTTTCAGAAGAGCCCCCAGAAAAGGGATTTTTCCAAGAAAGGTGCTGAAGCAGCCTGGGGAAATGATATTGAAACTACTCCCAGCTGTGCTCCCAGCCAGGTTAGTGTGGCACCCATCATTCACAAACCAAGAGGCACAGCAAGCTGAGGAGCAAGAAATAAAGGATGTGAGTCCAACACAGTGAGCTGGACACAGCTCCAGCACCGCCTCACTGCCTGCTCATGTTTGCATTGTGGTGCTGTAGAGAAATGCATCACTCAGCCAACAGGGAAACAAATTCTTTTGTTTTGGTGTGTGGGGTGTTTTTTGTGGTTTTATTTATTTATTTATTTTTAATTTGAGTCATTTTTAGTTCTCTCAGAAATGAGACTCCCCTATAAATCGGGCAGATCCCTGTGCAATTCCCTCCAGCCCTGTCCCTGGGCTCTGCATCCCCCCTTGGATGCTGCAGGCTCAGGCAGCTGGGGAAGAGTGCTGGGAAACCCAGTCCTGGCAGTTTTTTGGAAAGTGCTCATCAATAAAGGCATCACAGGGTGATCAGAGCTATTTGCAATCTTTTCCTTCAGGATTTGTGATCATCCCAGCAAAGACCCGAGGGCTGCTGAGCTGTGGGGGCTGATGTCAGTCCCCTCCTCTGTCTTTCAGGTATTTTCTGCTTCTGCTCAATCTCCCACTGGGATTAAAGTTCTAATTAGGCAACTTCCAGACTTCACACAGGCAGAAGCTGCCATTCTTTACCTGTGGAATAATCACCTCCTCTGCCTTTATCAGAAGTTCCCTGGCACCTGTAGGTAGGGAAGAGAGGGGAGGGAGACAAGTGACAGGAAAAGGCAGAAAAAGTGGGTCCTGCTTGAAATGGGTAAAATAATGAAAAAACGTGGGCTTTTCCTGCCGTGTGGGACATTCCTGTGTGAGTAAAACGTAATTGTAAAGCCTGAATATTGCAACCAAAACAAGGTGGCCTACTGCAAAAATGGAAAGAGGATCTGCTCTTTTCCAACAGTCACACAAGTCTGCAGCCTGCCTGAATATGTTTTCAGTCTAAAGGAAGAATAAATTCAGATAAATTAAAAAGTGGGCAAAGGATCCAGGAGGTGGAACAACAGAAAAATTACAGAGGAATCTGCCACAAGTTGTGAATATTATCAAGACCATCCCTTGAACAAAATGAACATTTACAATCATGAAGTATTGACTCAGGACAGACAGGTGGGACACACACACCTCTCCCAGGAGTCAGCAGCCCCACAGGCAGGTCAAGGCACACCCCTTTACTAACAACCACATTTATTGGAAGCAAAGCAGCTTATCGTGTTTTATGCCATTTTAATAACCCTGAAATCATGACTGCACCCGGACCACGTTTCCATTTACAAAAGACTCATTTCCAAAGCATGGGACAGCAAAAAACGAACACGGGGGGCACACACAGGACACAAATCATCTCCTCTCGATGGAGCATCCTCCCGGAGAGCGGGGCCGGTGCGGGCTGTCCGTGCTGGGGCCGGGGCCGGCACAGAAACCTGAGCGATCGGTGCCACCGCGGGCAAGGAGGACTCCTGGAGCCCACTAGACCGGGCGTGAGTCCGTCCTCCCTCAGCAAACCGCGGGTGCTGCTGGCTCTGCCCCGAGCTCCGGGCCACACGGAGGGCGTTCCTGCCAGAGGGCTCGGGCCGGGGCACAGCACAGCTGAGGTTTCACGGAGGCCACGCGAGGACGTGCGGGTGACAGTCCCGGCGCCCGCGGGGAGCTGCCGGTGCCGCGGGAGCCGCGGTGACACCGTGCGGGTGACACCGTGCGGGTGACACCGAGCGGGTGGCACCGTGCGGGTGACACCGTGCGGGTGACACCGAGCGGGTGGCACCATGCGGGTGGCACCGTGCGGGTGACACCGAGCGGGTGGCACCATGCGGGTGGCACCATGCGGGTGACACCGTGCGGGTGGCACCGGGCGGGTGGCACCGTGCGGGTGACACCGTGCGGGTGGCACCGGGCGGGTGGCACCGTGCGGGTGACACCGTGCGGGTGGCACCGGGCGGGTGGCACCATGCGGGTGACACCGTGCGGGTGGCACCGTGCGGGTGACACCGTGCGGGTGGCCCCGGGCGGGTGACACCGAGCGGGTGACACCGAGCGGGTGGCACCGTGCGGGTGACACCGTGCGGGTGGCACCGGGCGGGTGGCACCGTGCGGGTGACACCGAGCGGGTGGCACCATGCGGGTGGCACCATGCGGGTGACACCGTGCGGGTGACATCGTGCGGGTGGCCCCGTGCGGGTGACACCGTGCGGGTGGCACCGGGCGGGTGGCACCATGCGGGTGACACCGTGCGGGTGGCACCGTGCGGGTGACACCGTGCGGGTGGCCCCGGGCGGGTGACACCGAGCGGGTGACACCGAGCGGGTGGCACCGTGCGGGTGGCCCCGGGCGGGTGACACCGTGCGGGTGACACCGTGTGGGTTACACCGTGCGGGTGGCACCGTGCGGGTGACACCGTGCGGGTGGCACCGTGCGGGTGACACCGAGCGGGTGGCACTGTGCGGGTGACACCGTGCGGGTGACACCGTGCGGGTGACACCGGGCGGGTGGCCCCGTGCGGGTGACCCCGGGCGGGTGACACCGGGCGGGTGACTCCGTGCGGGTTACACCGTGCGGGTGGCACCGTGCGGGTTACACCATGCGGGTGACACCGTGCGGGTGACACCGAGCGGGTGGCCCCGAGAGGTCCTCGAGCTCCGCTCTGCAGAGCTGCCCGGCCCCGGAGCGGACATTCAGAGCAGCACAGCCGCACGGGGCTCGGCAGCAGCTCAGGTGTGACATCGGGGATGCTCGGCTCGCCTCGGATCCGCTGGCACAGGGGAGCTCCGCGCTGTAGCTGCCCACAACCCGAATCCTAAAATGTTTTCCAATTCTCTTCCAACTCCAGTCATTCTTAACACATACAGATAGCCATATACATTTTTTTGTGTTGTTTTTAATTAAAAAGCTCCTTCACATACACAATCATATATTGAATTAGCAAGAACAATAATATATTTCTTGGAGAATAGCAAAACATCTGCTCTGCCAGTGCCACCCACAAACTAGACAAAGAACTAAGAAATCTGACAGTTTCAGACCACTTAGGAAAGAGAAATTCTCTTGGCCTAAAGACAGGGAGCCATGCAGTGAAGGTGCCATGGAGGGTACAGCAGATGCAATATACAGAAAAACACAGAGTGGTAGAAATGTTTTCTGGTAAAGATTCTGCAGCCAGAGGGTGAATCCTGATCATCAGGAGCTTTCTTTACAATTTAAGAAATACTGGATAGCACTGAAGCAGAAGAATGACACTGAAAAAAAATTGAGCTACACAAACACTGAAAGATTGATTTTGGCCAGAAGCTGAAGTTTCCTTTAATGTATCAGGAGGGGGTTTCTGAATTTTAAGAGTGCATCTGGTTTACAAAAAGTTGTTGCTGCCAACCTCATGGAAGAATAAAACATCTGACTCCGTAAGGGACCTCAATGTCTTGGCAACAAAGCCCAGAGACACCAAAACTGAAAGCCATCCTTGCCAAGGACAACATGCCCAACAAAACACAAACCCCAGAAAGAATCAGAGAAGGAAAAGAGAAAGCAACTCTCTTTTAAGTTTCATTACAAACACCTGGAAGAGAGGAAAAAAAAAAAAAAAAAAAAAAAGGAGGATAGGAGGGGAAGCAGCTTCCAGTAAAAAACAGCTGTGTGGTTTTGGGGCCAGATCAATCAAATTGGCAGAGCAGGCTCCAGAGTGGGAGTTTTTGCTGTTTCCGTAACTGAAGTTACCCCCAAAGCTGGACTCGAGTATTTTAACTGTGTTCTGTCAGCCAGCACAACTCAGACCCAACTGCCCACTGGGTCTTTCCTATGGAATTCTGGCTCATGGACAATCCCAGAAACAGTGTGGGCGGTGCTCCAGGGCTGGGAACAACTCTCAGTAACCCAGCTGTCCATGCCAGCTTCTCCTCCCCAAATGCATGGGGGGAATGAGCTCCTCTGGACAACCTCACATCCCTGAGACCTGGGGCCAGCCCTGCTGAGCATCACCCCCAGCACCAGTGGCCCCAGTGCCAGCGAGGGCTCAGGGACTGGTTTGGGGGAGGCAGGGAAAGCCAGGGCATGGAGCAAGGCTGGCATCTCTCCATGAACCCCCAGCCCTGCACCTCCTGTGCCTCAGCTCGGCATCTCTGGGGTAAAAGAACCTTCTAGTGGTGAACATCTTCCTAAACTCAAACCCTGCAAGGCCAAACATGAAAACATTTTGCTGTTTCTCCCCTTTTTAGGGGCTATTGTTCACCTCAAAAAGATCAGTGATCTGGCACTTCAGAAACATCCAGACCAGAAACTGGGGTGGAGCTGGGGGAGCCCCCAGCCTGGCTGGAGGGGGTAACAAACTCACCTACTGCGTCACTGAAGACATGGGTAAATGAGAAAAAACAGAATCTGAAGGCAAAAATGGGTTCTGCTGCTCCTGGATGAGATGTGCAAAGCGTTGATGGAAAAGCTCATGAGTGTCACCAGCAGAGAGCAGAGGGGTGACCACAACAAGAGGGGTTTGCCTGCCTGTACACGGCATTCTCATTCAAAATTAAACTCCTTCCATGAAACAGCTTCACAGATTTAACAATATATATATATATATTTAGTATCCCCTGCATAAAAGAAAAATACACATTATTTCAACAGCCAAGAAAAAACTGCAATTTATTAAGTTTCAAAGAATCTTCGTACTCTTGAAAGCAACTTTCGGTGCATGTTCTTTTAACAATCACATTCTATGAGGAGAATAAACATTAAAAGCCACAATTGTTGGTTTTCTTTTTAATCTCAGAGTTACAGACATCTTTAATTCAAAAGGAAAGGCAAAAAAAAAAAAAAAAAAAAAAAAAAAAGCCCCTAAAAACAAAACCCACCCGTCCCCCCACCCCAACCCCTCCAACAGAAATTTTCATTCCCAATTTGAAAATATCAGGAGTTTTTCTACAACTCAATGCTAAACTTCAGCATGGAAAATTGTATGTAAACACGCACATACACACATACATATTTTATATAAGTGTGTGTGTGTATATATATGTATATATAAAATATATATGTAGGAGGCGTGTAATGGCAATGAGATGCAATTACTCTGAGGAAAGGTTATTCAGCTAAATACACTACTAAAACTTGAGGAAAAAAAAAAAAAACAAGTCTTGAACCCAGTTTGTGCATAGTTCATGATCCTCTATAAAACCAGCTTTTGTTAATTTGCAATCTTGCAGGACCCTTTAAATCTGATAAAACCATTAAAAAGCTAATCTTTCAAAAAAAAAAAAATGTAATGCACAAGTTTCCTGATCCAAGCAGGCAGGGAGCACAATGTTCATATAATTTTTAAAACATACTTGAAGTGTATGTTAATCCATTGTCTTTCTTCCTTTCAAAACAATCAAAAACATTGATCTTTTTTTAAACATAAAGCGATTTTTTAATATATAAAGCACTCTTCAAACATCTATTTCTTTTGAGTCCATTATTTGGTAAATATGTAACTGCTACACATTAGATTAGGTATTTTCTTCTTTCTTACTGTCTTTTTTTTTTATTTTATTTTGTTTTTTAATAATATCTTCAGTGCTAGGAGTTGGGTTTTAAAAATACATGAAATGGTGTGGAGTTGCTCCTCGGGAAACCCGGCTTTCCTGAGACATCTTCCACCATGTGCAAGATAGTGATCACAAAGTTTTCGCCACTTTGACGAAGAGGAGGAAAACAACAACAAAAATAGTACACAGCAATGGCCAAAGAAAAGGATAATACAACAACACTGTTCAATCCCAGAGCTCTGAAGTAGCATATCTTCATTCTGAAAATAGTTTTCTTTACGATGGAAGTCTTTTTTTTTGTTTTGTTTTTTTCTGGTTTTTTTTTCTTTTTTTTTTTTTTTTTTAATTCTTTTTTTTTTATTTTAAAGTTTGAAGGAGAAAAAAAGGTCTGTAAACAGGTGGGAGCCAAAACTCCTGGCTCCTCCAAAAGCAGTCAAAACTTATGTCCAAGTGCTTGTTTCTGTTCCTGCTTGCAAGGGAACTATCAACTCTTTACAATTATCTATGGCCACAGTTCAACAAGAGTATTTTTTTTTTTTAAACTTTATATTCCGAATGGAAAAATGGTGCAATACTCCGGTAATCATTTTCTTGCATTAGTCCACAATAAAAAGCCGCTAAAGGTAGATATACATATTATTCTCCAGAGATACACACTGTAATTTTTAAAATGCAATAAGAGTCCTTGAGTAAACATTTACACGTGAATTGTCGCCAGCCCCTTCTATCAGTTTCTTTCCTTTTTTTTTCCTTTTTTCTCTTTTTTTTTGTTTTTTGTGTGTTTTTACCATTACAGGATTAGCTACAAGAAGGGCTGCGGACACTCAGTGCAAAGTTAGAAGCTAATAACAATTAAACATTTGACCAATGAGCAAATAAAAAGCATATACTGAACCAAAGGAAAAAACTTCACACGTTGAGTTAAACCACACGTGGGCACACGCACGCACACACACACACACTCACATCTGTCCCAACAAAAACATAGAGTCTGAACTTTTAAAAGACAAAATTCTTAGAGCCTGTTTTTTGTGTACTGATGCTGACCTGGAAGTGTAATAATTCAACTTAGAAAGTGTTCACATTTTGTTATTGGCCTGCTGGATTCAAGTATTTGCATGTTGATATGGTTTGTTGCTTTTTTTTTTTTTTAAGTATTTTTTTTCTTTCTTTGTTGATTTTTTTTATTCTTTTTTTTTTTTTTTTTTACTTTTTATACTTTTTGGGATTAAAAAAATGACATGAAAAAGTAATGAAACAAGGGTAATGTGCATAGGCAGATCCATGGGAGTAGTGGACACAGAGATACCCCAACCCTGCCCTCCCTCCCCCCCTCTCAACCTGTACAGTCCAGAGTTGCCACTCGGAATCGTCACTTTTCTGTACCAATGGTAAAATATCACACTTCACCCTTTCTGATTATTGGGTCCGCCTCTGTAATGTGCATAATAGTCACAGGCTCATTTAAATAGGCTTTCATTTCCCCTTCCCACCCCCCCAGTTGATAAAATAACCCTTTCCAGCCCAAATTCTGAAAAGTGCCCTTCATGATAGACCTATTCTAAGCAGCTTTTATACTTGGTTTTGAAAAATCACAATACAAACATAAAAAGACGACACAAAACAAAACAAAACAAAAAGCTATGAAAAAAGTAAAACCTGTCATTAGCATGTGACACTGACCAAAGGAGCCCATACTGTTTCAGGAACAGTTCACAAGGACTTCTGCAGTTTCGGATTCAATATTGGACAGAGGTACTAAGGAGGGCTGCCAGTCTCATGGGTTAAAGCTGGATTCTTCATCAAGCCCGGGACTGGAAAGGGTTACCATTTTTATTTTTTTTAATTTTTTTTTTTTAATTTTTATTTTTTGTTATCCTTTAGTGCTGATGATTGTTACTTCCATTGTGTCTCCTAGATGGACTCCCCGCTGAGCAGATCCCCCGGCAGGAGGGTGTTGAGGGGCGTGGGGCTCCCGATGACTCTGCCGTCGTCGGCGCTGGGGGGTCCCCAAAGGCTGCTGGAGTACTGGGGCACCCCGCCCCACAGCAGGTCGCTGCTGCCCTTGCCCCCCAGGCACGGGGGGTTCCAGTGGCCGGCGTCGGGGCGCACCAGCCCGTGGGAGCTGCCCGAGGAGCCCAGGCGGCTCGGGGTGGATCCAGTGTTGGACTGCCAGCTGGAGGTGGGCGGCAGCGCCTGCCCCTGCGCCAGGAAACGGTTCACCTCTTCCTCACCAGCAAACTCCGCCAGGATGGTGGTGTTGCCCAGGACACACCTGAGGGCACGAGCGAGATGTGAGGTGTGGGGTGTAAAGGGTGCTTTTGGTGGGTGTTCTGTCAGGGAAGGCTGAGGGAATTGGGATTGGCCAGCCTGACCTAACTGCAGCCTTCCAGTGCCTGAAGGAGCCTCCAGAGGCCGTGGAGAGAGGCATGGACAAAGGGGAATGGCTTCAGCCTGACACAGAGCAGGTTAGATGGGGTATGAGGAAAATATTCTTCCCTGTGAGGGTGGGGAGGCCCTGGCACAGGTTCCCAGAGCAGCTGTGGCTGCCCCTGGATCCCTGGAAGTGTCCAAGGCCAGGCTGGATGGGGCTTGGGGCAGCCTGGGACAGTGGAAGGTGTCCCTGCCCATGGAAGGGGTGGGACTGGATGAGCTTTAGCATCCCTCCCAACCCCAGCAATTCTGTGACAGGGATCCACCTTCCCCCAAGCTGCAATCAAGGTGAACATTTCCACCACATCCACTCACTTTGAGCAATCCCCATCTCTTCAAACAAGTCTGCTCTGTCCTGTTGTCTATCCACCTTTCTACATCCACACACCCCCAAATCCACACATGTGGAGACCACCTCCTCTAAGCCTCAGTTGTCCTGGAGCCTCAGTTCTCTTCAGGAATAAGGACAGAAGCTCTCCAGCCACATGATGCCCCCACTGCCTCAGTACTTTCATTATGCTCATGCTATAACCTGTTGATAAAGGGAATTGCTCTAAACTCTAAATATCCAAGTAATTCTCCTGAAACATCACTCTCTGCATTCTTCATCCCGCCCAATGGCATTGATTTTACCACTTATGCTCTTATGCCAATTAGTCCCACTGATTTTAAAACTCCTAAAAAGCAGATTTTGTTGTCATACACTTCTCTCATAACTTCTTTAAAAAAAAAAGTGACCACCATGAACATATTCCTTATTTAGCATTGTTTTACCCTCTCTGTTTCTCTCTAAAGCTAAAACCTTGTCCTGTGCTCTCCCTGAGCTTCCTTTGGGATCCTTATCAAGTCCTACAACTTCTTTGTGGCCTTACAGGTGACATGTCCTAATTGAGGATATTATTTATGCTGAGTAAAGTTTTCTAATGCCCTCTTATTCAGTATCTACCCGCAGTCAACTTTTCCCTCTCTCATTAGGTAATCTTGAAAATCGAGACTGAGGTAACTAGTGATCAGTTATGCATAAGAAAATATTTTCTGAGCTAGAAGTGGCTTTGTAACAAAAGAAAGAGGGAGCAGGAACGTACATGTGCAGAGACTTCTGGGCCTTGGCTGCTTCCTCCTTGGAACTGTATCGGACCACAGCATTCCCTTGGGTCAGGTTCAAGTGGAATGTGATGAGAGGGCCGTGCTGCAAACACAGTGTCCGCAGTGTGGAACCATCGATCTGGGAGGAGGCAAGGGCAGCAAAGGTTACCTGTGCTACTGTCATCTTACCTTAAATGCTTCATTAACAACTGCTCAAAAGCTAAAGAGTGAGTACAAGTGAAAGGAAAAAAGAAGTACTTAATTATGCACTCATTGCTGTCCTCATTGAGGGAGATATCCTGTCTGTTTAAGAATTCCCTGCAGTCCAGAGCACAAATTCTCTCCATTTAGGTTATACAAATTATATTTATCATTAGACATCCATAGAAATATGTCAAAGGGAAAACACACTTCATAAATGTAATTAAATTTTCCCCAAGACTAATTTGGATGCGTGCATCCAAGGCTTTGTGGCTTATGCTCTTCCTTTGGAATGGCACCATAGAGGACAAGTAGAGGATGTGACAGACATATGAGAATAACCCAAAAAACCCGTAGGAAAATCAGATTTTACATCTCTGTCTGTGCTTTCCAGCATCATTCACCTCCAAACTTCCACACACAGAAATGGTGCCCACTGAATGACTAATTACAGGCTTGAAAGTTCATACTTGATTTGACAGCACTTTGAAAACTTAACAAATTCCCTGTAGAAGAGAGATACTTGCAATAAATGCAGAATACTTATTCTTCTTTCAAATGAATCAAATGGCCAAGGCTGCTAAATGTTGTTCTCGTCATTTCTTAAATTCAAGTGTTTTTTCCTGCCCAGTTTTGTGCAACTGCAGTTACCTGGGGGGTGAGGTTCCGAAGAACCAGCCAGCTGCTTGTTCTCCCTGAGCTGTCAGTACTCCATGCAGAACCTGCAACACAAATTCCACAACAAAACATTCGATCACAGTCTCTGGAGAGCGCCTTACAGGCAAATTTATCTGGAATCACAACACACTAACAAGCCTCAGTGCTGCTGAAAACAAATCCTACAGCAGTTTCCTCACATCTTGATTTACTGCCTCCCTTGGAAGGAAAGGTTGCTGAATGAAAAGCTGCTCTTGTTACATTTCAAAGATCTGTGGCATTTTTCATGCTCCCACAGTAACTGTTAGGGGACTAACAGATGCAGGTACGGCACTGCAACAAACTGGATCCTCAGGATGCATTAGAATTAATCTGGAAGAGACATTTTAAAAGCAGTTCTGATGTCCAAGCTCAGACTGCTGCCTGCTAATAAAGATTTTTATAGCACTGCAGCACTCTGCTCTCTTGTCAATGACAGATTAATGTGTATGACTTATTCAAAACAGGTATTTCTGCACTGGCAGTGTCCTGATTGAACATACAAGGACATAACCAACAAAACCTGCCCTAACAACCTCAGCCTGGTGGCTTACAGTAACAAGCTGCACAAGCTTGATATTTATGAGTGGCATTTGAGAATCACAGTGCATCCTGTGAGTGCTCCAGAGAGAATCCTGGGAGCAGCTTTATCTGCCCTTCCAGGTGGGGGTTTGGTGAAGAAACATTCAAAATAAATGGCAGGAAGAGGGAAGAACATTTAATTCTCAACTTAGTGTAAGCAGATTATAAAAACAGCTTTGTAAAAAAGGAGTAATGTCTGCATATATATCTATATTTATATTGATAGAGATATCTCTCTCTATATATATATATATTTATATATTTAGCCAGATTCATAGCTTCTCATATTTGTATTAAAGCAAACAAAGGCATATGAAAAAAGGGGCCTGCATGAAAAAATTCAGGCATTCCCTGAGGGCCCCGCAATGCCATCACATCCTAAATGCTTCACATCCATGTGTTCCATATTAAATTCCACAGGCTCCTTTTGGAGACTTAGATCACACCACAGAACAGGACACATGTTTGAAAGACATTTTTAGAAATTAAGGAACTGGGGGAAAAAATCCTAGTTGGGAGTTAAAGAAATTGGGCAATTCCTATGTAAAATCACTATCCTGACCAGCTGAAAGATGCTTCATTTACAACTTCTTCAAAGTGAACAAAAGACACAGGAGATGCATCCCCAGCACAGAACCACTCCAGCTGTGTTAAAGCTCTGATTTCTGGAGCCTCACAGGCAGAGTGGAAGCAAACAATGCTGAAAAGAAAGCAGAAGAGAGAGCTGTGAGTACCAGAGGAGTAAGAGCTGGTCCAGCCCAGGGGACTGGCACCCCACGTGGAGGATGGCTTGGTGTTGGTTAAGCCTGGAGGAGGTCTGGTCGGAGCTGTAGTGTTTCTGGGTACCTTCCAGAGCTCGTGGGACAGAGAGGCTTGGGTGTGAGAGATCGGGCCAGAGGACCACGTGGACTTGATGTCTGACAGTTTACCTGCAACAGAAAAACAATGCATTTGGGTGCTCTTCACTAAAGGGCATCATGGGCTGCATCCTCCCAGCTTCTCAGGAGGAAAGAACAACTTTCTGTACCATCCAGTGCTACAATCCTATATTCTTTGAACCTACTTAAACCACTGTTCACAATTTTCAGTACTTTTGTGTTTAGTGAACATCACACTACCTGCTACATACAAGTTCCCTTTTGAAAATCTATTGGTTTGTTTTCTTGTAAAAGATGATACATGGAAAGAAGTCCAGAAAATGGACATAGGTATTTGAAATCTGATTTCACCAAAATTATAATGAAACACTTCAAGATTGTCTCTCTCAAAGGATTAACAGGACTTGAACGCTTTTTCTTGCACAACTCATTTTACCTAATATAAAGAATTCAGTATATCCATATGTTCTTCTGATGCATTATTAAAATTCTAAAGATCAAAGACCAACAAAAACTTTATTTCTGAATATTTGAAGTAACCTATCTTCTTTTTTCCAAGTATCTTTGAGAAAAACTGTCTTCAGAAGACCAGACCACACCACAACCCCTCAGTCTGTATAACATTCTGCTGTTGCCTGTTCTTTCCCTGATCAGTTTTCAAACTCTTACTGCTGTTCCAGCCAATTCTAAGTTTTATAAAATAACACAAATCCAAGAACAGCAGACATATTACAGCATTCAGAGGGGCAGACTGAATTGATTTAAATAATGCATAACAAAACAAATCCTCGTTCACCTTTAGCCTTTCCTCTTGATACCAACACGTGCTGTGCAATTAGAGCCCAATTTCCCAGTCACAGCACAGTCCTGCTGTTACCAACACTGGCAGCACATGGAGGGCTGGAATGGACTGAAAGGGACACAGTCCTGCATCTTCTGCCCCAGCAAATGATGCTGTGACTGTGCTGCCCTAATGTTTTAATGCTGATTGCACAGAGTAAGAAAATATTTGGTCTGATAAAGTCCAAGATGCAAAGATCCTGTGAGTTTTTCTAAAACTAGAACTGGCAGATTTAAGTTTATACTGGAGCAGTGCTTTAAGACATCAGGCAGGCACTGAGTGATTTTATGAGTCCCAAAGCCAAATTTACCAGTTGCAAAATCCCAGACTCAGTTACATAACACACGCATTCCCCAAACGGCCTCCATTTATCTAAATCATTTAACTCAATTATTTCATATTGAATCATAGCAATTTAAGTGAAAGGGCAACCACTCTCCCATCTTCTGGCAAACTGTAGCAACAAAAATAATTTGACAGTGACAATATTAATGAGTGTAAAATGGTGAGAAGAGAGGAGGAAGTCTGAGTTAGAGAGCTCAGAGCAGCCCAGCCGGTGATGGGGCACCCAATACAGGCACAGCACCACAGGCCAGGTGCTGCTATGTCACTACTTCTCATGGGGGTAACACAAACATTAGATGACACTGCAAAAACAACAACAAAAAAGGCAGAAAATAAAGCAGAAATGCATGGCAGATAAAGAAAAGCAGGGCACTCCTTTCTTTTCCTTTCACTGGAGGAAAACATCTCAAACAAGTCCTTTATGTTTTGCATTCTGCAGCCTTACTCAGAGGCTGCATCTTCAGAGAAGTGAGGGAGTTTCAGTGGATCAGCATTTTATTATCTAATCCATCTATACAGCTCAACACAATTTTATAATGGGACAAACTGCATATTTAGGCAACTAGTTTGCAAGCAAAGTTTCCATGTTTTGCAAAAAGAAGCTTCAGAATTTAGAGCTCAGTAAAGAAAATGGGGTAATTATTTAGCTCACCCACAAGCTCACCCGTATAGGGGAGCATCAGGCTTTGGCTTGACTATTAAAAGACACTGAAGAGCACCAAACCCAATCCCCCAGAGCCATGCAAAAAGTACCCCTTGGAGGATCTACTGAAGCTTTTTCTCAGCTGAAGGTGTTTCACTTTTAACAGTGAGTACTTTAACACAGATTTCACATCAGCTCTTCCTGGAAGGGTCTGTTTCTGCTGAGGCCCTGGACAGTGTTCCTCCCCCAAAGATCTCGATGCCAGTGGAATAAATCCATTTTTCCTCAGCACAATCCCAGGCTCACCATCCACCACTCCCCACCGCAGAGCTGCCAGGAGAGCTGCCACCTAGCACAGGGCTCCAAGCACACTTCTGCCTGGGGCAGCACTCCTGTGAGCACGGGGAGAGCACTCCCTAGGGCCTTTTCCTGGGAATGCAGAAGCTGTGGAAGCAGAAAGGCCGTACCTGCAATGCTAGGTGCAGATGCAATGCTGCTGAAAGAGCTACTGTAGCCGGAGGCACTAAGCGGCCAGGCACTCGATGAAGGCAGCGTGGCATTCTGAGATGATGTTGGGGATGACCCTGCAGAACCAGCAGAGAAGCAACTAAGAAAGATGGGCATAATGATGTTTGGTGTGACATAAGCAAATCTGTTATGTGCAAATACAAACCATGCAAGGCATTCTCCTTAATTAGCCTGGTCTCTGAAGTCTAGGAATGAAATGTTGCTGGAAGAGTGATAAAGTGAGGCAGAAGTCTTTAGAAGGAAAGAGAAGAAAGCTGGCACAGGAACAATTGTAGTGCAGAAGGTAAATTCTGCATTTCCTTTAAGATATATGACTCAAAGTCAGTGTTAAAGTGTTTAGTCTCAGAGGAACAGGCTTCATTTATAAAGGTTCTCTGCCAGCTGACTTAGGCAATGGCAACTGTAGATGAGCAGAGATGTGTATGATAAACTAAGCTCTTACCACGGGTGATCTGTCCTAAATTACTCAAGGTAAACACTTCCCCTACATCCTAATGCCCACAAGTATCTTTAAATTTTTGCAGACTTTCAGTAGAAGCAAGGATAGATTTCAGCAATCTCTTCTCAAACTGATAACATAAATGAAATAGCACAAAACCACCTCAGAAAATCATTTACAATCTGAGCAGCTATCTAAGCACACAAGTACAATTTCCTTACTGGCAGCAAATGAAAGAAACTGAACATAAAATCAAAAATCTTCATTGCAAAGACCAGGAGAGCTGGAAATACTCTCTGTAGCTACAATTAAGTGTGTATCCTGGGTGACTTATCATTCCTGACACACAGAGATGGGCTGTGATACTGAAACATCTTTAACTGACTAATAAAAACAGGTGAGCTCTGTAGCAAAGAGCACTGTGTTGAGGTAGAAGGGAGGAAGTAAAAGGATGAGCTCATCCCTCACAGCTCAATAAAAAACACAGGCTTTGTTTTCAATTGGAACAGCAACCAACCAAACTTCACCTTACCAGACTCCCTGTGCTCCAAGGGACACTGATACTGACATCAGTTTCGAGCAACAGAACTACCTATCAGGCCCTGTCTGCAAATAATCTATTCCCCAGGCAGGAACTATGGAATTATAGCAGAATCAAAGGCCCAGAGAGCTGAAGATGGTCCTGATTCCTCGTGGCTACAACTCTCAGCTCATAGAAGCTGACCCTCCATTAGTGAACAGGGCAAAGCAAAAATCACCCCTAAAGCTTAAGTTTTGCCCGTTTTTAAGTGCACAGGGCAATGACAGCACACTCCACAGCCTGACCCTCTACCTGGGGAGCAGCTCTGTCTGTCAGCACAAGCTCTGTGCTTCAGGCTGCAGTTATACAAGCATAAAGAAACAGATTCTGCAACTATAGTTTTTATTAAAATTCTATTATTACCAAGCTAAAGAGCTAATGAGGAAAAGAAGCACACACTGACCCCCACAGGCACTGCTTTTCAGAAGGTCTGACCTCTTGAGGGCCTGTTTACTTAGGCTAAGACCATCTCTGCTGCCCCTCTCTAAGGAGAGGAGATATTTCTTCATTCCACAGGCAGATTATGCACCAAGAGAGCTAACGTTCCTTCTCTAAAGCAGCAAGACCTGTAGTGGATATCATCTGATTTTACAGGTAGAGCTCTGAGAGTTTAGGCTTCTGGCCTGAGGAGTATTTCTTGGGTGCACTCTATCTGAAGTGTCACTGAATTACATCTTACAGCTTTTCTTTTTATAGCTTCAAACCTGCCTGTCCCCTTGGAAGCACTCTGGAGTCATTACAAGTTAATTCAACCTTACTCATTACCCAAATACCTTGTGTTTCAGCTGAAAGAAAGGCTACTTCTTGCTAAGAGAGAACTAAAATCACTGCAGGCAATCAGAACTCTGGATTCCTTCCCTCCCTCATGTTTCACAGCCCTTCCCTGAGGTAACAACCCCAGAGCTGGACCCCCCCTTCAAGGATAGCCCTGATTTACAATCTGTGCTGGTATCACAGATGTAACTGTTAAAACAAACCCCACATTTTTACTCCTGACAGGTCCTTCTGGACAGCCTGGTAATGCTATTCCTGTGCCAACTGCAGTGCTCTGGCAGAGTGCAGATAACTTGGCTATTTTGGCACTCAGATCACAATTAACCAAGCCACCTTTCCCTTGATCAACTTCCAGCACATGTAGCTAACAAGTAGCACAGTCACAATGCTTTCTTGTTTTATAGACTTCCCTTTTAATTCTGAAGTAAGCACTGCCAAGACAATAGGAATGGAAATAGCACTGGGAAATACTAGTTTACTAGACAATTCCCAAATTTTTCTGTTATGGTTTTGGAGATAAACCAGTTCTAATTTACTTTGCTTATTGATCTTCTAACAAAGCTATAATTAATTAGTGTGCCAGAAGCCTGCTGTCTCAGCAACAACTGTGGAACTTTTGTATTCATTCTTCTGAGAATTTCATGAAGTGTATGGAAGAGGGTGGGCAGTGTGGAGAGCAAAATCTTGTTCAAAACCTTGTGATACAGGTCAGAAAAACTTCCAGTAACCAAAGAAGTTTAAATTACATCTCACAGCCTTTTCCAATATAAAAGTATTTACATTCCCATGGAAAACAAGAAACTTCTTAATCTCTTCTTTTAAAACAATTATTTCTGGATATTCAGTGACAGTTCTGAGCAGAAACATTATTAGATTAGGAGCACATGAAAAAAATATATCTGTAACAAAGGAGGTCAGCCCTTTTTTGGAAGGGAAAAGAAAGATGTGGAAGCAGCTTGTGTGTTTACCTCCACTCTTGAGCAGATAGCGATTCACATCCTGTATCGTGGTGTTTATGGTAGGCCCAGTTGGAACACTGCCAGGAGTAACATCGGGGTCATTTTCAGGATCAATATTCTGCAGTCCTTTCCATGGCACTCCTGGGTGAAACTCTGTTTCCAGCACAATAAAGAGGGAAGTGTGTGAGGTCGTAATTCTCCTAAGCCCCCGCGCATCAGAAGGACTCAAGAACGCGTTTGAGGGACACCAGCCCAACACCAAGGCTTTGAGGGACACCAGCCCAACACCAAAGCTTTGAGGGACACCAGCCCAACACCAAGGCTTTGAGGGACACCAGCCCAGCACCAAGGCTTTGAGGGACACCAGCCCAACACCAAGGCTTTGAGGGACACCAGCCCAACACCAAGGCTTTGAGGGACACCAGCTCAACACCAAGGCTTTGAGGGACACCAGCTCAACACCAAGGCTTTGAGGGACACCAGCCCAACACCAAGGCTTTGAGGGACACCAGCTCAACACCAAGGCTTTGAGGGACACCAGCCCAACACCAAGGCTTTGAGGGACACCAGCCCAACACCAAGGCTTTGCACTGAGTTACCTGGCGGCCAGTTGATGCTGGAGCCGTTGGAAATCTTATCACTATCGGATTTGGCACGTGACCAGCTGTGAGGAACAGCTACGGGTGGGCTGGCAGGAGACTCGCTGTTCTGGATCAGATCATAGCGGCCGTAGGAGTCATCGAGGGAGGACTTCCCCGGAGGACCAATACTCAAACCTCCAGGGATAGCACCTGCAAGCAGTGAAATGGGGATTGTGGGGTTGGAATTTCAGCAGGATGTATTTTGTTATTAATTGCTTTTTTTTTTTTTTCTTTCTGTATTACAAAGATAAAAAGAAAACTAAAATGCAAACACAGTAAGCCAAGCTTAATGGCATCTGAAGCCTTAGCAGGGATTACATCTGAGAGACACATTGCTGGTACAATCTAGACACTCAAGTTAAAGAATTCTGCATTAAATTCCTGCCAAAAAGACTGAGCAATTCAAATCATCACATTGTTGGTAAATAGGAACTTGCTGAGACAGCATACCAAGGAATATCCCTCATCTCATCCTGCCCTAGGCATTCAGTGCTGACAGGATGGATGATTTGAAATGGCTGCTCTCATGTTCCTACAAACTATCAAACAACAATTTGGCATCAGCAGCGCAGCTACTTGCAGAATAAAAAACTGCTGAAAAAGAAGTAATTCATGCGGCTTAGAATAAAATCCAGGCTATAATAAAGTTAACACAGCGCCAGAATAAATTTGATACAGGAAATAAAGGAATAACTGGCTCAGGATAGTGGACATGTTAGGAATAAAGGTGTTCTAACAGATTAGCAATCACTTCTGGAAAAGTAAGAAGGTTTTGCCCCTAACTCTAGGCTGAATAACTATGTAATCCATCATACCTTTGTACAGGGAGAGGTGGATGATACTGGAAAATGGTGGGAGAAAGCCAATGTAAATTATTTTTGATTGAAGGCATGCAGGTCTGGAATAAGGGGAAGATTGTGGGACTTGTTTTGCCAACACTAAAGGCTTGTTTTACTTTAACTCCATGTTCTCAGCAACAAAATCCAACACATGAAAAAAACATTCCTACACTGCATGCAGGGAGTGACAGCTGCAAGCCCTTCATTGCAGGAATCACCTATAAAATCTCACGGGCTCAGAGGTGCTCGGTACCAACCATTTGTGAGCACTTACACAAAAAAGGAACACGAGAGAAATAATTCCAATTGCACTGTGGCTGGAATCACCAAAAGCAAGGCAGGCAGGGCGTGCCAGGGGACATTACCGTGCTTGCTGGAGTTCTGGTCAAGAGAAGAAGCAGCACTAGACAGATTATCCATTGAGTTGGGGTGTGTCCACTGAGGAAGGCGAGACTGGGACTGAGAAGTGTCCTTCACTGACAAACCACCAGTAATGTCCATGTTATTTACATTCATGTTCGGGTTCAGTCCAGCTGGGGGGGAAAGAGATTCTTAGATATCCATCAGATACTGAGGGGCTGAAAAGCTGGGTTTGAAATCCAGCCACAGGAATTACTCAACATTGATTTTCAGGTATCTGTATGCAGGTGTGGCATTTTCAATGCACATTTTCAAGAATACCAATA
This sequence comes from Anomalospiza imberbis, assembly GCF_031753505.1. Lineage (NCBI taxonomy): Eukaryota > Metazoa > Chordata > Aves > Passeriformes > Viduidae > Anomalospiza > Anomalospiza imberbis. The sequence goes on along the minus strand of NC_089699.1, from coordinate 7,169,065 downwards.
GAACTCCCATGATTTCAGAAAAAGTTAAAACCTTGCTAAAAAGGGGGGGGAAACAAGATGTAGGGATAATATTTTAAAGCTGTCAGTGTTTCTACTTGCACTGGAATGTTGAGTTTAAACCAGTTTGCACCATTCCATGGCTAAGCCAAAATATTCCTAATGTCTTCCCAGCACCCCCAACGATGTCTGCCACTTCGTTTGGCTAAAAATCCCCCCAAAAAAGGAAATAATTAAAGGTCAGACAAACAGCTGCTGTTTATCAGAGCAGGTTCTGCACTAACTGAGCTTCTATTTTGTATACAACAGAACAGAATCACTCAGACTGTTAGGAAGGGAATGATTTTGAAATGCTTCTGTGACATGAATCTGGGTCTTTCTTGATATATAATCCTGAATGTTAGCAGATCACAAAAAGCTGAGATATCATAAGAACCTCTCAGACTTAGGCCGTTAATTCACAATTTTTTTTTTGCATTCTAATGCTCCCAGCCACAACAGCTCACCACAGCAGTCAGAATTACCTTCTTAACTGCTGCATGGCAGATAAAGCTTGGCAATACTATTGTATTCAGCATAAAGAGAGTCACAAAGGGATTAAATTAATTCCTTTTTGTCAGAAAGGAAGTCTGTAGCATACATCAAACAATCCCACAGCAAACAGGTCTGAAAGGTTGCTCTGTTCAGTCTGTATCCAGGCCCAATCAATTATTTTGACTTCAATCATATTTGACAGATCTATGTCTCACCTACCACAAAATGATGGTGAAGATTTCAGGAACTTCCTAGGTAATTTATTTCAGTACTCTACCCTACTTAAGCCAAGTGATCCTTAATCCCTAACTAGATCTTTTAATAAACTTAAGTTTATTACCTCTTGCATTAGAAAATGCAAAAAAAGTCTTCCTAGCTCTCCTTTACATTTTTGAAGATTCTTGCATGTCTCTTAAATCTTCTCTTTATACTACTAGAGCAGAGGATTTCACTTCTTCCTTACCAGTTGTGTTTTTGAAATGTTTAATCACCCCTACAATCTTTCTGCATTCCTTCAAAGTGATCCACATATTTCTTGAAATACATTGACTAAAAATGATGTCTCACCAGTGCTGACTACAGCAGAAAGATGACTTTGCACAACTTTTACCAGATGATATTCCTGTATATCAATAGGACATTTGTGAATTTTTAAACACGACACTGTTTATATTTAGTTCATAAACAGCAACAAAAAAAAGTGGTTAATTAGGCAAATTTGTTTAGATATTTGTAGGCAGAACACAGGTGAGTAGGTACAGCTACCACATAGGCACGATTTTGTTCTGTGATTTGAGCGCTATTTAATACATAAACAAACAAATATACAGATATAAAATAATTATAATTATATGTATTTCTCTCTCCCTCTCGATATCCATATCTATATATCTATATGTGTGTATAGATATAGATATAGATATAGATAAGATATAGATAAGGTAGCTAGATAGCTAGATAGCTAGATGGATAGATGGATAGATAGCTAGATAGATGGATGGATGGATGGATGGATGGATGGATGGATGGATGGATGGATAGATAGATAGATAGATAGATAGATAGATAGATAGATAGATAGATAGATAGATATTGGAGATATATGTATGTATTTGTTACACTGTGGAGGAAAACCTTGAGGTGTGAATTAAGGAGATGGACTCGCTGCGTGGAGCTGCTGCAGGAGGACACTCACCAAGAGGGTAAGGAGCAAAGGTGTTCGGTGAAGACTGTTGCTCTTTGGTCTGCAGGTCAGGAAGGCCGGGAGCCTGGGGATGGGGTGAAAAGCTATCCATGGCTGATTTGCCTGCAGAGGGGTGCAAAGATAGATGTGGAGGGGGAGGCTGCTGCTTCATAAGCAGGGCCTGGGCCAGCTGGCGCTGGTGCTGCTGGATCTGCTGCTGCATGTTATTGATTGTACGTGCAACCTGCAGGGAGAGAGCCAACACACACCTGTCAGTGGTCAATCCACAGAACCACACTGCATTTCTCTGCCTTTCTCACAGTGAAACAACACACTGCATCTCCTTACAAGCACAAACTGGCTGTGTAAAGGGCTGAAGAGCTTTCCTCCAGCAAGGCTGTGGATCAGCTTTATTTTTTATTTTCTTTTTACTCAGCACCTTCCCTGTCCAGACCTCAAGCCTTGCACTGCATTCCTGATTTAAGGATGCTTTAGCTGCTTTGCTGTAATGCCACTGAGCCTCTCCAAGCTACTGAAACCAAACCCTAAAGCAGAGATTGAGCTGGCAGGGACACCTACTTGCTGCTCCTGTTGTCTCATGGGTCCGGAAACGTTACGCTGAGCCTGTAACATCTGCTGCTGGATTTGTAAACGTTGGTACGCCTGCGGGGACAGGGACAGTCAGACACAGCACTCACAGCAAGCTCAACACGCTCCCTAAACTGCTCTGCTGCACCACAACACAGAAGAAGCCAGCACTGCAGTGTTCTGAAAACACTCCACGAAGCAGCAGTAACAATCCTGTTGCAAATCCATGTTATAGTGCATTTATTTAAGTCCCACGTTCATTTTTTAAAAAGAAACAAATAATAAGTCCTCACGGCAAAAAGTGGTCATTAAAGATGACCAGGAACCTACTTTTTTTCTGAAATAACTTTAACATAATACAAAAATTAAAACAGAAGTTTATGATATCATACAAATAGTATAAATACCAATTGTTATTTTTGGTTTAGCCATTTTGAGCTCTGCCAACACTTTCTAGTTAAATCACTTGTGCTGCTTTATTCCTGAAAAAAAATCCACATTTTTTTAAGTAGCTGGCTCAGCAGCAAATTCTTTTGCAAGGTAAGTTTCTCTGAAACACTTTGATGAATTCATCAACATTTGGATGAATTTAAAATCCAAAGGAATTCTGTACAGGTATTTTTCAAGTAGCTGGGTACTGTTAAATTACTATGAGAATAATGTTGTGCTCCTCAAAACTAGAGAAAAAAATCAGAAATGAGTAACAGTATCAAACACTGAATAAAAGAGTTTGACTAGCACACTGAGATCAGCAACTGAACTAATCCGTCATCTGTAATTTTATGTTTAACCCTGGCCAATACTGAGTTCACAGTATTTCTTTTTAAAATACTCTTAAAACCCAACTAAGTATTTTCATATGCATTAAAATTATAAATGTAAAATTTGCAAGCACAGCAAAAGTACACAGAAAAAAGCAGTTCTTATCACATGTGTTTAATATACACCCCATTACTTAAAGGAAATTCACCCTACACTTTATTTTCAGTGAGGCAAGTGAAGAAGTTCTGTAGGTAACTCAGGTGACCAGCACTGCCAAGATGTCTCTGTTTCTGTTGTGACACATGTGTCCAGTTTAATCTTTCTACCGACATGTAACACACAGGCCAGTGCTGTTAGAGAACACACTGTGTTATTCATACCAGTATGAAGACAGCTGATTTTTAGTTCCACTGATCAGCTGTAAAGGATAATTATTCCACAAATGATTATTTATAAAGCCCGAGGCAAAAAAAAAAAAAAAGACCGCGTTTCTTTAAAAAGAAACTTTACCAAAGAAATCAGCCGCTGATTGTTTTGAAGATCTGTCATGTCATTTAAAAATTTAGTCATTCTCCTATTTTATCTTCATGCCTTCAATTCTGATTTAGAGCTTATCTGCCATGTCTTTTAACTTACCAGCTGCAGCTGATAGAGCTGGTTCAACATCGTCATATGCTGAGGATTATTAATTGGCGAGGTTAACTGTGCAGGGCTGAGACCAATGTTTTTTGCTGCAAACTGCAAAAGCTGTGCTTGAACCTAAAGAAGAGAAGAGTGTTAAACACTGTACATTTACTTTTAACAGTGGCAACTGTGTGAGCCATTAATAAGAGTCACATCAGCTGGAAAATGTTATTATCACCAGAAGTAATACCATGAACTATCAAAAAAATTAGTAAGAGGCTCTAATAAAATCATAACAACTGTACTCAAGTGTTCATTTATAAAAAAAGAGATGAGAACAAATGCCTCAGAAACACCACTGTGCAATAAGGAGCACGAGAACGTGCTCTCAGAGGTAATTATATGATATGCATGTGAGAACACCTCAGCCATGCCACATCTTCCTGCCTAGGAAACAAACAAAAAACACAGACACAGCCAGGCAGCAAAGCCTCAGGAGCATGACAGAGCCCATGGGAAGAGTTCCAGGGAAAGGGAAAATGAATGAGTGAGGTGTTGTCTGACCTGAGGGGATAGAAACTGAGGCACTTGAGCACGAAGACTAGGCTGGGATGAATTAAGAGGTTGCACTGGCGGTTGCTGCGGCTGTTGCATGGTCCTGGCTTGTGCTGCTCCGCTATTGCCAAACATACCCAGATTGCCACTCGGTATCTGCAGCAGGACAAGAGAGACACAGGCACTTAGTGACACCACTCAGCACATACCCTGTGTGTTACCTGTCTGTGCAGGCTTTGTTCTCAGTGATTACGACAGGCAGGAATCAAGAGATCAGCATATACACAGTTTAGAAGTGCATCCAACACCCCAAACCCCCAAAAATGTGTACAGTTGCCTGAACAAAAGGCAGCTGAAGATGGCTTTTATAAGGATGCAGAACCCTAGAGGGTCACAAGATGAACAATCATAAGTACTTGCCAAAAATGTTTGTATTTGTATAGCAAGGGACAGCACAATGGATGCATTAAACTCACAGTAACCCCATCCTCCAGCTGGCTAAGCAGTTTTTTTACTTAGTCATTTTACAAAGCTACTGATAATGGACATGCTATTAGTGGAGACTGCTTTGGAAAGATGTGCTTAATGGGCTGTAAGTGCTGGACAAGTATTGCCTTAAGAAAACTGACTTTAAAAGAATATACATAATAAAGAGCCACAACAGAATGATGAAGTTTTTCTGTGTTGTTATTGCTGGGATTTCAGTTTGATGGCAAAAATAACCTCCTCACAATCCACAGTAGTTAATGGCTTCTCACTGTCATGGTGGTTATCAGTTATCACCCCCGTTCATCTCTTCTCCTTTTCTTTCCCTCTCAGCCTGTTCTACACAGGGGCCAAAACACCCCCTTAACGGGATGCTCTACCTGACCCAGGTACTGGAAGCCCAGTTTCTTTCTTGCCACCTGTTAAGACTCTGAGATGCCTTGACACTTGGGGCAGGAATAAAACAGCCCCCATCACCTCTCCTCCATCTCATCACAGAATAATTATACCAGCCAGGAAAGATGAATTAGAGCAATCTCACTGCCTTACAGTCTGGGACAATTAGCAATGCCTTAAAAAAAGAGATTTCTCATCAGTGAAGGCAGAGCCACACCAGGGCTCAGGGATATAAATCCACAACACTACAGTTTCTTCTGGATGGATGTGTGTCATCAGCAGGCTAATTACAACTACACAGCTCTTTTATGTCCTGTAAGGTGAAATGTTTACACAGCAGGTAGCTCCTTGTCTGATATTTCACATGAACAAAGCTGTTGCACTTCCAGTTTAAACCAGCTTTTCCTGGGGAAGAGGCTGACAGGCACTCAAGAGAGCCAAATTCCCCTCGGGATCTCCCCCAACAGCCTTACCTGTCTAGAAGAATTCAAGTTTTGCATGCCCAGCCCTGAGGCAATCCCGCCCAGGGTCTGATTAGGGAGTGCACTGTTTGAAAGGGGGAGCTTCAGGCTTGGTGAAGGCAAAAATGGTGAAGTAGTGGGCTCTTCCACTAGGCCGCCATCCTGATTGGAGAAAGAAAGGGTGAGCTGCGTGCGGTGCCAGAGCCCACAGCGCACAACACAGAGTCCCATGGAGACAGAGAAGGGTGTGGATGAGTAAAAAGAGATATAGAAAAAAAGGGATGAATAACAGGGAATGGAAGGCATGGAGTGAAGGGAGAAGAAAGAGAGAAACAGGATTAAGGTACTGTTTTTGGTAACTTTGTTGTACTTAATCCCCAAATGCACAATCACCCTCCCCCATCTTTCCAGAGGAAAGGAAGGATTTTAGCAGCTGATTGCAGAGCTATCATGTGGCCACTGGCTTCTCCCCACTTAGGTTTTCTCCTTTCTTCTCCACCAGACTGAAAGGTGGAAGGGGGAGAGGCCCAGCACATTTCAGGGAAGCCCCTCTGTCTGTCTGGAAAACTCCAGCAGTAGAGCACAGACATAAACCAGGACTTTAACAAACCCAAAACTTGGGAAAGGCCACATCAGCTTATTTGACACCAGTCTGGATTTGGTTCCACATCATAGCTCTGCTCTTAAAAAAGCATTTTTGCATTAATCCCCTTTCCTAACTGAGACACACAAGCCTCTTTTAATATTCACATAGTGCTGAGTTATTAATACCCCGCTCTGAAACATTACACTGCAAGGCAGCCAATGAACACAAACCATCAAAGCCAGTAATGACAATATCAGCTGGGCAGCCTTCCTGAACATCCCCAGGAGGAGGCAGATTTTAGCAAGGCAGGAGGAGCCCTCTCTGCTAACTGGGCTGTGAGGAACCACAGCTGAGCGTGGATCTGATGCACAGGAGGCAGCCCCCATGGGGGGCAAACAGCAAGGCAGAAAATAAAATAAATTAGAGAAGCCCCAGCCAAACAGGTAGATCTCTGCTCGTGTTTCAGTGGGGCACTGAGTTCTATCTCAAACTGTGCTTTGATGTCTGGGAAGCCTGTGGTAAGCACGATCAAATAACACTGTGTACCAAGGAGGGCTCCAAAAAAACAGGCAGAGAGAAAAAGCTTTAATTTGCAATGTGCTGGGTTGGTGTTTTTCAGGCAGTATGATTGTTGTAAGGAAAGGCTTTTTAAAGAGATGAGGAGCTAGGTTATTTCAGCCAATAAATTCAATACCCCAAAAGACTGTGAGATACTGGTGAACCTCCTTTGTTGAAAAAGAAGCCCATTCTGCTTGCCACAAACCTAAACAGATGACCTAAAGCAGCAAGCATGCTCAGTGAATTTTAAGTTTTAAGTTAATCCTGAAAAATGTATTTTCTACAGCTTTCCTTTGATGCAAAGGAAAAGTTTCTTTACCATCAGGCAAAGTGACACTTGACATCCTATCTGACTATCCTGAGGGGGACACTGACATTTTCTAATGATATCCCCAAGGCCTTTCAGCTTGAGATATTTTACATTCTACTGGACATCAGTCACACTCCACAAACAACTGCAGCTTGCATGACAGTAACAGGTTCAAGGATTTCTCTTTAGATCACAGACACATGTTTACAATTCTACCCTTCCCCCTTCAAAGTGAAAATAATTTCAAGCTTGGTGCTTGCTCTCCCCTTCAGATGCCATTGCTCCCTATGTGAACAGACCTACTGACCATGAAAGACCCTCCCAGCCCCCAAATTTATTCAAGTCTTGCCTTACTGACACTATTTTTTCTCAATTTGGAAATAGGCAGTGCCAAGGATGGTGAAGGACAAGCCACACTGGAGACTCAGGCATTTCATTTCCAGACTCCTTCACAAGTGTGCTCCTTGGCTGAATTGCATCAAATGGCTTTGTGTAAGTTTACAACATTTCATTCATATTCACCTGGTCCTATTTTATTTAATTTGAACTTGTTGCATTGTGCTGCACAAATCTGTGCTCTATAACTGAACTAAAATCAATTCATTTAACATGAAGTATTTTAGTTGGTCAAATTAAAGCACCCTTTAAGCCATTTTCAAGCCAGACTAAAGGACAATTTTACTGCTCACAGTGGTTTCTGACCCATTATTTCTCAGCATCTTTAATGTAATAAGAACAATCTTTTCTACCTAACCTTCCCTCTTCAGTTATTTTCTTACAAATTTATGTTACACTTCTTCCTCAGGCTACTCAATTAAAAATTGAATCATAACATTAATGCTCAATCCAGCACTGCTTTCAACTTTTTTGAAGGGACTTGACACACCCATAAAATCCTACTGGTAGCAGTGTTTCCTACTACAGTTATCTTACTCTAAGCAGCACACTGGTGTTTTTTTGGATTTTGGGAAGTCTCTCACAATAGTCTCACATATCAAATGTGACAGAATGCAAGTGGAATTACTCAAAGGTTTTTAGTCCTATGAGATATGGACAATTTAGCAGAGGATGCCTGGACACTTTGGCAGTCACCTCCCAACAACTGCCACTTCATGAATCAAAATGTCTCAACAGGCAGATGAGAGGCTGATGAATCTGCCAGATTCTTTGTATAAAGACAAAGTCAGTTACAGAAGTGGCTGGCAGAAAATACACACTGACTTCTTAAAAGAAAGATTGAAAAAAATCCTTTCCTAAAAGAGGAAGTTAAAGTTGTGATATCTCATCTAAAAAAAGTTATCTTCAAATCAAACAGGAATTAGGCAAAAGAAGGAGGAAATGAACTGCTCATCATACAAGGGGTGATGAAAATAGTTTCAGTCATTGGATCACAGGTGGCAGAGGTGGAGGAAAGAAGAATTTAAAAGATAACTTTAAAATCCTAGTGATCATTATCTAATTGTGACATCTAAAAAAAGTTTCTCCATACTAATACAATATCCTCCTTTTGTTGTCCCAAAGATGAAAACCAATCACAGTCCCCAGAGATTACTGGGCTCAGAATGTGAAGGATGAGGCTGAAAAAACCCAACAAACACTATGTTCAAATCAGAAACAAGGAAAAGGTCTAGTCAGAAGATTTTTGGAAGAACAGGACTGCAGCTAAGGGGCATCAAGGCTTGTAGACCTGGATTTTGCAGTAGTAGAGAAGAGGAGCTGATCACTGACTATGAGGGTAGAGGGAAAGGACACTTCGTTTGCAAGGTGAGAATTTCAGAGTCCCAAGCCAAACTCTATACTTGAATAAAAGATCCCTTCTCTAGGCTTATTTCTGGTATTTTAAGGATGTTTCCAGGAAAATCTGACATGTTTTTCTTACAAATCTGATGGCTCCAGAAGGCACCAGGTAACATCTTCAGGCAAATCTGACACCTAAGCACAGCATGCCTGCCACCAAGTGTGACATAATGCGGTTGAGATCACGTTATCTTTATTCCCTCAAGGCCACTGGATATTCTCCTTTGTCCTTTTATGGTGCTACAGGTCAAGATAACACCCTGAGAAATAATAAATTAACAAAGCACCGAGTGCAGAAGATTGACTCAGAGTGACATGGAATAAAGAGCACCTGCGGCAAGCAGAGAAAGCAAACACCCAAAGGTGATGTTGAATTGCACAGACCATTCCTGATGCAGAGAGAACAGGGAGTTCAGTGGGTCCAGAAGCAAATGTCAGGGTTGGAAAATTTCCCTCCTCAAATGTATAAAAAGTTAAAAAAATATTAGGTGCTGGCTTTAGCTGCTTGGAGAAAAATGATGGTGTCTCAATGCAGGTGAGCTGAGAGTGTGGTAACAATGAGCACACCACCTCAAACTACAACTTCATGAAGAGGAACCTTGCAGAACTTATTAAAGACTCAGCAAAGCTGACAAAAGGATGGTGACTTGATAAAGCAGTAAGTAAAACAAGGAATGCTGGCTGGAGTGCTCTGTCCAGCTGTGTGGAGAGCTTGTTCCTCACTGAGGATGACCTAAGCAGAAACAAGACAGCTCCAGACTCATGCCCTGAAACAGTACCTCAAAGGGCAAAAAGGTTTTGGAAGAATTGCTTAACTAGCATGTGCTGTAAATCTGGAAAGAATTTCTTTGGAGGAATAAAAACTCTGTGTTCTTAGAGTAGAAACTATATTTATTTAATTCACTTAGCAAGTTGCTCAACACTGTGATAGCTAACAAATACAGTGTGGGATTATTTCCTTTGTTAGAGCCAAGTCACTGTGACAGATTATGCCTAGACTGATAGATTTTACTTACTGTATGAATATTAATGATTTTAGTACTCCCTTCTCAATAGTTGTGTTTAACATATGTTTCCAGAATTATGCATCATGCTGCACATAATGCACCTCTCTCTCTGGCAAGAATTTTACTGCTGAAGATATTGTTTTCCAAGAAAAGGAAAGGCTAACTGGCATGCCTGCATCTTTTGTGGCCTTCAATTAACACATTCTTTAAAGTCTGCCATGGCAAAGAATGAGCTTTAAATGAGTGGATATCATTACTGCCTCACAACCTGTACACAGCTCATGTAAAATTAATTGGTTTCAGCACAGTTTGTCAAAAGCACTGATTTCTGTGGTCAGAATCCTCCACCACCCACCTGTATGAACCTTTAAATACCCTGTGAAATACAGAATGACATCTGAGATTCTTCTGTACTTATCGATAATTTTCAGGGGGATTCTTAGGTGATTTGGTACATTTCTGCATGATTTTCTGTCAAGGCTGTAAATCTCATTTCCTACTGAAATTTTGGCTGCACTTTTCCATATATTCCTTTCTTTAGTCACATTGAATCCTGGATATCACAAACTTCTGGAGCCTTTTCCTCAGTCCTTAAATAGTGCTGGAAAATTTGTCATATGTGATCACAGAAAGGGAAGCTCTTTGGAGAAGCTATTTATGACTGTGCATGTCTGCTCTGAGACTTAACAAAAATACCTGAATTCCTCCTTTGTATTTCCGTATTGAACTTTCATTGAAATTTCTTAGAAGCTCAAAACTAAAAGAAGAGAAATTAAAAGCCTAATTCTGTGAAGATTTTGGCCTTGGTCCTGCCTGATTGTGAATTTGGGCAAGGGTCATTGACTGCACGCTCACAGATTGCTGTGCCTAATTTTTTTGCTCTTTTTTTTTTCCCATTTCTTGTTCCACTGCGTTACTGATTCCTTATAGTTTTCAAGTGTAAAACTGGGGATGATCATTCTTTATTTCTATGTGAGAATCAAATCATTCCTCCTTTCCACAAGGACTGAATTCCCCACAAGACTGAAAAAACACAGGAAAAGGAACAAAGCCATATCCATCACATTTCTTTCTACGCTTTCTAAGCAGACAGTGAAAATCATCAGCATTTCTACACTGTGCACGCTCTGACTTGTGCACCATGCTCCTGTTGCTGAACTTACCTTGTCAAGGAAGGTGGGGCGGTCCATGGAAGACTCTTTGGAGATTGGTGGTGGGCGGCAGCCAAGGGGTTTGGTGACCATTCCATTATAGTCAGTCACTCCCATTCCACGCTTGTCCATTTCCACCTTCTTTTCCAGCAGAGCACCTGCAAAGACAAGGGAAATATATTGGAAAAGGTGAGGCAGAGGGAGTAAAGTTGCCAACAGCAGTTCAGAGAAATTCATCTTGCTTAGAAAAGCAAGGCAAGAAAATAAATATTATCCAATCGGTCTGAGTATAATCAAATGCTTATAATCATGCAGGGTTCCTGTGTTGTTTTAAAGACAAAAAAGTTACTTACACAGATACTTACTCATGGCCTGATCAAGGTTCATACTGTTGCTCTTCAAGGCCTCTTCCGCTGGCTCTCTCTGTCAAAAACAGGAATTATGTTAAGAGGAAAAGTAATCACATTCATGTGATTTCAAAGTAACCTGAGAAAACAGACACATCTCTTTAATACTGGGTTTAATGTTTACTCAGCAGCCTAAGTAATGTCTTTGTGTGGTTTTTTTCTGCCTTCTGAATTCCCACAATTCAGGTGTTTCAGTTTGTCAAGGAAGTACTGGCTCTACAAGGTGAAACACATTGTTCAGTTTAAACATCTTCCTGTTTTCCATTAACAACTCAAATATCACAATGATAAGACTTTCTCTAAGAAACAACCCAGCTATACTCTCATTTCACCTGTTTAATGAAAAAAAAAAAAAAAGAATGGGAGGGGATTATTACTGCAGTTCAAAATAATACCTGTTGTTATAAAACTATGAATGTCAAAATATTATCCCAGTTCATCTCAGAGCATTCTGTAGGTTTAGAGCAGATTTCTGAAATCACAGTATGTGTTTAAATGCAGGTCAGAGCTACTTCCTGGCCTGGAGACTGAAGATCTTGGTGTAGCTACAGTGTGAAACAGCCAGAGTCGGAAGTACAAGCTAAAAGCTAAGGCACAGTGTGCTGGCTGAGCACTACTCACAGGGAAGCCCATGTCTGTGAGCTGTTTTATCAGACGGTTCATGATCCAGGCCTCATCCTGCTTGCTAGATGTCTTCATGCCCTTAGTAAATAAATGGGAGATTCCATTAATGGGCTGGTTGCCACGTTCATCGTAGTGAGATGCACATAAAAGAAATGGTAAGTGGTTTTTATTAATAGCACATGCTACTGAAAGATGTATTAGTACATTAATTCAGAAAGTATTGAAGAACCCTCCGAGCAACGCGACTACGATTCTCTTCCCCCAAAAGTGTAAAAATTTATCTCAGCTGAATAGGTGTTCAGTGTACTATTTAGTATTTGATTTGCTGGCCACTGAATTAAAGCCACCTTTGAATTTACGTATTTCATTTTAATCCTTGGCAGAAAAATTATAACGAAATAAAGCTGAAATAGTACAACACTTCCTGAAAAACATTCCCAAAAACAAGTTTGCAACCTTGAAGTTAAGAATGTTACTCAGTGTATTTTCTTAAAAACAAACAAGAGCGTCTAGATAAACACCTTTAAAAGATCTCTGTGCAGCTTTTCTATCACAAAATCCTTAAGAAGTCTCTTCCTTTCAGTTCTCCAGAAAGTACCAAGGGACAAGCGCGGATTTGTTTTGGGCTGCGGACAGTACAAGAAACAACCATACTTGATCAAATCACCGGCCTAACTGTTGGCTAATGGATTAACAAACAAAGTGGCTAAATGCATTCCCAATTCCTTTAAGTTACAGCCTGGCCTTGTCCTGAAATAAAGACTGTGCAATGGAAAATTTCCTCACACAATTGCCTAGGTTCTCGGTTGAGTGCAGCATTAACACAAGTTCGCTTTGTTCTCACACACACACACACACACACCGTCCTCATAAACAGAAAACAGCTTTTTGTGTTAAACAACTCCATCACAAACTACTGTTTGCTTTTCCACCACCATGGGAAGTGGCTGGAAGCCCCCTTAACTCCTTCTTCTCTTTCTGTTAATACATTATCATTTCTTTAGAATACATGGAAGCTTATAAAATTTAGAGAAAACAAAGGCAACAACAACAAAACTCCCGAAGCTTCTGACATGTCTAAATTCAAAGATCTCCCATTTTCCCCTGGAAACAAGGTAGGCTGTACTTGAACCACTGTAGTGGCAAGCTGTGCTTGTGTTCAGGTGTCAGAGGTTTAATTTCAGGTGTAATGCACCAGCAAATTTGTGCCAACTTATTCTACAAATGTTATGCTAATTCCACTCTTGCTGGAGAGTGTCTTTATTTTTGTCTTACCTTTTGAAGTCCTTTCTTCGGGGCATTCCCCCAGGAATTACAGGAGGAGCTGCTCTCTTGTGAAGCAGTATTATTCCACATATCTCCTTCTTCATCTTCCCACTGACTAGTACTGAGATTCACTTCATCCCCACCACTGCCCCAGCCTTCTTGCATAGATTTTGAAGCTGGAGGGAAAGTGGGAGAAGAAAAACCTTATTCAGTTTCCTGCAAATTTTACAGAAATAGCCTTTTGTGCCATATCCAGTGTGCTAACATGAGTATTTTCAAGAGATAAAGAGGATCATCAAACAGCTTAATTGGCATTAAAATGGTAAGAATGTCTTCTTTGAAGCTAGTAAAGAAAAGGGAAGTTCTCTAAATACTCAGAGAAGAAAACATCCAGCAACGTCCAAGTCCTGCTTTTCCCAGAACCAGTAAGATCTGTGGTCATGGCCAATCCACTCTCCTAGGAACAAGGAACCAAAGTATGAGCGCACATTTGTTAAGTGCTTTACCTACCACATTCTTCCATGAACAAACCAAATTTCAAAGTCATTAATGCTCAGACACTCATTCCCATCTTGAAGAATGGAATCTGAAAGGAGCTCGTGGGCTGCAGGGAACGCTTCATATTCAGTGATGAGGTTGTGTCACCTCAGTCTGTTTTACTCTGTTAGCTCTGTTTGAAGCTGGCATTACTCATCTTAAGAGCTCTCACTCCCCCTTTTATGTTTTCTGGGACTTCTAACTATGTCTCACTGTGGTATTTTGCAGGAGTGAATCTCTAGGCAACCTCCACAGCCAAGAGGAGAGTCTAAAGCCATCACAGTGGCCCTCAGGACATTCAGAGATGGAGGATATTTATTAAATACCACGAGTTAGGAATCACGAAGCAGGAAGTAGTTCAGAATGTTCCTGAACCTGGCAACAGTTTTAATGGCTGAAGAAAACACCCACCCACTCAGTTTAACCCAACGTGAGGTTATGTTTATTGGTCCTCAGGTGTTGCTTTTCCTACCAGAATCAATTCTATCTTGATTGTTCTCCACTGCTTCTCATCCCAATACAGGTTTCCTTTAGACACCAAGGGCTTTAGTCCTAGTCACGTTCTGCATTTTCACAGTTTCCTGCACCTCTGCTATGCTGCTTTCCAAACACACAAAACTACTCTCCTTTAAATTTCCAGATGGATGCACTATATTCCTATTTTTGAATTAACTGGGTATTTGGATTAACGCGGCCTTGTGACAGCTAACACAGTTTTGAGAATGAAATCACGAAGGCCGCCTGTCAGTGAAACGCACGGAAAAGCAGAAGAGGCAGAAGCAAACCCCCTGCCCTGCCAGCACAGTGGCAGCCCTGTGTGTACCTGGTTTGCACAGTGCTGGGGCAGCAGCTGGAGCGTTTGTTCTTCCATAGGTCCCTGCTGGCTCGGCAGGATTCTCTCCCCACCCGGTGCCACTGCTGGGGGGCTTCCCCCACGCCGAAGTGCCATTATCAACTGCAGCAGAAGGGGAGGAGGGCTCTCCCCAGGAAGCTTCGCTCTTGGTGTGGACAGCAGGCATCTCTCCCCAGCCTGCTGGAGCAAGGCAAGGAGAACAGTGATGAGAGGAAAGGTTTCTTCATCAAATCATTCCAAAAAGCTTTACATTTTACTCAAGAGTTTCTCTGGAAAGAGCGTGAATCAGTAAGTACATACAGTGATTGTAGCTAAGTGTGTTTAAAAAAATCCCTTACAATTGATCTCAAGAGTTTTTCCTTAATTCAGTACTGATGCCAAGTTGTCAACGCAGAAGGAGGGTTTTTCTCCACAGCAGGAGCAACCAGGCTGCCAAGTGAGCACCACTTGTCCCTAGGAGCAGCTGCAACTTGTCCCTAGGCCAGCCTTCCGGAGACCAGGACTGCAGTCTGAGTTGGGCCTTGCTTCACTGTAAGATCCTAACCTATTTAAATTCCTTTTCAGTGTTTACAAACTATAAAATCTCTTTTTTCAAGCCCTGGCAGTAAGATGCTGTTTAATTATTCCCATTTTGAGTGAAGATTATCTGTGCTGAATGTATTCCTTAAAACTTTTATTACAACTCATGGTTACCTACCTATCCCTCATCACTGACCCTCTACATTATAATAAATATTATTTTAAGGGGAATTAATCAAGACTGCAATTAGGATCCATAATCAAACCACGGGGAATGGCAGGTGGAAGCCATTGTTTTCCTACAGAGTATTACATGAACACACTGGAAGACGTAAGCTACTCCAAAGAAACAGCCTTAGTCTGGCTGGGCTTGCATGTAATGCTCTTAAATCCATCTGACAGGATTTTAGCCCTGCAGCTGAACGTGGCAGCAACAGCCACAGGGCTCCTGAGGCTACAGAGCAACACTGACCAGCACAGCAAAAGGGTAAACTGAATTTACAGCCATTGGTACCAGAGATTTTCTGGAGAGAGGACTTGGATTACAGATGGAGTTCAAGGTACTTTGTAAACAAGCACAAAGAGAGGCAAGAAAACAAAATTCTTACAGACACCTGACACTAACCTATTTTTCTACAACTGTAAAAAAAATTACATCCCATTACATGACAGCTGAAATCTTCACAAATGTTGCAGAATTTGTTCTGCTTAAAACTTCCACTGGTAATTAGGCTGCTAAATCAGGAACTTGTTCTCTTTTCATTGGAGATGAATGTTATTAAGATGAGTATTTTGTAAGTGAATGACCAGATGCTACTTTGCCACAGCATTATTATTTCCTTTTTTTGCTCCACAATGGTATCTGTAAAAATTTCAAAAAGCAGGAACAACATTTTCTCCATAAAGTGACACTCAGAATAGGTAGGCAAGGGCAAGGGAGTGTCTAAGAGTACCTTGAAATGCACTGGAATAACCAAACAACAGTGGTTCACTGAGCAACAAGCCCTTGCAGAACTCACTGAATTCCACAGAATTCCTGTCACCTGAAACTGCAGCAACATCCACTGTCAGTAACAACTCAAACATTGCCTGGCAGACAGAACAATCAAATAGAAGGGCCCAGAGCTGTGCATTGCTCCCGTGTTCCTGCATTATATATTTATTTGAGGCTCTATTCCTTACAGCCACTGCAGCTCCCTCAGACACTGATGCAAATGCAGATGGCACAGCGAGTGTCAAACACTCCACTGGTGTGTTGCAGCTTCATAAAACTCCTTCTCTACCAGCAAGAGGCACTGAATTTAAAGCAAGCTCCTCAAACAACCCAAAATGTCACTGTTTTGTTCAAGTTATTTCCATTTGAAACAAAAATACCACGGTTTAGGCTCCATCAATGCACCTTACATTTCTGGTTATTTTAAGGTGTGTAAAGAAGATAAACTGGCAGATCCACAGATGTACCTAAATGAACCTGTACTTAACATGACAGCTTCCTTGGTGTTGCACCTGAAATGCTTATTTCAAGGTTCCTGCTTGTATATTCAAGCCAACTTTATTTAAGGGAGGCTTTATTTGAGTTTCTGCCTCACTGCTCAGGAGGCAACTGGCAGACAACTGCGTGTATTAAATCACATTGGCAGCTGAAAAAGATTAACTGCAGGCAAATGAAACAGAAAACAAAACATCACAGCACCAACCAGACTGCAAACAGGGACAGTGCAGAGTATCAACATGTCCCTGACTTCATGCAACCTCTACTGGAAACCCAATCTAATTCAATTTATGAAATCACCCTTAAAACACAATTCATGTATTAAAAAGCCAAAGTGTGCTATGTTATGGAATAAAAACCTCAAAAAAACCTGCTTCCTCTGTTGCTCTTAGAAATTCAACAGCTTCAACTAAAGGCCACAGATGTGTCATGTCCAAATTATTTTTAAGTGCTTTTAAATGCACTGAGCAGGAAATAATATGGGATTACAAATAATAGGGGAACTGCCTTTACTAATAGAAAATAGTACAAGTACATAAAAGCAAACAAAAAAAAAATCAACAAAAAGTTTTCCAAACTATCTTAACAGATAAAATTAAGTGCAGGAAATTAGTAAATAAAACCTGAAGGCTGCTGGAAAGTAAACTTTGCAGTGTGTAAATTCTGGAGCACTCCTCAATTGCAAACCTGTTTCCCCTCTGTGTAAGTACTGCTGTCCCAATGCTACTGTCTCTGTAGCATTCCTATGACTCCACATGATTCTGTTTTAGAAAGTTTAAAGGTGAATAAAGGTACATTTTTGAATGAACGATGCAAAACTCCCCATGGCTGCTAGGAAGGCAAACCAAGACCTTTGAGTAGTCTCAAAACCTGAACCTGCCAAACATTTTCAAAAGTTCTGCTCGAAGAAAACTTTCTGATGAAAATGATACACATTTAGGCTCTCCTGGTAAAAAGCTCCTCAAAACCCACCCCGATCTGCACAAATGTTGTTTCACAACAGAACGTGCTCCATTTAAAGGCTTCTTTGGCAAGAAAGTGAGGTTTTAGTACTGAAGTTTTTAAACATTGTTAGAATTGCAAGATATGAAAAGATCACAGTGAGTAATAAACATGGACACATTGGCAGAGCTTTCTTCTATAGAAATAAAAACATAATTAACATTGGGCCAGAGCCAACAGGAAATCCTCAAGGGAAAGTGAAATGTTAACTAAGCTGTGGCAGGATGCAGTTGTTTTCCCTCAAAATAACCCTATAGCTATTTGGATGGCAGAAATTGTTTTCCTTCAAGTTGTTGGTCCGTGATAAATACCAGAGCACATGAGCATAATAAAGGCAAACCAAAAATTAGAACCTTGTATAGATTTAAAAAAGAAGATATTAGGCAGAAAGAGCTTGTTTACAAATTACACACTAGTTATTCTGGGTTTTATATATACATTTAAGAGCCACCTACAAGCCTTAATCTTTCAAATTCTCATTTTCTGAAAGAGATTCCAGTTCATCACTGAGCATTCAGAAAGCTCTAGTCTGGGTTTCAGCACTGGCATCACCCTTGTGTGAAAATTGAGGGCATCACTTGGCTGCCCCCAAAAGCTGGCTATTCATGGGCTGAGCACCCACCAGAGGGTTTTATGTTTTCACATGAACACCCTAAAGGAGCCCAAAGCTGAGTTGCTTTCAAATCCATTCTGATGGAAGTTCAAAGGAAGAAAAACACTGCCATGTGAGCTGCCACTTAGTGACACAGGATTATAAAAGGAACAGAGATGTTTGGAGCCTTCAGAACTTAGACCCAGTTCAGGTTTTTTAAACTTAAGCTCCTCGTTCTCTAGTAAGCACAAAGACTTTAATTTGTGACCTACAATCCCCACAGGGAAACCTGTGTTATCTTCTGTTATTTCTTTTCTCAGCTGGAGGATGCTGGAACCCTGCCAGGCTCTCCTGATGTAACAAGAACAGGAAAGCATCAAACCCACTCCTCAGCACTTGGAGGGAGGATCTGATGCTGTTTGGGAACCAAAAATCTCTTTAAGTCATTTCTGTTTGCAAAACCTTTTCTCACTTCTTATTCCTCTCATATCAAAGCTGCATGAGTTAGAAACGCCAGGAAGAATTATGCACAAGTAATTTAGATTAAACCCCAATCTAACTCAAACCCACCAGCTTTCTGCTCCTAAGTAATTCACCAGTGCCTTGAGAACAAGCTCCTATAACCAGCAAGGACTGTATCTATCACATTATCTGTCCCTTTCCTCACTCTTTTTTCCCCCTTCTTTTCCAATGGAAAATGAAACTCCTTAGAGCATTCTTCATTTTCATCAAGTGTTTACCAACATCTGCTTCCCATCAATGGCTTTTAAGTTCTGCCTTCAAAGGATCTGGAGAACTTCTGGGGATGGGTGACAACTTGAATAACAGGACTGTAACTTGGCCTCTATTTCCAAACTAATAAAGCATACACTTCAAACCCAAAAGGAGCTGTTAATCCTTTGTGAACCCCTAACTAGGGCTGTGCAGCAAAATTAAAATCCACTTCTTTGCTTGCAGGACATGTGACTGTGACAACTTCCATCTGCACCACTCCTCCCTACTTACACAGGAATGGAATCCATGATTCCTGATTCATTCTATTCCCTGAAAGTGACTGGCAGAGCAGGTCATGACCCACACAGGTGACAAAATGCCCATGGTAACTGCAGAGTTCAAGAGTTGCAGGGTTTTAGATGAGCCCTGTGGCACAGGCTCTAATAACACAATCATGCTTTGCATGGAAAAGAACTGCTGCTGGATGAACTTTTGGTTGTGGACTGCAGAAGTCTCCTGGTTACAGGATTCTCTGCAGAGGATGGAAATGCACAGCCAAGTGGAGAGGGAATTGGAGCAGGAAAAAGAGTTAAACAGCACAGCTCCAAAGTGCAGGGCCCTGTCTGCGTGGGAGGCAAGACACTCACTGCTTGCTTCCCATGTTTTGGCCGTCCCAGATGGGAGATATTTGTAGATGTCTCAGGTCTGTGTACAGTTCCACCCAGAGCACGAGGATGCTGCTGTGCAGCTGCCACGTGCTGCCTGCACCGGGAACACGGGGCCTCCTGCACGCCTGAGCGAAGGGAAGTCACTGGGATCCCTTGGAATTGCACTGCTGCTCCGGGAGTGAGAGAAGCACAGCAATGGTCCCTCTCTGGCACAGCCACAAGTAAACACAGCAGAGCTCAAGACACAAGGGACTGCTCCTCGTTTCCATTTAGACAAAAATCCTTCAAAATATTTCCATGTTTGACCTTTATACTTGTACTGTACTAAGTGTATGGAGCAAAAATACAAAACATAAGGCTGAATTCATGCTTGCTACAACTTGATCTAAATTTTAATGTCAGAACTGTTTTTTAAATTGTCTTCGCCATTACTCATTTTGTACTTCCTTGCACACTGACTTAAGTATATTCTGAGAGCTGGCTTTAGTTATCTTGGAAAATTAAAAAACGGGAGAGAAGATCAAAGATTTGCTTGTCTTAAAAGATCTTAGAATCTTTCTAGCTCACATTTTTCAAGCAGCCCAACACTCACTTTAACCTGGTCAGGGGGCAGCTTGAGCAGGTTGGTTACGTGTTCATAGGCAGCTTTCTGAATATGTAAACATACTGCTTCAAAGAAACCCTTCCTTTGCTGCTATCCAAGCTCCAAAGGAATCACTGCAGATTAACACCAGCTTTTAAATTCCATTTTCAAAATCTGAAGGGCTCAGGACCGTTAAGTTTTCCTCTATAAGGTGTTAATTATTTGAATAACATTAACAATGCATTGCTGTGTATGAACAGTTTCACAAGTACCAATGTAATCCCCCAAAAATCACCTGAATGAAAAACAAAACCTCACCCAAACCCAACCAAAAATCCACTTTCATGATACTTCCATTACAATTCAGGAATCTGAATTCTTGTTTCATGGGTAAAGTTTTAAATATGGATTAAATAAGCTAGTCACATATGTTGGGCTGACCAAGTACAAAGCCATTTAAAGATTTCTCCTTCTGGAGCATGTTATTTTATTAAAATAGGTATCCTCTACTGTTAACATATTTGACCAGAATGGGGAACGTAAGACTATTTTTATACAGACATTAAAGCAAATTTGAATCATTCTGAAACATCAAAGAGAAAAAATGGGAATGGGAGAACAAATCCCACTTGGAGAAAAACGTGGTTAAAAAGTCAGTATTTAGCCATGACCACGATGAAACAAAAACTTGGAAACAAAACTCAGAGGATTTGAAAGAGCACTGCATGATTAGACTTATATTGGAGAGGTCTGTGGTCACGATATAGATGTAGGCTGCTAGTGTAGCTTTTATTTAAATACCTCTCTTTTGAGCATTTTTCATGCATTTTCATTCCTTGCTGCTTGTCTACAACAGCACCTTGCCTTTGATTAGAAAAATTCCTAAATGCCTAAAACCTTGTCTTTGAAACACAGCTGAAGTTAGGATAACCTAACTTCAGCCACCCTGAATACTAACACCTTGAATCAGTCCTGCTTTTTGAGAACCACACAAAATCCAGGATGCTGCCTGTGCCCGGCCCCCGAGAAGAGAGCCACTTCTTCATAAAAGACAACAAACTGGCCAGAGAAACAGCAGCAGCCTAAATTCATTCAATTGTTACAAACATCTGTTGCCAAGAGATGTTTTGCAGAAAAGAAACAGATGCAGGCTGTCTAAACACACCGAGCCTGCGCAGTGGGGACAGCAGACAAATAACAGAAGAAAGGTTTGCCAAAAGCCCTCAGCCTCTCAAATGGCTGAATTAAAAGGTGTTAAATAACTGTGGAATAGATGTTAAAATGAACATGGATCCACAATCTAAGAACCTACCACACTATTGACCAAATATTGTTTCAAGCCTTTCTTACATTCATTTCAATCATGGAAATTTGTGTCAGGTTCCGTGGATTCCGTCCTCAAGACAAGACAGCTTCAGAGTAAAGCAATAAACCTCTTCTGGACATAAACACAGGCTTTCTACCCAACACACCGACAGGACAGACAGCATTCAGCAATTGATACTGGTATAATGTATCTCTTAAACCTGTTTTATGAAGTATTTCACAAAACTGTTGTCATACCTGGGCCAAGCAGCGGGGACCGGTTCGGCTGGGCACTTGACTGGTGCGATGGCTGAGGTTCAACCATGTTGGTGTTGATAATGGTGCTAGTGGTGGTGGTGTTGGTTGTGGTACTGCTCTGAATTATAGGATTATTTCTATCCCACATGTTTACAGTCTTGTTGTTGTTGTAATTTGGGTCGCCCCAAGCTGAGGTACCATCATCGATTTCCATCTTGCGGCGAATGGACGGTGGAGACGGCTCCTCCCAGCCAGTTGCCTCACAGTTCTCTTTTTGTTTGGCTGGCACTGGCCCACCAACCCACCCTGACCCCGTCTGTTTTACAGAAGCAGCTCCTCCCCAGTTACTCACATTGTTGTCCTGGGGTTTATTAGCCCAATTTTGTTGGGGGCCTGGCTTTAAAGATTCCCCCCAACTTGTACCTGTATTAGCCTTGCTGTTTGTGCCATTCCCCCACCCACTGGTCCCAGACTTTGTGGAATCATTCCAGCCAGACCCCGATCTATTATCAGAATCCCATCCAGATCCATTCTTCTTCCCATCACCCAAGTGTCCAGGAACAGATGATGAATCTGTCCAGTCTCCACCTCCTGAAGTCCAGCTTGGATTTGATTTCTGTCCATCTCCCCAGTTTTGAGATTTGGGTTTCTGAGGTTCACCCCAGGTAGGTGATTTGTCCTCCTGATTTGCGGTCCCACTCCAAGCGTGGCCGCTTTTGGCAGCAGCAGCATTATTAACAGTAGTAGAGCTTGCTGACTCTCCCCACCCCCCTGGGCCATTTGGTGCTTTGTTGTTATTGTCTCCCCAACCTGTATTTGTTGGAACAGCTGCCGGTGGAGAGTTGACCCACCCAGATACTGAAGAGGTATTTGTACTGTTCATGATGGACCCATCGTTCTTCCCCCCTGAGTTTGAAGATTGAGTAGCTGCACAACCCCAGGCCTCAGTTCCATTGTCATTCTTCCGTTCCGACCTTGGGGACTCTTCAAATTCCCAGGCAGTGTTTTGCTTCACAGGGGTCTGTCCCCACCCCGTATTGGACAGGACCCTGGGGTCAAGGTCATTTCTTGGCAACTGAACTTGCCCTTGGTCTATCATCCCTTTGTCTCTCCTCCTGCCCTCTCCAGCCCCCTCCCTCCCAGTACTGCCTTCATTTTGACTCCCACCGCTGTCGTTGCTTCCTTCACTAGCCGTGGTGCCAGATGCTGCAGCTTTGGCCCAAGAGTTCATTTGTTCATTGCCCTGCTGCATGGCAGGATTCGGACTGGTAACACTCGAGCTATCCCACCCTGTTGATCCTTTCCCATTGATGTCGCTATTGGAATGCTGGTTTGGGGGCTTGCCCCACTCCCCGTTGACACCGTTGCTGGCGCTGCGGCTGGGGTGGCCCCAGGCTCCAGAATGCACACTGCCAACCCCGCCGCCACCCCTGCCCCATGCCAGGACCCCGGGGCCAGAGGGAGGCCCCGAGTCCCACGCGTTCGCTCCGTTTCCTTCCTTTTGCACAGCACTGCTGGATCCGTTTTGTTTAGCACTTAATGCTGAGTTCACAGTGTCTCCATTCCCCTGACTGAACCCAGAATTGCTGTTTCCTGCGGCAGGATTACCTGGGGACATGCCCCATACTGAACTGCCCATTCCTTCACCACTGCCCCCGCTGACTTGAGAAACCGCTGTTCCGTTAGCACCAGGAAGGCCTTGCAGGTGGGGCGGGATGATGGCCCCCATGCCCACGGCCATCCCCCAGTTCGGCAGTCCGTTTGTCTGCATTGCATTGATAGGGTTTGGTGAAGAGTTCATGGGGTTAGTGTTATTTGGTCCATCAGTGTTAAGGTTCTGAGGTTGTACGCTGAAAGACACATTCTGAGAAGTGGACGTTTGTGGTTCTGTGCTCTCTTGCGGCAGCAAGTTTCCCCAAGCACCTAAGGTGCCTGTTGGGTTCCCATTCTGGTTGCCCATGTTCTGACCTATGGCACTGACTGGACTGCAAATACTGGAAGGGTTGCCTGCTCCCACAGTTCCTTCATGTCCAAGTACAGGCCAGGCAGCTGGATTGGCATTAGGGTTAAGGTTAAGATTAATGCCAGCATTCGAGTTGGAAGCACCCCAGCAGTTCTGACTTCTACCGTCTCCCATCATGTTGTCCATCTTTCCATCCCCACCACTGGCAGAGCAGTGAGCTAGGCCAGAGCTGGAGCCCGCAGCCACCCCCCACACCCTGGCCGAGCCGCCGTTGCCGTTTGCTCCACCAGCTCCAAGGGCACTCTGGTTAGAAGTGCTTTGGACGAGTGCTCCGTTGGCGCCATTATTGCCATTAGTTTTCTTTGTATGTCCAGTGAAGTTGCCTTGGGCACTCCCTGTAGCCATGCTACTGTTCTCTGAGCCACAGTTGGAGGCAGAGTCAG
Organism: Anomalospiza imberbis; assembly: GCF_031753505.1. Lineage (NCBI taxonomy): Eukaryota > Metazoa > Chordata > Aves > Passeriformes > Viduidae > Anomalospiza > Anomalospiza imberbis. The sequence goes on along the minus strand of NC_089699.1, from coordinate 7,144,844 downwards.
TGTCTGTAGTACATTCTGAGGCAGACTCAGTCTCAGCTCCGGTAATGGAAGGCCACGCTTCCTTGTCAGTCCTGTCTATTATCACTTTATCCCAGCTGCAGTTGCCTTCACTCCTGAAAGCGGGCTGCTGTCCCCAGTGGGAATTCTCATAATGGTCTCCCAATCCACTGTGGCTGAGATCTGAAAGGATCCAAGGTTAAAAATGAGTCCACTGTTCAAGCACTGCAAAAGCCCTCCATCAAAAGCACTGTTTTACATCACTACTTACAACACTACACTCTGCTAAAATTTAGAGTACATTCTCTAACATAATACAGCAATTTTCCTCACTACAATGGAGCACAATGCTCGTATTAACTTGTTTGGTTGTTTTTTTTTTTAATCTGGCAAAACTCTCAATTAAAATAACTGAACAATTTCATTTTAGAACAGAGCAAGTGTTTTGTAGCCCCCAGTGTACCAGTAAAAATAATAAGCAGGCAATAAATAAAAAGAGCAAATATACTAATCTATGTGAAAAGTCTAAAAAGGAGATTTGGAAAAAACACAGAAGAGTATGTAGCAGACTTTTACCATTTACTTTGACTCAATTTTCTCTCTGCAGAGAAACACAATGAAAGAACATCCAATAAAAAAATGTAAAATGTCAGCCTGCCCTGAGATATTACATACACACCCACATCACAACACACTGAATTCATACTGCATTTAGGTTTGCAACGCTTTCTGGAAACAAAGAAACAAATACAGACAGCAACCTTTACTGTTAGGTGTGAATTATAAACACCACCAATGTTAATTTCAGCAGAGAACTTGGGCATCTCGAAAAGACTGACAGTTTTGTCAGGAAACTTACCTCTCACAGGCTTTACTTGTGGTTTATACATCATTTTGCATTTGTACACACAGTTCCCTGTGTCCCCAATGAAAAGTGATGCTGTGCCTTTTCAGCACTGTCACATCCTCAAACACAAACACTAACCCAAAAAATTAAGCAAAAGCTCTTGAGCACCTGCTTGCTCACCAGGGTACGACAATAAACTGGAAAGCACAACACGTCTCATGTTAAGAGCTCAAGCTTTGGTCAAGGTTTTGCTTTTCCTTTTGATCCCAATTGCTCTGTACGAGATTATTTCTCTTTGTTTATTTTGATAGGAATTGGATAACAAGTATTTCAGTCTGATCCAAGAGATCTGGATGGGAGACAATCTGCAGAAGAGCTCCTCTGAACTGCTTGCACATATCAAAGTAACCAATTTTGGATGTCAATTATTTTTACTTGCTTTAAATCTGCTGAAACATGGCTTCTACTCATTGTGATTTGTGAATAAAATGAATATTTTTGTGGGGGAGATGGATGCAACAAATCTCCCAAACAAGCTGTTAACAACGAATGCCTACTATGAATTAACTTAAATCACTGATACGTTGGTGTGATTAGCTCCTCTAATTAGAGGTGTTCTGATACTGCCAAAATTACTCCCAAGATTAGAAAAAGCTCTCTCTCTCTTACAAAGTCTTGTTCACACATTTTACCTGTAGCTTTTTAAGGTGATTATTTGGTTGCCTTATGAAGATTGTGCAAGATGAAGAAATAACATGCTAAACCAACCCAATTGCTTTTTTAAAAAAAATTAAATTGAAGTAGAAAAAGGATTTTAGAGAAAGGAAAGGAAAAACACTCTTAGTTCATCACCTATCTTCTCATGATAACAGGAAAACACCTATATCAGAGAAAGATCTCAACAATCAGAGAAAATCGAATTGCTTGGGTTTGAAGAGACCTTAAAAATCATCTCATTCCACGCTCTGCCATGGGCAGGGACACCTTCCACTGTCCCAGGCTGCTCCAAGCCCTGTCCAACCTGGCCTTGGACACTTCCAGGGATCCAGGGGCAGCCACAGCTTCTCTGGGCACCCTGTGCCTTACCACCCTCACAGGGAAGAATTTCTTCCATAATTAACAAGCACATGACAAATCTGAATGAATGGGAACAGAACCACTTGGATTTACCTGGATTCCCTCCTCTACATGCAATGGCTGGAAAGGAAGAAAGCATCCTGTTATTCCTGGGTACAGCCACTGCTACAGCACGGAGCTGAGGAAGCACGTTGAACATTTACCTGATCTAGATTTGCTACACAGGTGTTAAACAGAGACCAGAATCCCAGATAAGAGATGGAAGAGGAAGGCGGGCTGTTCAAGGACTTAAAAAGGGTCGGCAGGGTCAGAGAAATGAGCCGAGGAACATTCTTAGCAGAGCAGGAATGAACAAAGGGAAAAAAGCAGCAGCAGGCCAGGCCAGAAGATAAGAAGTTGAGGCAACCAAGGAATCAGATAAGAGGAGTTACACCAGATTTTTTCAACCCTGTGGGTGGTGCGACTCGGGCGTTTGAGCCTTGACAGAAGGATTTGAAAGTGGCTGGAAATACATTGTTCTAATGAAAGGTCTCCTCAAAGCTGAAAACTCAGCTCTGTGTGTGGGTGCTGCCCGAGCAGAGCCCAGCAGGGCAGGCTGGGGAAGGAGGATCAGGAGAGCGCCCAGGACGTCTCCACACTCACAGAAACAGCACCATGGCTCACAAGATGAGATGAAAGGGAGCTGCTTGTTTAATCAGTTCCCTTCTCCTCTCCCCCAAAGATGGTGGTTAAAGCAGTGCTCAAATTTGAGAGCACTTAGGAGACAAAATAAAGGGAAGGGGTGGGATTGAAGATTCAAAAATAACTTAGAATGATTGCTGAGAGTAGGGAGCAAAACAATTTGTTAAATAAGAGACCAGGTCCTCAGGAGCAGTAGGAGAAGCCAAGAAGAAAAGAAAATTATGATGGAGAAGAACTATAAAACCCAACAGATGTCCATATTAAGAGTAGAAAATGGCCAAGTCCCTGGGTTTGGCCAAGCACAGCTTGGCAGGATCCCACCAGGAATGTGCAGCTCCAACCCCTGGGCTTCCCAAGGCTTTGCAAATCCAAGTGCTCCCTTTCCTGTCTCATCAGCACAGTCATTCTTCCTGAGGTTCAGATGATTCCCTCAACAATAACCAGTGGCTAATCTGGAAGTGGTGACTTCGGTGGGGCTGCAGTAATTCCGTGGAGGGGATGTGAAATCAGCGATCCCCTCCGCAGCAGCGGCTCTCCGTGCTGCGCCTTCCCTGCTCTGCAGGGAGCGGGATCCCGCTGGCACCTTCCACAAGTCATGGTTCAAAGATCAGAGAAAAAACTATGCAATAACCTCAGAGTGTCCAACAACACCCACTGGAACAATCGGTTGTAACACCAAGGCTGCTGTCCCAAAGCTTGCAAGAAAAAGGACAGATGAAGAAATGGGAAAAAAAAAATTCACAGCATGAACAGAAACCTGCAAAAACTGGGGCTTAGCTGTCAGACCAACCAAGAGTTTGAATACAGATCTTGAAGAGAATAAGTTTTATATTCTTGTCTCTAAAAGCAGTAACAAAAATGCATTTTTCCATTTTCTTTTAACTAAAAGGGGCTTGCTGCTATGAAATAAATAATGAGTAGCACGGTCTTACTTAATCTGTAACCACCTTAAACATTTGGGAAAAATAATGAATGCAAAATATTTTATATGATTAAAGCCACAGAACTTTTCTGTTTGTTTGGGGTTTTTTTTTGAAATGCAGATTTCCTCCAACTTTCTAGGAAACTAACTATTCACTGAAATTCACAATATTTTCTTTTCAAAGTTGTTAAGATTGAAATGGGAAACCCATTTCAAAAATTCTTACGAATCGGTTCCTTTTTATATATGCAAAGATGTGAAATAAAAGCGCTGAGGCCACCAGAATAATTTCTATCCCTCCTCTGTGAGCCGAGCAAAGACTGTAAACAAGGCACAAGGAACAGGAACCACAGGTATTCCATGTTAGCAAATCCTAGTGCTGAGACACCACAAAGTGAAAACTATTTTTAAATTAATACTTTGTGTTTCAATATCTTAATTATGCATCTTTAATAAAATATCATTCCTCTGATCAACAACATTTCCTTAGCCATCAGGAAGGAAATAGTAACTTGAGGATAATGGCTCAGATTTGTTTTTAACAAGCACAGAACTTCTGTCCAACTGCAACCATACACATGCCCTGGAAAATGCAGAGCTCTGAGGAGTATAACCAACAGCACGAGGGGGTTGTTTTGTTTTGGATTGCTGTTTTTTTACATAATATCCTTAATGGGGTGGGAGGAGATTGCTGGTGTTATTACGTACTGCAGCCAACATAACTTGACCGGCTTCAATTCAGTACTTATTAAAAACAGAAAACATTTTTGGCTGTGTTGGGTAATGAATAATTAGTTGCAAAATCAGTTTAATATTTACATAGATTACAAATGCAAAATATGAGTAGAGTGAAATGGGAGAAGCTGTTGCATGCATTTCTTAGAAAAGCATAATACTTTGCCTGCACAAGCAACTGACCCCCAACTTTCCTCCTCCTCTGAAAATCTCATTTACAATCATATTGATTTTTTTTTTTGTTCAGGTGAGTTAAAAGTAACTGCGTCTTTATAGCTTCCATTGCAATCATTAGTTCAAGTGCTGTGCAGTAAAACCCTGTCTCCACAGCTATAACACAACATTCAGCTGACTTTGGAACCAACATACGGACAGGGTACGAAATGGCAAAGCCTGGGATAAACTTTTAATGGAACATTATTAATAAATTGTGCTCACCCCATTTTAAATCAGATCTAACAGTGACTCCTCTCTTATTACTCGTTTTATTTTTCAGTCCACGTTCGTCACGTAACAACAACCAGACCCCCTGGCTCGTCCTGTGCTGCCCAAAGGACAGATGACAGACGGTGCTCCCTGCTCTGACATGCAGAACACAGAAAAATCCCAAGGGCCACTGACAGTCCCACTGGGGATTTTCCTTGGCACACAAAGGTTAGTGATCCTGAGTCAGAATATGAGGGAAAAAAAGGGCAAATTACTTTCTCTTCCCCCATCAAAATACAGTCTTCAATTCAATATGAGCAGATCTTTAAAATACTATAAATGAGTTTTTCCAAATCTGAATTAAATAGGAATTGCCAGGAACATTTTAAGTGCTAAATCAAATGTAGCCTAATTTCATAAAGAAAACATGACATAAGGATCTGTTCTGAAGCACAAAATATAATAAAGCAGAAAATTTGGGCATTGTAGTGCTAACATTTCAGGTTACCTGCTATGTCTCTAGACACAGAGATTTGAAAACTGGCATCTATCTGAAACCTCTAAAAAGCTCACTCACAAGTCTCATGGATTGAGGAAGCTGAAATCTTGCACAGCACACATAATGTGGAAATGCAGAAAAAAGATGGAAGCATTGAATAAAGCAGCTTTATTTATTTTAAAACTAAACCATAGCTAAGCCCACACGGGGGAAAGCCTGTTATCCCCTTTTCATTTTCTGCACTACGACATTCAAACGTAGTTCCTTCCCTCTGATGCTGAAAGCTTTCAAATGCATTAAGAAAACAAGCAAAAATAAACAAGATTTTTCATTATTAGTAGAGATTCCACTAAATGCTACCTCTCTGACACAAAAGCAGCAGTAGAAAACACCAAATCATTGCATTTTTCTGCTCAGTGCAACATATCTTTACAAGCAGCTCGCTGCAAAGACGCCATTTTATCAAACCTGAAACGCAGCCAAAAGCTCAGGACGCTGTGCTGCTGCTCTCTCGCTGAAATGTTATGTAATAAATTGATTTAACAGAAGCAGATGCTATTTTCTCAGGGTTAGGGTTACTTTCTCTCTTTTTTTGGCTCTAAAAAGGGCTGATGGGTAATAAAATACCTGAAGAAAGGAGCCGCCCAACCATCCTAGGAGACGCTACATTGTGTGCAGAGCTGTTTCTACTCCTGCCTCTACGTTCTCCAGGGCTCCCGGCTTCAATATGTCGGCTGTGTACAGTGTAAGCCTCATCCTGTAGAGCTGCCAAGAAAATCTCTCTGTGCGAGCGCGCGCCCAGACAACCTGCGAGCTCGGCCGGGCCTCGGCTGCACTGGCTATGGAAATGCCCTTTCCACGCACAGCCCTCCTCCCCCTTCCCCGAGCTCCGCTCCCCGGCTCTAGGTGAAGGTATCAACAGAGCAGGATTTTTAAGCTTTGATTATCTAATTGCAGCTGACACTAAACCGATCTTCCTTCCTCTTTAAATTCTTTCAACTGTCACAAAACATTTTCACTTCGGGACCCAGCTACAATTAGCGCCCGTAGCCGCTTTTCTGCCGCTTTTGAAAGTCAGCCAAGAGAAGACGCGGGCGCTGCCGAACGCCTGCCCCGGCTCCTGCCTCCTGCCCGGCGTCCTCCTCCTTCCTGCTGCCCCAGCTCCTGCCCAGCGTCCTCCTCCTTCCTCCTGCCCAGCACCTTTCTCCCTCTGCCAGCTCCATCTCCTGCCTCCTGCCCAGTGTCCTCCTCCTTCCTGCTGCCCCAGCTCCTGCCCAGCGCCCTCCTCCTTCCTCCTGCCCAGCGCCTTTCTCCCTCTGCCAGCTCCATCTCCTGCCTCTTGCCCAGTGTCCTCCTCTGTCTCCCAGCCCCATCTCCTGCCTCTTGCCCAGTGTCCTCTGTCTCCCAGCCCCATCTCCTGCCTCCTGCCCAGTGCCTTCCTCCCTCTCCCAGCCCCATCTCCTGCCCATCGCCCTCCTCCCTGCTCCAGCCCCATCTCCTGCCTCATCGTTCTCCTCCCTGCCCCGGCTCTTTCCTGTGCCAAGCGTCCTCTCCCCTGCCCCAGCTCCCACCCGCCGTCCTCCTCCCTGCCCCAGCGGCAGGTCCCAAGTCCCAGATGTACCCTGGACCGCTGCCAAGCCCTTAATGACTTCCCTGCCTCTATCTAAACCAGCTCAAAGTGGCAAATGCGAGCGCATTAATCAGCAGCGCAGTTGTTTATAGAGGCAGGGAAGAGCTGCCCGAACAATGCGGCAGGAGCGGGCGCTGGCTGCGCTTGCACAGCGGGACCGACCATCTTGGAACACCCTGGGCCGGGAGCCTCGGCTCCCTCCAAGGCACAGGAACATGCAGAGTGAGCAGAATGGGGTCAGCTTTATATTTTCAGGGCCTAGAGATCATCATAAATGCCGAGATTGCACGTAGAGGGCTTTTATCAGTGCCCACATGCAAATCTCAAAGGCTAATTCACACAAACTTCCCAGCATGTCCAATACACTCCTTTATGATTATCTCCTCTCCCACCTGCCCCAAATACATATTAATGACGTGGTAAATGGGGCACGTTTCAACCTTGCTGTTTCAGCTCCTGCCAGGGGCTCATCGGAGCGGTGTTGCCCCTCTGTCCTGGATCTCACCACGATGGCTCTTTAAAGCTTTGGCCACACTCTCAGGGTCGCTGCCACTGCACCACCGAGGCACAATCGCTGCTGCTATTCTTGGCTCAAGAACTTCTCCACTGAAGGACTCCTGAAAATAGTTGGTTTCCTCCTGAAGACATTTATTTTCTGTTTCTCTGCAACAGTCTCTGAATACCGGTCGGGTTCAACCTCATTTCAGAAACAACAGATAAATGGAAACCAAATCTGTTTGGTTTTGTTTCTATTCAGAAAATGATTTCAAATGCAGCCAGGAACTAGGCTTGAGAGCCAATTTTGCAAGAACAGTTTTAAGTAGAACAATTGTTGTGGTCTATTACATTCCTTTTAAACTAACCATACATGATGGAAATTTCCATTAGTTAAAATGATACATCAAAACCGGGCTCCTTGTGTTTTTCCTATAAATAACACAAACTTCCTATAATCGACTAAAATTTATGAAGGCAAGTACTTACATAGGGCACCTACTGAAGGGGACTGTTTATGACAGTCAGGGTACACAGAAAGGCAAAGAAGGACCCCAAGAAATGAGTCAGAGCCCACTAAAAAGCTTGGGAGCAAAATGAAGTGCTGCTTCCAACTAACTGTGCTGGCAGAGCTCATCCGTTCCCTTCCTATCTCGGACCAGCTTTGATGGGCAATGTGCCTCATAAATTTGAAATTTGTAATTATTAATATGTGAAGACTAAAAATGGGGATTTGAGAGGTGATGCAGCCCGCTCACCTGGTCTAAGGAACTATTCCTGATACACACACGGTGACCTTATCTCAACCCAGCAAGGAAGGCCCCCAGCAACAGAGCCTGCACATTCCCCAGTGCTCTATCTCACTTCTCAAGATCACTTTCATACCAGCACGATTTTCCTAATGTCCACCCTCAATCTTCCTTGTTGAAATTTTAGCCCATAATTTCTTATCTGATCCATCACAGGTACACAGAAGGCATCATTTCCTTCCCTGCAGCAGTCATTTAGGTATCTCTGCCATCTATAATTCTTCTTCTCACTCAGGAGCTCAGATTCCTTCCTTCTTTGCAAAGCTTTTCTCCAAGATCTCTACCCATTCCTGTTGCATTCCTCTGCTTCTTCCAAGTGGTTCCTTCAGAAGCACAGTACCTCCTGCTGGAATGTTCAGAGGTCCCTCTGGAAGCAATTCTGCCTCTATCCTTCAGTGACTGTTCTTTTTTGAACACATTAATCAAGTTTACCCTGTGACCAGACCTGTTTTTGCATTGTGAGATCCACATGTGTATTTGAGTACAGAGCTGCTCTGGCCAAAATAAAGAAACTTTCATATTTCTTTATTTCTTACCCAATTACACAGCAGTGTCACCCCTATTCCATACTGTAATTTTGCCTTTCTATTCCCTAGCACTCTTCTCCAGTTGGTCTCGATCTAAAATTTATTGAAGGCTGTGGTTTAACCAACCCCTCTGGCATAACCTGCTCTCCACAAACCCCTGTGACTCTGCATTTCTCTCCTGAAAAGTTCAACATGCACAGAAATGGCTGCTTTGGGGCTTTTTTCCCCTAGGATCATTCTAACAGTTACTCTGATTTACAGTTCCTTAATTCTAACTTTCTCACCTCTTAACATTGGTTGGCTTTCTTCTCTTTTGTAGTTTTCATACTCTTAAAGTGACCACATTGCTCCAATCCATCCTCTGCCTAGTCTACTACACGATGAAGGATGCACATGATGCCATGCCATTATTTCCAGACAACTGGAAATTCTTATTTCCTGAAGTCTCTAACTCACTGTAGCTTTAGTTCTAAGTTTACATATGAAGGGGAAAGGTATTTAAAATATTCCTCATGCCACCCATCAGTGGTTCCCTCTGTCCCACTGACCTTGCTTTTACTACTGACTCACTTATGAAAGAGTTAGCTTTTTGTTCTTGAGGCTTCTTTTCCTCAAAACTGCTACTAATGTCTTTATTTCTTTCTAATAGCATTGTATATAATCCCTGAGCTGTAAAAATTCAGCTTTCCTGTAATTTTCACATGACCTTAGCATCTGGGACTTTCTCCTGTAGCCCATTCCTACCTATCCCTGGTCACTTTGACCTTAGTTGTGTTGTACCTTTTATTTCTCCACCATCAGGACAGGTCCTGCTACTTGGTCTCTTCACATACTTTGTCAGAAACTGCCACCTGCACATTTGACCACCTTGCCAGGCTGTTTCCTGACCTTTCCTTCCTCACAGACACGTGGGCAGCTCCTGTCCCTGGCTGTCCCTGCAGCATAGCCATCCACAGTGAAGCTGTGAGATGCAGTTCTGCAGCTCCTCAAGCAAAAGCAGCCACTTTTGAGCCATCAAAGCTTTTGCACAGCCCCACTCTTTGAAAGTGAGGACAGCAAAACTACAAAAGCACTTCAGTTATTCATCCTTCCACAGATTTCTATTTTTTCTTTCTCCATGTGCAAAATTCTAATCACTGTCAAAGAGATTTGAAGCAGATTTATTTTTCATGCACTGCTGCCTGATGTCAGATAACATCCACAATACAGAAAAATTCGTTCCAAAGATTAGTTTACTGATGAGTTTTTACCATAATTTTTCATTCCTAATGCCTGCATTTGGGCTACATAGAGATTGCTACTTCCTTGTATTCAAAGCATTATAAGGAGCTTTTGAAATTTTTGATGGGAGACAAAACTCTAAACTAGCTGAGACTCATTTTCCACAACTTTCCTGTCACTGCAGTTCAGAAAATGTTCCTCACCCAGGAGACAGAACTATGGGTGAGATCCCTTCTCTGTGTTATCTGCTACATTTATGGCCTTGTGTGATGTTTTAACTTCCTTTTGTCTAAACTTACACCTGGCAGCAGTGACCTTTGGGAACACTGCCTGATTTCCAGGGCCACAGATCACACATCAAGTGCTACCAAATGCTGAACAAAGCCCTGAGAAACAACAGGAGAAGACAGAAACACAATCACTTCTTACACCTCACAGCACTAATTGAGTGAGAGTTGTGGCAAAAAAATGTAAACAAGCCAAATTATCGATTCTGGTAATTTTTTAATTTCTGGTGTTTTTTCAAATTTTTCAAATAACTAGAATTTGGCAAATTCTGGTAATTTTCCCCATGTTTTGATCCCAGTAGTAGGAAAACTTTTCTACAGCCACGGTACAGAGATGTCTGTACAGTGATGTACAGTGGACTACTCTGCAAATTGTGGCAAACAGAGAAGTGCAAGGATGGAAGCTGTCAGGAGTTTCTTGCAGGATGGAATTGTGTGTTTGTCATACACAGTCACCTTCCACTGAAGCAGCATGAAGAGCCAATTCCTGTGTTTCCAAAGGAATATCTCCATGGTGCTTTCTTCATTCGAGATCAACAGCCATGACACCATGAAGCACAGCATCCAGGTTATTATGGAGAATTTTTTAAGTGTATTTTCAATGTAATGTGTGAAATTATATACATAGGAAGTGTGCAAACACAATGAATGAATATTACCTAATTTCTACTTTAAAGCTTTTAATGTTTTAACTATTACATATTAAAAACTCTGCTCTGGGAGATCCAGAATAAATCCATTTTAAAAGTCTCTGGTTTTAATTGTGCAACTTTCCAACTAAAAGCAAAAACACAGTAATGTTTTGCCAGCAAGGATATACTGCTAATGGAATTGCAGAATATGGTCCCAAAGAGGTGAAGTTCAGCAAATCATTTCCATAAAAGCACTTTTCACATGTGCTTTGTTTGTCAAAGCTCAGCCTGTTTGCAATGCCTCCAGGAGATCAAGCTAAATGTTATTTCAGACTTTTGAAATTAAACTTTATTAATACATTTCAGAACTGTTTTGGCACGTGCATGCCTTACCTACAGCCATCATAAATCACAATGAGCTGAACTGCTCAAGCTGAATTCTTCAAGCATGGCTTTAGCAGAAAGGTCTCTATTACTTTGCTGGATCTGATGAAACTACTGTATGTCAAAGCTTATCAGTGTTTTCCAACTATATTGACTGAAGGCACGATAATCTCTCTCTAAAACTTTTCTCCAAATTTGACTTAACAACCATATAAAATTCTGAGGGAATTCTGAAGTAACTGCAGTTAAAAGATTGGATGTTTGGAATGAGTATTGTCAGGCATGATTTTAACAGTAATCAGCATCTTTTAATCTTGCTTCCTAAAAAATTATCAAAATGAAAGTTAATACAAAGAGATTGTAAGAAGAGTTATCCTGTCACAGAAGAGCACTCAGCAACTTCCAGCTGCCCACTTCAGGGTGCACACCACACCATGCCATGAGCATGAATCTCTCAACTGCAGCTAAAGAAATCTTCAAACACAAAATAAACCTTCTAGCTCCAGAGAAAAGAAGAATAAAGTTCAGCACAAAATCTGGCATCAGCCCACACACGGAAAATAAATCTCTGTTCCTAACTGCTGTCAAATTTTCACTTCACAACAAACAACAGATAGAACAAATTAAGAGTGTAACTCGAGTTGCCACAACACTGGTGTGTTTACTCATTCTGATTTACTGCAGGAGTTACTTGCTCTCATTTCTTTCTGGACTTTGGAAGCAGATAATATGGATCTGTTCTGCAAAATACTCTAACTGCCAATAAAAAGATGGGCACGAGTTCCACCCTGACTCCTGCAGGATGTGGTAGGTTGCTTTTGAGTTGACAAATGGTGGTTTCACATTGCTGAATTTCAGGAAAGTCAAAAGCATCTTGGAGGAGAACTGATTACTGCTTTTTATCTCTGTTCTAGTAATCATCAAACACACTGGTTGCCTAGAGACTCCTATATAAAATTAATAATTTGTAAAGAAACTAAGAAATCTCTAGTACTTGTTATTTTTAATCTCCCATGGTAGCTTCCAGAAACTATCCAAATTCTTTTAGATCACGTGGCAAAGGATCATTGCAATAATCCAATTAATAGGAAAATGCCTCACACCTTAATGAGGGAAATTAACTACTCACCTGTTTAGTGGAGTTAGATGACAAAGTGGGGAGGGAACAGATAAAGAGTCACACCTTTAAAAATAACAGACTAGACTAGATAACAGAATACTGCTCATAAATTAGAGCTACAGCTTTCCATCAGTGTAATCCTGGAAAGGATTACAGAGGGGGCAGGTCAAGAACGAGCTCTGTAGCTCAAGACAGACATTCCAGACAAATAACTATTCTACTCCAAAGTACTCCAGAAAACAGTTCCATAATTGTTAACAATGAATAAAAGACTGTTTTCAAGGGGTAAGATTTCTAAAATATTCAATGCAATTTGAAATGTTTTTGTTTCATAACAGTTTGTCTGGTTAATGTTTTAGGGATTACCTTAGGAGAGAAACAAAGTCTCTATTCCCAACCACTTCACTGGTACTTCTAGGTGATAAACCTGACAAAGGATATATTAGTGGCCATTAATTCCCACTTGCCTTATATTGGCAGAGCATCTTTTTAATTCATGACATTGCAGTAAAGTTCTGATAAGTATTTTGGATAGGCTGAGGCAGTAGATAATAGGGGCTGCTGATAAGGGAATAAAGAGATAAAATAATGTGATTTTTAGAGTGGAGAGACTGGCAGTGACTCTCTAACAGTATTCCTTGTACCTGGGTAGTTATAAATAAGGCTTGAAAGGAGCGTGGAGGCATAATTACAAGTTAACTCTGAAGGGATATGATGCTGTAAGAAGAAATGCTACAGACACGAACTCACATCAAGCATCTTCTGGATACAAGGTGCTCATGTAGGGCAATCCTGACCCTTTGATTACACCAGATCAGCAAGAAAATGTGTTGCTGTGGTTCGTGATGAGCCTAAAGAAGCCAGCCCAGGTCTGAGGGGCTCTGGGCAGGGCAGGACAGGGAGGGAGCCCTGAGCACAGCTGCATCACTGCCTTTACACCCTGAGGATGTCCAATAATGCTCCTGGCAGGGATCTCTCTCCCACATTTCAGGTGCTGCTCAGGCAGACAAAATTCCTCTTCCCATGTGGCTCAGGTACCTACACCAACTCTTCTGGACCAGTTTGATTTTTTTGTTCCTTCCCATCATTTCCCCAGAGAACTTTTACCTGCAAAGACTCTTCAGTAAGTGAAATACCCAGGGAGCCGAGACAGACATTTAAAGGAAAACAGTTCCTACTGATGCTAAGAGGAGGATGGCAAAAAAACTTCATTTCAATAAAGTATTTCTTAGTGAGAATTCTCTGTTCAAAATTCTATATTTTCGTATTCACAAAAACATACGAGCATACCAGTTTGAGTAAGACTTCTGGGAAAATTCTCATATGTACAGGATATAGAATTCCCTATTTTTTCCTAAATCTAACAGTCACTCAAATCCCAACAGCTGAGATGAAAAGGCTTTGGCCTTCCCTGGGTATTCTTCCTACTTCTTTGCTCTTTATGCTCAAGGAGATGAAAACAAAAGCCTGTATGAGAGACTGAGTAAGACTGTGGATATGTGCAATTCATGGCTACAAAGGTCTCTCAGGAGAGAGAAACTCCTCCCTTGGCCTCCCAGGGCAGCCAGGCACAGAGCTGCTGGCGTTATAAGCTGAGCTGGGCATGTATTTTTTTCCCTCCTGTGCCTGCAGTCAGTAAATGAGCTGATGCTCCACCTGCTGGAAAGAACTACATGAGCTCCAGAATTCAGCAAATTCTTTCTGTGTGGAAAAGGCCATCACTGGAATCTCCAAACACCACCTTGTGTCAGCAGGCAAAAAGGTAGCCAAGATTTAGCTTGTTTAAGATCCTGTTCCAAGGGGTCTGTTCAGTGTGCAGATCCTGTGGTGCCTTTGAAACCTTTTGTTTTGACTTTACAGAGTAAAGAGCAACAGGAAAATTGTGACTCTATGGACCAACTGCTACTGAGCAATTAAAATTGCAGCTTTAGATTTGAAGTGAGGAAGGAATTATTTACTCTGAGAGTAGTGAGGCCAGAGGAGGCCACGGAAATGCTCCAAGGGCTGAAGCCCCTCTGCTCTGGAGCCAGGCTGGGAGAGCTGGGAATGTTCACCTGAAGAAGAGAAGGCTCCAGGGAGAGCTCAGAGCCCCTTCCAGAGCCTGAGGGGCTCCAGGAGAGTGGGAGGGGGACTTAGGACAAGGGATGGAGGGACAGGACACAGGGAATGGCTGTAAGCTGAAGAAGGGTAGGTTTAGATGAAATATTAGGAAGAAATTCTCCACTCTAAAGGTGGTGAGACACTGGTGCCAGGTTGGACAGGGCTTGGAGCAACCTGGTCTGGTGGAAGGTGTCCCAGCCCGTGGCAGGGGGTGGAATGAGATGAGCTTTAAGGTTACTTCAGCCCAAACCATTCCATGATTATGGTGCTAAGCAACACTTTCACAAAGAGTTTGATCTGGGTTAACTTGTTTGGGGCAATAATATAAAATGAAGCTGAAAAGCTGCTGCACTGTTTCTTTTCCTCTCATTTCTACTAACCTTTACTGTCCTCTGAATTTTTCCAATGGTAACATAAAAGAAGCAAAAAAAAAAAAAAAAAAAACCCTGAATGAATTCAACAGTGTAAAACATCTGCTGAGGGTTGCCAATACTACATATATAGCAAGTTAAAATAGGAATTGGGAACAAAATAAAGCCTCAAGGTAGAAATGCATCTGGCAAGATCAAAGTCAGACAGCTCGTACTACACTCTTACAAGGAAAGTTCTTTTATGAGTTATGTTATGATTTACAGTGGCCTTTGTTTCATTAAACTCAAACACAGATGCTTCATATACATCTACAAGGATGCCTGGAAGAAAGCTCCTGACCCTCAGGCAGCCTGAGCCACTGCAGTTGGCTGCTCTGTGTGTCTCACATAAATGATGATGGGAGGGGCAGCTCCAGTCTCTGCTCCCCAGGACCTGAGGGAACGGCTGGAGCTGGGCCAGGGGAGGTTTGGGCTGGATTTAGGGAAAGGTTCTTCCCCCAGAGGGTGCTGGCACTGCCCAGGCTCCCCAGGGAATGGGCACGGCCCCGAGGCTGCCAGGGATGCCCAGGTGGGGTTGCTGGGGGGTCTGTGCAGGGACAGGGGCTGCACTGGGTGATCCTTGTGGCTCCTTCCAGCACAGAATATGCTAGGATTTCTATGCTTCCAGAGGTCTGAAAATAAAATAATAAACATATCTTTGACACAGAACATTAGTCTGACAGTTAACAAACATTTCCCAATCCAGAAGAAGCCAAGAATGTCAGAACTATCCCTGATGGATTGGGATTTGCAAGGAAGATTGCTGTCAGAAAAGTTAAAGAACTGCTGGGAAATTATTACTTTCCATCTCACTAAAGCCAAATACTTGAGAATACAGAAACAGAACCTCTTCCCTTCCTAAAAGAGAACCACTTTAATAAATAATAAATAGTTTCATTTTGTCTGTTCAGTGTTAGGTTTCTGGGGAGCAGCTGAGTGATATTTTCACATATATTTTGATAACCAGAGAAGCTGTAATTTCAGAGACAGATTATTCTCTTATCTAACTAAAACTTCTAAGGACAACACCAAAGAATTTCTCTGTTGCAGTTCTGCTCAGCAGCAAAAATAGTGAAAGATTCGCTAATGCCCAAAGGGAAAAACTGCAGACAGTTCAGATCCAAATTTTGTGATGTTTGACAGTGCTAATGAGTGATAATGAGCAACATTTGAGATCACACAGAAATGACTAATATTCAAGATATCAAACCCCTCCTTTATGATTTAGTCCAGATCACTTTTTAAAGCCATGGATAACTGCACGCCAGAACAGTCCCTACTTTGCCTGACATCCACACAAAGCAGAGATGGAAAAGGGGATTTGCACCACTGAGCCCATCTCCACTGCAAAGCTCACACCACCTCCAGCACAGAAGGGCAAATAAGAAGAGAGCTGCTTATTTCCCATCGGCAGCTTCAGGAAAATGAAGTTAGCAAAGAGACTTATTCCTCAACATCCTAAATCCAACAGCCAAAGCAAGGCCTGTGTGTCTGTCTGAGAGCACACCTCCAGCACTGTGTCCAGCTCTAGGGCTCCCAACATCAGAAGGATGGAGAGCAGGAGAGAGGCCAGCAGGAGGGAGTCCAGAGGAGGCCAGGAGATGCTCCAGGGCTGGAGCCCCTCTGCTCTGGGGCCAGGCTGGGAGAGCTGGGGGTGCTCACCTGGAGAGGAGAAGGCTCCAGGGAGAGCTCAGAGCCCCTGCCAGGGCCTGAAGGGGCTCCAGGAGAGCTGCAGAGGGACTTGGGATGGAGGGAATGGCTTCTCATTGACACAGGGCAGCATTAAATCTGCATTAAAAGCAGATTTTTGGATTCAATTCTTCCCTATGAGGGTGGGGAGGCCCTGGCACAGGTGCCCAGAGAAGCTGTGGCTGCCCCTGGATCCCTGGAAGTGTCCAAGGCCAGGCTGGATGGGGTTTGGAGCAGCCTGGGACAGTGGAAGGTGTCCTGCCCATGGCAGGGGGCTGGAAATGGATATTCCCTAATGTCCCTTCCAACTCAAACCATTCTGTGACCTGCAAAGCACAGAATGAAGTGGTAGAAAGGCCTAAGACACTCAACTACTTTTCCCAAAGTATTCCTTTCCTAAGGTGAAAATAATAATTGAGAGCATAAACAAACAAAGGTATAAAAATGTTACAACAGAACATAAGTGAAGTTACTATTCCTTATTTACAAACTTGCAAACCACTGTTCAAGGAGCATTAAAATTATCAGAATGATAGATATAACTTGTAATTACCCAAATTATCAATGCTTCTTTAAGAATCACCACTAAATATTTACACTTTCTGAAGATCCATTACAGCTGCCAAAGAAACACAAGGAGCAAAAAAACAAGCTGGAGAAAGACCCCACAGCAACAATAAAATCTTTTACAAATGGATGCCAGAAAGGGCACATTGTGCCAGAATGAGTATATAGCCAAGGATTATGAGTAATCCTCAAATATGAGTAAGAGTATGAGTAACAGGCGAGGATTGGAATTTGAAAATGGAATTTGAAAATGGAATTTGAAAATGGAATTCTAAAATTGCATTTAAAAATTAAATTTTAAAATGGCATTTGAAAACGGAATTTTAAAATGGCATTTTAAATGGAATTTTAAAATGGCTTTGAAAACGAAATTTTAAAATGGCATTTTAAATGGAATTTTAAAATGGCATTTGAAACTGGAATTTTAAAATGGCATTTGAAACGGAATTTTAAAATGGCATTTGAAATGAAATTTTAAAATGGCATTTGAAACGGAATTTTAAAATGGCATTTGAAACGGAATTTTTAAATGGCATTTGAAATGGAATTCTAAAATGGCATTTTAAACAAAATTTTAAATTGGCATTTGAAAAAGGAATTTTAAAATGGCATTTGAAACAGGAATTTTAAAATGGCATTTGAAATGGAATTTTAAAACAGCATTTGAAGTGGAATTTTAAAATGGCATTTGAAACCGGAATTTTTAAATGTCATTTGAAACCGGAATTTTAAAATGGCATTTGAAAACGAAATTTAAAATGGCATTTTAAACGGAATTTTAAAATGGCATTTGAAACTGGAATTTTAAAATGGCATTTGAAAGGGAATTTTAAAACGGCATTTGAAAGGGAATTTTAAAACGGCATTTGAAAGGGAATTTTAAAATGGCATTTGAAACCGGAATTTTTAAATGGCATTTGAAAACGAAATTTTAAATTGGCATTTCAAAAAGGAATTTTAAAATGGCATTTGAAACAGGAATTTTTAAATGGCATTTGAAAACGAAATTTTAAATTGACATTTGAAAAAGGAATTTTAAAATGGCATTTGAAACAGGAATTTTAAAATGGCATTTGAAATGGAATTTTAAAACAGCATTTGAAATGGCATTTGAAAATGGCATTTGAAACCGGAATTTTTAAATGGCATTTGAAAATGGCATTTGAAAATGGCATTTGAAACTAGAGTTTTAAGATGGCATCTGAAACAGAATTTATAATGGCACTTGAAAACAACCCTAGCAGTGAAGGAGGCAGCTCCACGCGGACGCAGCAGCAGCTGCTCGCCCGTCCCGCTCCCGCTCTTACCTGGCTGCGCCTTGCCGGGATGCTGCTGTCCTGCTGCTCCCTGCGGAGGAGGAGGAGGAGGGCTGGCTCCCGCTGCTGCCGTGCCCGGCGCCGGGCCGGGGGCGCTCAGAGCCCCGGCGGGCAGTGGCTGCCCCCGCTTTAGGAGCTGCTTCTGTTCCTGCTGGCGGAAGCGCGGAGGCACCTCTCGGGGCAGGTATCGGGACGCCGCAGGCTGCTGCCCGTTGGCAGACGCGCGCTTGCCATTGCTGCTGTTGGTGAGAGTGCTGGTGGAAGTACTGGTACCGGTACCGGCAGGTTGGGGCTGGCTTAAACTGGTCTTAATAGGTTCTGGCACTAGGGCAAAAGAAAATAATCATCATTGGTTTAGGATCTGAAAAGCTATCGGGTTTTTTTTTGAGCTGTAATTGGTAAACCGATGTTTTGCAGCCACTGAAAAGTTGGCAGAGTGTGTTGCTCTTTGCATAGGTTTACTTTCTGTGGTGGTACTGGAAGCTTTCATGCCCTACTGAAACAAATCATCTGTATGGTTTAAAACAGGAGGGAGGACAAAAGAAAGCTTTGACAATTCAGTACAGAAGAGAATGCTCATTTCTACTGCACCCACCTTGAGCCTCCACTGCCTTTTTAGTTCAGCAGTTTTGGGGGCGACCTTGCCAAAATTAACATCAAATCCCATGGCCTACAGCCATGAAAACAAACACTTTCAGTCTTCTAATAAGCTCCCAAAAAAACAAGCTAAACTACCTGATCCACCAGCTTATTCAGCACTCACACAAACTTTGGGTTTCTTGAGGTCTTTATCCAAACCTTTGCGTCCAACACTTAGGACATCTCAGCCACCAACATCTGCACTCCAGGCATACATCTGATACCTCCCACAGTAACCCAGCCTGCAATGACCCAGCCAGGCCACCCTGGAATGTGCCTGCACACCTGGCACGAGTGACCCGCAGTGCCAGGTCCCAGGGACAGGCAGGAGGGAGTGGGCACGGTGCTGGAAGTCGACAGCCCTGGCTCAGCTCACCTGGCAGCAACTGCCAGAGCTCTTCAGTCACCCAGAGAAACTCTTTGAGCTTCTGGGATGAACAGAACCAAGCACTGCTCCAGCTCATCACAAACCACATCCAACAAGTACAAAATTCCAGCTCATCCAGTCACAGAATATGCTGAGTGGGAAGGGACACACAGGGATCATCCCCCAAGGGCTGGCCCTGCACAGGACCCTCCCCAGGAGTCACACCTGGTGCCCAAGAACTGTTCAAATGTAGCTTGAACTCTGTCACAGCCACCACAAACCCACACTCTGCCTCTCTCCAGGCTCTGACACCTAGAAAACAGAACAACTTCTACAGCTGCAGCAGTGAACAGCACCAAGGGAATGCAGAGGGTGGGTTCAAAACAAGCTGGGACTTGACCAAGCAAAAACATGCCAAAAAGTCTGGCAGAACCATCAGCACTTCACTTCTCCAAGCTATTTGTTTTGGAAGCCTAAATAATTTCACCTGTAATTCTGTTTGAACAAAAAAGGAACTCAAAATATATTAAAAAATTTGAAGTACTACTAATAACTGAAGAGCAGAGAACAAACCTTCCTTAGCTTTTCAAAATACACAATCACCGTTGGAAAAACAGTCTATCCTTACTTTGAAATTTAAAAAGTAGATATAAAGTATTGTGGAATACAGAATAATTATTTTCAAACACCAAATCTGCACATTCAACATGCATGTGAAAACTGTTCTATTTCCACAATACAAATAGATCATTCACCTGATAGAAAGTAAGTCTGACTTCATTGTAAAGGGTTTATTTTAGCTCCTTTTGCTTCTGCTACTACTGTTACAGCAATGTAAGCATTTACCTCTACTGCCACTACCACCACAGAGATGCAAACATTTACAAACAGCGAGATCTGAAGGACTCAGGATTTCTGCAAAGTCATTTACCACAAGGTTCACCCAGAGCACTGCAGACACAGGCTGATCAACCAAAAATAACCCACCATGGCAGCCAGGGAGCTTCTCCAGCTCGGCTGACAGACCAGGCACACACCCCCTGGTGCCAGCAGATGAGAGGGAATGCCGGGGAAGAGGAGGAAAAGGACAAGAGAATGGAAAACACTCACTGGCACGATGCCAGCAGAGCTGGGATTTGTCTGGCCCCAAGATTTTCATGAGGAATATTAATTAATTGGAAGCATATTTTAGAGAACAAGACAGGCAGGCTTTTTAAAAAGCATTATATTCTCAATATTGTGTATATATAAATCATATCTGATGCTTCCAATGGTGTGCATATATAGATTTTTTAAAAATCACTAATCACTAGTCTATCACTAAGTCACAGAATAGACACACTTTTCACTTTAATATAAACTAACAAAGGTGTTTCATCACAAAGGTGAGGTCAGAGAAACCCATTTTCCCAGTGTTAGAGGCAATGTTCCCTCTACATATCTGAATCACAGATGAGAGAAAAGAACAAAGAAAAGCAAAACATCACTGTACTTTAGAATTAAAACGTTTCTGCATATTCATGCTACTGTTTTTTCACTAATCAACACAGCAAAGTAATGTTTATTTTGTACATCAAAATCTCTTTAAAAAGCACTTAAATGGAAGCTCTTGCAAGAACACTATGTCTACAAACCATGGTAGCTGGAAAAGAACTGTTTAATTACATCAATGACAGGGAATAAAGCAAGAAGAGTGAACAACATCACACGAATGGGATTGAGCCCTAAATTCCAGCTTCATACCAGACTGGAATTTAGACTTCAAACACGGCAAGAATACTTAGAGAATATATATTACAAAGACAATACAACTGTGTTCTGAAAGCCGTCCTCAGCAATGTTTAACCAGCAATTTTCACTTGATATGCACTGTGAGAAATACCAAATGTTCCAAGTGTCTGCCCCGGCTGTCCTAATTCTGAACTGCCGTGTGCCATTGGCAATAACAGCATCTTCATAAAGCCTTGAGCGGTTCCCCTGCCTGCAGGGCTGCACCCTGCCACCCTGGGTGCCCCTTGCAGAACCCACAAAGGGCTTTCCCCACTGTGGGCACGAGGGCAGAGCAGCAGGAGCCTGTCCCACTGGGAGCTCTGCTTTAATCGGCCCCAAGGGCTGAGCTGCCAGCCCCAGGAGCAGCCTGCCCGCCCTTTCACCTGCAAGGAATCCACTGTCACTGCTAATGGCATGTGGGCAGCTGCTGGAAAGCCAGGGATTAAAACACACAGAATTTAGCCATTTTGTGACTAAATTTGCCATTTTATGGCTAAATTTGCCTGCATGCAAAAAATGTTGTTTAAATCGTGCGGGGGAAAGGATTTAACACCCAGTGGTTTTCATAACCAGCACGTGATTAAAGAGCTAAAGCAAAAACATTTAAGTGGAAAGGCTCTTGCAAAAATACAATTAAAGGCGTAAAATGAAAGCCTTGAGATTGCTTGCTCTTAAGATGTTTGTGATGGGTATCTGCTTACTCTCCATTCCGAGCTGTACACACACTAAACAATGAGCTTGCTTGTAATAATTATCAGTACTTAATGGTATCTAAACTTCTTAATCCAATTTTACCCAAACAAATCCAATAATTACTCCATATGCTTTTTGATGATTACAATCTCGGGAATCCCAACTGCATAAAAAAGTGTTACAAGCAATTGTAGGTGGATTTTATTAATATAATGAATAGGATCAGTCTAACAGATTTCAATTACAACAATAGCTTTTAAGTACATTTCTATGACATAAGGAAAGAACATGCATAAATGAAAGAAACTGGTTAAGCCACATAATACTGATTTATGGCAGCTTTTTCCTTTCATTCACCTCATTAACATTTCTCTGTATTTCAGAATCCCCCACTCCAGCTCTGTAAAACTTGCATTTCTAAAGCCTTCGAGGACCAGACATTCCAGAAGAGAAACAGTTAAGCCCAGAAATGCATTCTTGGCTGCTACTGTGACAGGATTTATTTACAGCTTCTATTAAACACAGCAGCTCCATTACAAAGTGCTGGATGTGAGGAGAATTTTTGATTATACAATGCCAATGCCTCACTGCGTTAAACATATCATGCCAGTGTATTATTTTTTTCCTTCAGCAATTCGTTCAGGTCATTGTTTGATGGGTTTATGAATTCATTACAGGAAACAGATGGATCCCATAATTCAGAGCTATTCTCCCAGCCAATCATTTGGGCAATTTTTTTCCTCATCTTGCTCCCCCCTCCAAATCAACCTTAATGAAGCCACTTCCTCCACGGCCAGTTCCCTGCACACACACACACACACTGCAGCACATCACTGCTGCTTAAAGCTCCCTCCAAACACTAAAGGCTTTCCAAATAAAGCTGAGCAGGAGCACAATCCCACAGACACCCCCTCCGAGGTCACACAGAGCACCAGGAACTTACCCAAGTCGGGTGAAGACAGCCACCAAACACAGCATTGGAGTGGGCAAAACCACAAGTCCTCATTAGTGAGAAAACCATTTTTATTTGCTCACAGAAGTCTGCTGAAGGGAAAATATTCTTGCCTGCCCCCCTCCCCCCCAATCTACTTTCAAAGGCTGAATTTTCATTTAGCAAATTACCTCCTTTGTCTCCTAAGTGCTGGGATTTGCTATCCACAGTGACATCTGCTGGCAACAGCAAAGGTGCTCAGAACTATTGCATAAAACCCACTTCTCATGTTCTTACACATCAAATGCCAAATTTTCTGCCTGGATCATCCCTTCTCCCCAAAATCACAAACTTCTGGGGAGAAAAAAACTGCATTCTAATGCCAAGATAATCCCAAAACTTATAATAGCTTTAATAATGTAACCAGAAGCTGCTGTTTGACATCAAAGCCACATTGAGTGATACAAGTAAAAATACACGAGTTATTGTGGCTTTAGAAATTCGTTACCATTTATTTAAAGAAATGCCTTGACCTTGGGCCAATTCCTGATGATATCATCTATCTAATACCCAGAACAAATAAAGTCTTTTCCTGGTTTAACTTTGTTTCCCCTCTCACAGTTGACCATGGTGCAGCTTCTTTTGCTTCCTCTTCCAGACATTTCCTCTCCACTTTCTTCTCTTGTCCTTTACAACATTTCCTTCCTTAGTCTTTCACCACCCCAGTTCAAAAATCTCATCTATAATCCACTTCTCCTGACAGACTTCTCACTTCTACCAACTTGGACCTTCTACACTAAACTTTTTTTTTTTTTCTTTTTTTTTTGGCCAGGTAACTGAAAGTCAGAGTAGGAATTAACAGAAAGCTGCAAAGTTCATGGAAAACTTCTAGATCAGTTATTGGAATTTCTCAACAATAGAAGGTCTTACGTTCTTAACTGCTGGCTTTATGCAAAGGCATGAAATAGAGAAGCATGGAGGACTTCATTCCCCACCTCTACTTTAAAGTAATGTATCCACAAATCCAGCTGACCCCAGACACTCCTTTGTTCCTCCCTCCCCTCAGACTCTCGTTCACCTCAATTCAAACAAGTTCTGTTTGCTCACATTTCCCACCCATGTCCCACCAGCCAAAGCTCTGTGTATCTTAACTATGTAATGGCTGCTGAAATGACACTCTTACTTGATATTGTCATAAGCAAAGTGGGGAAATGGGAGCAAAATGTGAAATTGGTTGAAATGTTCTCTGGGAGAATCAATGGCTTGCTGTCAAAACAGAATATGTTTCAGGAGAGATTCCACAGGGACCTGATCCGAGCCTACGCTGTTCAATATTTCGTTAACAGCTGGATGATGGACTAGAGAATATCCTTATTAAATCTGCAAATGACACCAAGATGGGAGGAGGAAGATGGGGGTGGTCAGATCGCTGTGTGACAGGATCAGAGCTCAGCAGTGAGGAACTGGAGAAACAATGTGACAAAACTACAATTCAATAAGGAATATCACGTCATAAGCAGGAGGAATTAAATGCAGAATAGCAAACATCTCGCCCCACAGCAGTTCTGCAGAAAAAGAAGCAATGTTTTAGCAGATCATAAACCAAAGAGGAGGAAAAGATATTAAGAGGATTGTAAAAAACCAGTTGGTGGAATGGGATAAACACCCAGCAACCCATCTACTCAAGCCTGGCATCACAAAGCTTCCCTGTTCCCACAGCTGAGCATCTCTCTTCCAGATGGAGCTGGACCACCTGAAAAGGGCACAAAGGAAATGGGAATCTCAAAAAGGGAACTACCACTGCAGGCAGAGGTAAGGGAGTAGTCAGTCTACAAGACACTGGGTACACAAATTTCAGAAAATACAAGGAAAGAGGACTAAATAATTTACTCCACCCCACAGCGAATAAGACATGACTTGCTGGTTTAAATGGCAGTCAGGGAGATTTAGACTTACATTTCCAACAATAAGGATGATTAAGGATTATCTGCAGACATGATACGGGTTTGGTGATCTTGTCTCAGGGCAAGAGGATGGAATAAATGACCTCTCAAGAACCTTTAGAGCACATTTTCTACCACTCTACATGTAAAACAGAGCTCCAAATCCATCTTACTCAGTTCTCCCACTTCCCTCAGCATGACAAAGAAATCCTTTTTCTCTCAGGCTGATAGTCCCAGCACTCTCCCCAGCTTCTGCTGGATTTTAAATAAGTTTCAGATGTGGCCTTTCTTCTCCAGCCCTACTTGCAGATCCTCTCCATTTTGTTCTTGATTAATGTAAATTTGAAATTGTATCAATCCCGAGTGACATTTTATCCCTTCACCACCACAGTGAACCCTCTGTGTAAGCCCAGCACAGCCCACCCTGAGGCAGAACTTCTGTGCAGCAAAGGGTCACAGCCCAACCCTATTCACAAATTGAACTTTTCTTAGGGGCTGGAGCAGCTCCTAACAAAAACATAGATTCTTGAGTACTTCAGAGCTCAGACACAGGATTTTGTTTCCCTTTCTGGAACAGCATCTACATTTTTTCTTTGAGATCTGTCAGCAGAGATGGTGACAAATACTTCTTTTGACAGAAAGATACAAAACCTGTTTTGGGTGACTCAACATGTATTTTTAAGTTTTTTCAATCCTATTCTACATTATTCAGGTTGGTGTCACATGCAACAATCTTGTGAAGAATACTTATACTTTTAACAGCTTTAATATTTTCCTCACTGCTTTCCTCCATGTTAGCACTGATTATAATTTTAATTTTAAATTCACAATTAATTAGCTGTGCCATTAAAAATGGTACAGCTAATTAGGTTGATAGGTTGTCATCAACAATAGATTGATAATCCAAAGTAAATATGATGCTCTCCCACTGCAAGCCAAACTCTCTCATGTTTATTGAAAGCTCTGAGTGCACACACATGGGGTTTGCCATCAGCTAATTGATGAGCAGAAATTGGCCTGTACACATCAGACCTCAAACTCAGCAGCCCAAGCTAGGAACCAGGGCTGTGGGCAATGGAACAGTTAAATTCACAGAGCAGCATTCCTGCAGGACGTGAACTGATAACAGATGGTAACTTTCAAGACTTAACAATTCATCTGTTTCCTTTCAAGCAAGAGTTCTCCAACAGGCAGGCACTGGGAACTCCAATACCAGCATTAGTCATGGACACCTCTGCACACAGACTGCCCAAATGCTACCCCCTGAAAAGAGAAATTAATAAATTAATTCACCTGACTAGAAGCTGCTCTCTGTCCTGAAGCCTCTGACATCTCAGCACAGGAGTATTTCCTTTAGCACATCATCACACATTCAACTTGGAATTCAGACTGCTGCAAACCCAACTCCCACCCCCAGAGCAGGGCAATACAATGGCCTTAGGAAGAGAACTTGGCTATTCTAAAGGAAAATAATGTAGCTATTAGAAGTTTTTAATCACTCATATTAATGATGTCATGAAACAACAGCATTAACAACTGTCTGAAAAGGACAGGAGGGGCATAAGAGTCATTGCTGAGATGAATTAACTGGTGCAGGAAATACTATTGTAAAATTTAAGTGAGAGGGCAGCTCAGAATTAAGAGAGGGATTCTCAGCAAGTGCTTAGAAATGCTGGCAGCATATTTTCAGGTTTTGTAAGACTTTCCTATAGAGTGTTCAGAACTCTTCACTGAGAATTCACATCTTGTATTCCTTCCCAGTGTATTTAGGAACATCTGAACTTCACCAACTATAAAGACCCACTAGAGAAAACCAGTAAGTTCTATCCCACCAACAGCACATGAGAGCATCACAAACACAATCCCAACAATTCAGGAACACAGCAAAGGATGTCAGGAGCCAGCCACGGGCATGTGCTCCCCCTTCACTCCAAACCCTCCTCAGTGATGCTCCAGGCAAGGTACCCCAGCAGGAACTACACAATAAAAGAGTCAGAGAAGACAGGAAATGGCTGAAAGTTAAATCACACAAAACCAACACTATCATCACTGCAAGTGCCAGTGGGAAAATTCAAGCATATAATAACAGAATAAATAACTTCATACAGAGCCACATAAGAAGTCTGGGCAGACCCAGGAAGTGAATCCTTCAATTTTAAACTGACTGTGTGCATTTAATCTCATTAGACAATGTTTTACAGAGTTTTCATATGCAAAAGAATTTTTTAAAAACAAATTTACCAATGGCACAGCCATCACACCAAACATGTTCTTCCTCCTTTCCACAGAGCACTTCCAGGCACAGACTGAGGAGTAAATATTCTTTACAGCAGAATCCCAATTTTTAAACCACACACACAAACAGATAAATATGCAAATTCCCAGTAAATAGTACATTCCTAAGACATTAAAAACAAAGATAGCCTCAGTATCCACTGATTTACTGGATACAAGAGCCTGAAATTCCCTTTACCTTGAACAGTGATGATCTACACATACAGCCCAGTCTTCAGCTGGGGCTTGAACAGTGAATCCCAGTGTAAATGGGGATTCCAGTTTCATACAGATGTGGCAGGGTACTGTAAAGATACCCCATATCCCCATCATTTCTGCCTGGGGCTGCCTCCACAGAGACCCCTCAGCACTGGCACACAGTGCACAGATTCTGTCACCCTTGGAATGTGTGCTGTACCCACGGTCTGTCCATGCAGGGTGGGTGTTCCTGCAGTTTCAGGGGGTCCCAGGGCACAGTCAGAGCTGGCATCCCACCCAGGACAACAGGGAATACTAAACACTCATGCTACAGCAGGTACAAAATCTCTTTTTCCATTCTGACTTTTGAGCTGGAAAGAAGGTAAGGACTCCCTGGGTGTTTTCTGGAATGCCTGGAAATTGCCAGTGTGTATTTATGGATCAATATCCCAATGTGGATAGAGAGATCAAGGAGTGCAGGACACCTCTGGGCTGCCAGGTGTGCAGGCAGCCTGTGTGACTTTTTGTGCCCCAAATCAGTGTCCAGGGAGCCCCAGGCCTGGAGAGTGTGAACACAGCCTGGGCCCAACAGCCCAGACACATCACGTCACTACACACAGGCACATTTTTCTCCTGGAAACCACAAATACAGCTTCTCCAGGTATTTAATTTCTGTTTTGGGGGAGCAGGCTGCACTGATATTTAATTCCTTCCAGACATGCCCAGGGAAGCAAGCTGTGACTGCCTGCAGATGACAGGGCTGCTGCTCAGATGGGAAGTGAAATGTTCCTGACACTGCCTGTGCTGCTGGAACCATGGGACTGGGCACACATGTCACACCGACTAAAGGCCTGTGCAAACACAAAGCTTCAGCCCTCCTGTCATGGACATTTATGGTACCAAATGAATATTTTATGTGCGACACTAAAATAGCAACAATTCTGTGAGCAACCAGAAACAGGCCTCTGTAATTCTGGCATAACCCTTCCAGTTCATATTCTATCTCAAAAGAAGACTTAATATGTTTATACTACAGCTCTAAAGATAGTGTAGAGTTATCTGAGCTATCATTTTAAATCAATCACCAGGAAAAACTGAAGCAGAGCCAACAGAATGTCCAGCATGGACCAGCTTCCCCCTCTCCTGAGCAGTGTGGATTTATTCCAAGTTTCAGGTAGCATCACCCTGAGAAATTGTGCATGGAGCCAACTCAGTGAAAGGTAAACCTGAAATATTTTGGCCTTACATATTAGAATCTTGTACCCTTATTAGGATAACTGAAGATGCATTCATTTATATTTCATAAAATTATTTTGAAAATCATTGCTTTGAGCAAGTGGGTTTTTAACATGCAGAACCCATAGGGACATCATTATCACTTTAGGGCACTGTAATAATAAAATTTCACACATTTTCTATCATAAAAACCTGTTTGGGGTTCTACATCCTTCCTTGGATGTAGTTCCTAGTATTTGAAAGACATGAAAATGTCATTCTTGCCTTCAGAAAGGAGCAGATGAGAAAAACTTGAAGCCCAAAATGAAGAGTGATCCCCTATTGAGCTAAACCAAATTAAATTAAAGTTGTGCTCTAGAGATGAAACAAACAAATGAGTGTTTAAGTGTGCATACAGATCTGGAGTGGGGGGAGAGGAAGAAAATACACTGAACTTTAAAATTATATTTCAGTTCTTTTAAAACTTCCTTTTAAACCTAAACATGACATTTCATATTCAACAGTGTTTTTCTGAATGAGCTTCTCAATGCTGGCCTCTTTCCTGGAAGGTTTTTGTTTGGAACTCTGAGCCCATCTACCTGACAGGCAAACCTGGAGAGTCAGAAACAAACTCTTCATTTCTGATTCAACACCAAATCTGAAGCAAACTCTTCATTAATTCAGTTAGAGCTGAACAGATTTTTTTTATGTCTCCAGTGCCATCGTGCATTAATGCCACATATGAAAAACAGGATTTAAATTATTCAGAAATGTGAAGAAAGCACTTCCAGCAGTTTACACACCTTCTCCTTTTCAGGTTCCTCAGGCAAATTTCTTAAAGAAAAGCAGACTAACAACTGATGGGGGCTCAGCAATCATTTCCCTGCAGATCAGGTGGAACCAAAGGAAACTCCAAGTGAGTTCATTCACTGAGCACATCCTGCAGGACAGCCCTTCAGGGAGCAGTGCCAGGGAAGCTCTTCCCACACCGAGCAGGAAGAACAAGGCCAGAGAAGCCCAGAGGATCCATCCCATGTTTCCAGCAGGGTTGTTGTCCCAGTGACAGCCCTGTGTCACCACAGCAACCTTCACCAAGAACTCACAATGCACCCAAACGAACTCCGAGCTAAATTAACTTATTGCATGTCACCAGTGAGAAATGACTGTTCAGAGGTAATTTTCTGTACTAATATGTAATAGACTTAACTCTCTAAATTGAATTAAATTAATTAAATGCCACTCCCAGTAAATCAGATTCTATTACATGAATGTTAAAAGAAATTAAAGATGTTTTAATAAAGATTACTAATAATAACTTGATATTATTACTTCATTTTAATTCAAAAATTCTGCTCAGTTTATTTTAGACACATGTCTTCCCCTCACTAGGAAGGAATACCTAATTACTCCACATGCGTTACACATGGTTTTTTCATAGAAATGGGCTTAGACTTAGCTAAAAGAAGTAACACCAGCACTTTAAGGAGAAATACAGCTTGGTTTAATAAGTGACATCCTAAGATTCTTCCTCCCCCCTCACACTTTGGGTAAACTCCACACTTCCAATGAGTGTGTCCAGTTTCCAAAGGGTTAATTTCTGCTTTTTGCAGAAAAAAAATGAAAATGTCTTGCAATAAAGCCAATTGCAAAGAAAGAGGAAAACACCACGTCTGCCTAGGCAGGGTACAAAAGTAACAGCTCTTTAATGGCTTTGCAGATCTATCTAACAATGCATGACTAAGTCTGTTTTTTAAAGTAGATTCTTGCACTTTGGAGGACAGGCAGCTGGGAGACAAATCTATAATTCTCCCAATTTCTCATGTAAATAAAAAGTTAAAATTGCCAGCTGATGGTGTGTGTGCTGTCCCACCACCCTGACTTTAACTCCTAGCACACCAAGACACTTTGGCAAAACCAGGGGCTATTTAACAACGATCACTTCTCAGAATTATGAACACGTGATTCAGGTTTATCCTTTATTTAGGTTTCAGGAAGAAGCTGTGCTTGTGCTGAGAAGGCAGCTGGTGACAGCAGAGGGAGCACACGGAGCTGTCACTGCTGCCACTGCCCACAGGGTGACAATGACATCAGCCCAACCACCAGCTCAGCTCACCGCCCTGAGGACAGGCAGCACTGCCACTAAAAGAATACGGTAAATATGGTAAATAAGGATTAAAACATTCCCTGAATCTCCAGCAAATGTGAGTTAAGGCAGTGACAACCCTGTGGGGTGGAACGAGATGAGCTTCAGCCACCTACATTCCAGGTATCCCACCTACATTCCAGGTATCAGTAAAATGGGATTATGGATTTAATTTTTCAATGTTACTATGCATCTAAGTTATTATCCACAGATTTTAAGTTAGAATTATATATATTTTTTTAAGTCTTAATAGCTGTAATAAGGCAGCAAATCACAAAGTCTTCCACAGATCTTTTCTGGGAAGGAATAGCTGAACAACTGAGGAGGCTGAAGACAAACTCTCATCTGATTTCCCACAGTGATCACTGGACAAGATTAGAGATAACTATACAACAAAGGAAAAAAAAATCAAATTATTACCCTTGGAAACTGGCAGGAAGATATGGAAGCTGTAGCAAGACATGAATTATGATGCAGCCTATGTCAGAAACGTGGCACTGAACACATTATTTTCTCCCTGTTCCACTCTGAAGACTTTCTCCTGTTGAGAAAAGAAATGCTAGGTGCTCCCATGTACAGCAGGAAAGAACTGCCAGTGCAGGACAGGACAGCCTGACACTCCCAGCACCTGCAGGAAGGGTTCTCATGGTTTGTCAGTCAAGCCTAAACAACTGCAGCGGAAACTTCGGGGAAATTAAAGCAAGGAATATATTTAAATGTACACTCCAGGGAACTACCTGCAGGGGGAAAATGGGTAGTGATTAAACAGGAGAAATGGGGAGTGAAAAAGAAACTGCACAATATCAAATCGAGGTCTTTATGGAATAAGGTATCTGAAACTTGGCAGTTTTTCATAGCAAGCTGAGTTTAGGGACAGAAAAGTTAAAGAGAAGAATTAGCACTGCCCTGGACAGCCTGGATGACAGAGCTATGCAATGAGGTGAGCCTGAAAGGCACAGAAAAATCAGTTTTACTTGTAAACAGCAAGTTACTGTCCACACACTGACTCAAGGGCTTCTTAATAACTCTCCAATGACAGTGTGCTGGTTTTGGCTGGGACAGAGTTGATTTTCTTACAGTAGCTGGTGTGGGGCTGTGGTTTGGATCTGTGCTGATAACCTAGGGTGTTTTCATTACTGCTGAGTGGTGCTCACAGAGAGCCACTCTGCTCTGCTCCTCACCCCACGCTGCCAGCCAGGAGGCTGGGGGGACACCAGGAGCTGGGAGGGGACACAGCCAGGACAGCTGACCCCAGCTGAGCCAAGGGAATATTCCACACCAGATGGTGCCATGGGCACCACATAAAGCTGGGGGAGAAGGAGGAAGATGGGGGTGCTTGGAGTGGTGGTGTTTGTCTGCCCCAGGCACCGCTCCCTCTGATGCAGCCCTGCTGTCAGGGATGGCTGAACACCTGCCTGCCATGGGAAGTGGGGAATCAACTCCCTCTTCTGCTTTGCCTGTGTGCGTGACTTTTGCTTCACTTATTAAACTGTTTTCATCTCAACCCACGAGTTTTCTCACTTTTACTTCTCCAATTCTCTCCGCATCCTGCCAGGGGGGAGTGAGCCCCAGCTCCTGCCTGGGGTTAAACCACGACATACAGATACTGCATTTTAAAAAAATAATTCTCCACTAACTGGAAGGACTTTCAAAGAAGAAAAACATAAATTATTATGGTTTGAAAAACAGCCTGAAAACTGTAGCACCAGGGAAAACTGGATGGGCTGTTAAGTAAAAAAAGGAGACACAAAAAGGCCTCTGCAGTGGAGGGGATGATCAGCTCTCCTGGGCCAAGCAGCCAGCAAAGAGGGGCTTATGTTATAAGAAAGACAGACTGAATATGAAGGTGCCTTTCAAAGAACAATCAAAACATCTTTCAAGAACATCTGTTAGGCCTGTGTGAGAGAGGGGAGAGGGTTAAGACCATTCCTTTTTGCTCATCTAAAGGGATACATCTAGTGCTGTGATAGTAAGACCTCAAGGTGGCATTTGAATTTTTAACAGAATTGAAGAATCATCAATTCTCTCAATTAGTAACTCATGTGCTTCAAAAGAGAAGTTCATGAGAGCCTGTCTGGCCTCTTAAAGGTGAAAAGGTCTGGCTTATGAAAAAAAGACAGGAACAGTAGCGAAATCAGAAATTATGCCAGAAATGTTAAAGAGTATCCTGGTAACAGGAGGACAGGTCTTCAGGAGACTATGCTAAAACAGAGAACAACCTCTGTTAACATGGGAAGAGGCCACCAGGAGCCTGAGTCACACCAAGTTCAGCTGCTCCCATTGGGCAAGTGACAATAACAGTGGCTGCCACGCCCAGGGCAGGATTCGGTGCTGCTGTTCAAGACAGGTCCCACGAGAGAGCTGAGCATGAGCCACTGCTGCCACCCCACAGGGGCAGGATGCCTGCAGGGAAAATCACCTCCTCTCCGGATGCATACGCACACTGCAGTGCCTGAACCAGTTCAGGAAGAACCTGAAGGATCAGGTGCACCATGCACACCTGAGCAGAAGCTTTGGAGCACTTACCAGAGTGTCAGCTGGTTAAACAGACATTTTAAACAGTCCTGTGGGATTTGTAAAGTATGGGCTACCACCTTTAACAACTCAGGAGAAACACTGAAATAATCTAGCAAAACACAGGAAGCCAAGGGTTCTCAGAGTAGAGGAATGTCAACAGCAGATAGTCAGCAAGAGAACACAAAGGTCCCTCAGGCCAAACGCTTCACACACAGTGTAAAAGAATCAAAAACAAGTTTTCATTCCCTTCCTTTTCCCAAGATAACCCTCTGCAGCATTTGTACAGTGACTATTCCAGGAGCACCTACTAGCGTTACAGTTCAAAGTGGACTTCATCCTTCCCAAGGAAGGGATCAGGTAACCTTAGAAACCCAGCATGTATCTCAAAACAATCATTACCAAAGAGAGCTAATGCATTTCCTGATGAACCTCTCCTCCAGCTCACAGTTTGCAGATCTTATCAACATTATATTTATATGCCTTACAAGCCTCCACCAGGTAGCAAGATGATAATCTAATAATGGAAAGTGGTCGGCATGCTGCAGATAAATCAAAGCTGATAGGTCATTTTTTCATGGGGAACTGTTAGCTGCCTTCTCCATGAAAACACGTGTGAGCCAGGCCTCAAGACAGAAAAAAACCTGACTTCGTGGACACGTTTCTCTAAAAGAAGAATAAAAGTGAAGAACAGACTACAGTTCAGAAAGTAATGGGAGAAAGAAGCAGGCTGATGAACAGTGTGCTTGTATTTTTGCTATAAAATCACTTCCAAGGAAACAAATCTCAGACTCTGCAGGGTGGGGAGGAGATGTGGGATGGGTGCTTGTTGCTATCAGTAGATACAAAAGTGGCATCTTACAAAGGAAATACTGGGGCATATATGCTCTGATGGAGGGCAAATATCAGACAACATTCTATTTATAATTGGAAAACAGTTATTTTACAGGCAGACTGACAGAAGAATAGAGCATTTGCCAATGCCTGAGCTGCTGCAATGCCAAAAGAGCAGCAGTTTGACTATTTCACAGCCCACATGCTCCACACACTGCACTGGGGAACAGCAGCAGGGAGCAAAGCACGCACTGTGGGCAGACAAATACCCATAACCCAGCGTGCAGTTTGATCATAACCAACACCATAATCACTGTGCAGCTGGGTTAGAATTTATCTGTTAAAATACCCAGTTGTCCACAACTGTATTGGCAGTTTTGCTGCTGGGAAAGCAAACTGGGATTTACCTGAGAGCACTTCCCACCAAGGGCCACCCTGACAATTAGTCTAGACTAGAAAAGCCTAGCTGGTGTTACCCAGTCTATGCTTGCTCTCTCTTCAAAGGGTATTCTTGGAGAGATCATGTCCTAGGCTAGAAATGCATCTGACAAAGGACCATGTGAAGAGAAATCTGATGATGCAAAGGTTGTCCTGCTGCCTTCAAGCAGGGTTATCAACCCTTACAACCTAGAGGATTTGGAAAGTGCTTTTAACAAAATGTGTCTAGTGCTGGAGAACTCCCATTTTTATCTAATTCTAGAACTAACTACTTGCAGGTCAGGCTCTTACCATCTTCAACCTTATAAGCCCATATAATTCCTAACTGAGGAACTAGAAAAAGCAATATTCTGCCTGTATTTATATTATGAGCACGTGCCTAAATTTGCATAACAGCAAACTACAACAGACAATCTCTAAGGAGAATAAAAACTGTCTGAGGAGCACTAGGATGATCTACTTGAGCCCTTACCTGCTTTTCCATTCCCAGATGAGGAATCTGCAAACTCACAAGGCAAGCACTGATCAGTGATGCTTTAGGTTTCAGCTCTCACATTTTTCAGATTCTGTACTGCCTTAGTGTGTGACTCTGAACTTCACATAAAGTGTTAGCAAGTCCTCCTCATAGTTTAGTCAGACAAAACAATCATTTTCCAGCTGGAGAAGGAGCTCCGTTGGAGCTTTTGGGCTGTTTCAGGCCCAAAAAGTATAAACAACAGCAAAGGGAAAAGAGCAGTCTGGGAGGATGGGACTTCATTACCTGAAGCTGCAACTGGACAATTAATTAACCCCAACATGGAAATGGACCAAAACTTATAAAAGTGTGAAAACTCATGACACGCTATCCATCTTGGGTAGAGCCATGGCTGAGCTCTTGCACTGCCCCAGGTGTATCCTCTGAAGGCCTTTTAATAAATCCCTGTTTCATTCCTTTAACTCTGTCCAGCCTCTGTTCCAGGTAGCCTCCCTAGGCATCACCAGGACTGGAGGTGCAACTCCAGGCAAGGACATCAAAGCCCCTCTGAGGGGGCAGCTGTCCTGAAAATCCAGCTCAAGCTTGGTGTAAATTAGGAAGAATATATTTCATGGTTACCTCTTTTATTTTCAAATAACCCCAGAGTTATATGTTTGCTTGTTTTTCTTTAAGAGATAAATGTTTTTTTCCCAAAAACCTGTACAAATTGCTTTGGTGTGTTGTTGTCTGAAAAGAGCATTTCTTTGAAAGCTGGGGAATCTCTAGCTTCCCAGGAGCTACAGAAGATTTAAACCTTCAGAAGTGCCAGTGCTTGCTGCAGGGCTCAGGCTGCCCAGCCCTGACAAACCCTCTCTCCTGCAAAAATTCCCAATGCAAATCTCTCCTTGGGCACCTTTGACTTGCAAACCAGCAAGACACACAGAGAAATAGCTACAAACCCAAATAAAGTTTAGCAAAGATTATTCATACATTTACTGTTTCCATTTTCTCCTTCACTTCACAATGGCAATGCTGAAGACACTCATAATTTATATTTCTTGCATGTGTGAGAGCAAAAAGCTTATTAAATACCACCGAACTACTGCCTGTCACAGTCACTCCAGTTGAAAGAAAAGCAGGTAGGAAACCAAAGTTTTTTCTTTAGCATTTTAACTGCAATTCTCCCAGCTCATCCTTCTTGCTTTGTCTCCTTGACTATGCAAATTGCTCCTCCTGTCCCCTTCGATCTTTTTGCATTTTCTACTCCTCTTCACCCAGTGCTGGACTCACAAATTACCTCCATCCTCTATTCTGTGCAGGCTGTAAAATGGTAATTACTCCTCTATCAGAGAAGTGATATCTCAGTGGGTTTTATGAACAAATTAATGTTTGTTTAAAGATACTTATAGTAGCAGAACACCCCCATGATAACGTTTATCAAAAAGAAAACATTTTTGTGTTACAAAGCCCTAACGTATGGCCACAGGTTATCATTAAGTTATCAAGTGACTGCATATTAAGATCTAATTGAAGAACTTATTGCAGGGCTCCCCCTCCTTCTGCAATGATGATTTATGGCACATTTTGTCACTACAATGTGCAGCAGTTCAGTACAAACACAGCACTTAACTAACAAGATGACAGAGGCAGATATTCAAGCACAAGCTATAAATACTCAAATGAGTCAGAGGTTGTAAATCTGTTGTAAATCATACCTGATTTGTAGGCTGCAGCACATTTTCTAATCTTATGGAAAAGCCTCTGCTGGTTCCTACAATAATATGACACGAACCAGAAAAACTCAAGACTTCTTTTTAAAAAAGACTGATTGTGTCACATGCTGTCATAATTCTATTTAAAATCCTGATGAGATTCTCTAAAAAGTTTAATTTTCCCTTTTTTCCCTATGGAACTACCACTAAACATCAGTAACATCTACCACAGCCAGAAGGAGCACATTATCAATATACACAAACTTTATTTCTGTATGAGCAGAATGGAGGTTACACACACACATGAGCACAGGCAAAGAACATTCTAACAGTCCAATTGGGCAGGGTAAGTAAAGAATCAATTTAAAAATATGCAATAATCTGCATGGCTGATTTGGAAATGAAAATAACCCAGCTTTGGAAACAGGGATGCTGCAACTTCTGTCATCTCAACAGAAATGCCAGCTCAGGGGATGGGATCTCAGATATTTTCATCCATTCTTTTTTTCCTTTTAACTCCCTTTTCTAAAAGAGCAAACCATGTTCCTCCAGGTAAAATATACAGCTCTGCCTGTGGGATAACAGATAACCTGAAGGAAGTATGCCAACATTTGTGACACCACAGTGGTTTACCCAGCGCACTGTTAAATGTTTTCTGTTCAGTCCCCCAAAATAAAATGTATGAAAGCATAAACGTTGGCAGAATAATCTCCCAGTCTGCAGACAACCTCCCTGACTCTGCGAGCTGCATATTAAAATCATCACACACTGAGGAGTCCCAAGGCACACAGCCCAGACAGCCTGGGGGAGGGGACAGCTCCTCACCAGACCACAGATGGAAGGGAATGATGCTCAGCTCAGGAGCCACTGCACCACTGGGACAGAGGACAGGCAGTGCTGGACAGGCTGCTGAATCCCAGGATCATTGCAGCCACTCCAGTTTCTGCAATCCTGCTTCACCATTCCCCAGTACTGAGCTGAAATTCCCATTTTCCCCTTGGAAAGCCCACCTCTCCCTTCCTGGTCCCTTGCCAGGAACATGCCAGACAGACCTACAAGGATCATGGAGGTCCAAGAGGCACAGATTGACCAGCTCTGCTTTACAGTAAAGGGATAAAAATATTTTCCAGCTAACATTTCTAATCAAAATATTTACCAAAATACTTTCTATGTTAGACTAACTGCAGTATATAGACTTAACTGTTTTTACTTCTGTTGGCAGATTTAGCACTTACCTTTATTGCATATAATGCTGGAGGGTTGGATGGATACTTTGCCTTTCAATTATCAGGGTGGATGTTTGAGTAACAAACCACTTAAGCTATTTTATATCAGCTTTAGACAAATACATTCAGCAGGGGTGGGAGTGAAGCAGGAAAGGAACTGATCACCTGTGCTGACTAAACCTGCTGGAGGATGGCCAGAAGAGAAGCAGGCAGCAAAACCCACCCTGATAGTATTTATGACAAGCACAGCTCCCTTAAAGCCCCTGTAGTTATTAAATAACAGCCATTCCCATACTAGTGACCCTTTACCATACAGAACACAGCTCACAATCACAGCTGAATGTTTTCATTACAAAAGCCCTTTTACACAAAGTTTCTTGATCAAGTGCAAATAAACTGGCAAGAGTTTATACATGTAAAATAAACACTAATAGCCTGTGCTCAATAGTGCTGCTCTCAAAAAAAATTACCATAAAAGAACAACAACTTCAATGTGCAATAAAAACCTGCTCATTTCCCACCTCATCTAATTCTGCAGTGCTTCTCTCCAGCTGAACAGGAAGACTACTTTCATTTGTTTTCAAGTAATTGAGAAACATTTCAGGTCTTTATCAGCTCTCCAATCTTTCTTCCTTTCACATTCCCTAGAATTGTTGCCAACAGGGTATTTATAAAAGATCCAGCCTCATAAAAATACTCAGGCAAACAACATTGCAGGGGAAAAAATAGAAACTGAAGGAGCTGTTATGTAGAGAAGATTTAAAGGGTTGGATCATTGTTAAAAAAGAGAAAATAATTTGTTTCAGTGGATGCAAGAGCTGTGTGAGCGAGCATTCCTAGCCCTGGACTCCAGCTGCAGCCACATACCTTTCCCCTAAGGGTGGAAATACGTGTTTACTTTGGAAGGGTTTGTGCTCCACATCACAAATGGAAACATTCAGCTGGGGCTGAGGCCTCAGAGCAAGACCGAACTGAGAACACACCACAAACACACCCCCACAGGAAACCTCCTTCCTCTCACTTCCTTTCTCTGTCCCAGGCCTCACCAGCGACTGAACCCGCAGCAGCCCAGAGCAGCTCAGAGCTACACCTACAGAACACACCAGCTCATTACTGGCCAGCACAGCAACTGCACACCTCTGTGACAGACAAACCCATGAAAAACGAACTGTTAATCAAAAAGAATTAGACCTTGGTCACAGGTTTCTAGCACAGAAGAAGCCAACCCAGAAGGCAACCCCTCCCTCCCTCTCAAGCCTCACCACCTGGCCCTTGCTACCCACTCCAGCAAAGTGCCTTCTCCTCCACAAACACTGCTGAAAGCAAAGGGGTGTACAAACACCCTGCCCCACTCAGCTGAGAAACAAACTGAAAAACCCTTCCAGATCCCACCTGCACTTGTTTGATTTCTTTTTCTCCACTAGGACCCAACTAGCGCAAGCACCTCTCACTGCCATGGCAACCCATTTGCAGAACTCAGTGGCACACACATAAAATTAAGCAATTTTTTTTAAAGTTACCACAAAGAGCTCCACTAAGGCATATTTATAAAGATCTCACCTACCAAAATCTATACTTTGCAGAATGTCCAGTTTCAGTCCAGCCTAATACTTCCTGCCCACTGGCATGCTGCAGTCCATTCACTCAGTTTTACTGTGCCATCTTGTCATCACAACTAATTTAATTCCTGTGTCCCAGATAGGAAATAAATTGACTAAATTCAATGATAATCCCTGTTGCTTTTTAGTTCTAGTAGCATGTGTCACTTATCCTTGAAAATGTATCCAAATAAAGCACTTGGTGCAGCACTGCAATAAAGTTTACAGTCAACTCTGAATATCGTAGGGGAAAAGTTCAGATTTTTCCTTTCATTAATTTTGTACTAATATTTTCTGTATTTTAAGAAATTCCTGCTACCTCTCATAAGCTCATGCGCATCCCTCCTAAAGATAAATGTAAGGAACTGCACTATAAAGTGGAAACAAAACATTTCTACAGAGCAACCTGAAAAGCAATGAGCATTTGCCAGACAAAGGAAATTCAAAGAAGGGTCACTTACAGGACTGTAAACAAGCCCTGACCCTTGTCCTGAGCATGAACAGGAGGTTTGGGCTCTCTGCAGGACAGGTCCCCCCTTCCAACGATGCTGAACCACAAAAAGCTGCACCACTGCTTCTGACAGACGAAACAATAAATGCCAAAGGTGCTTAATCTCTAACATAACTATCCTTATCCACTGCTGTCTTCTTCCTGATCCAATAGAAGATGCTTAAATATATTGACAATTAACAAAAAAAATTCAACAGATGGGGAAATGCAGTCCCTAAATTTTAAAGAAACAAACTCACAAGCATACCTGAAAAACTGAAGTTATTAACTAGAAACTTAAACGTGGCAGTTTCAAGCAATTAAAAGCAAAGCTGTCACAACACAGACAGAAATAGTAACATCCCACAGAGGGAAAGCAGAAGGCTCTGTGTCTCACTCGTAACAGAAATGAAGAGCCACTGCATTACCACGTGAAAATGAATTTGGTTACCCTGACAGCAAAAACATCTGCTGCTGAATTGTGATATTAAAAAGTCATTATAATCCATTATAGAACAGTGGAACCTTTTCACACAGAAATGAGCAGATACAGAGAACAAAACAAGCAATACTGTGAAAACAGAAATATTCCATTTAGATAGAAATTGTTCTTATGTATCTTAATTCCAAAGTGTTTCATGTAAATAAGTTTTGGTGGGACTCACATACCTCTGCTCCCTTCTCCTGAAAGTAAAATCCAGTGTTAGAAACTACATGAGATGTCACAGTGCAGATGCTACAGAATTCAAACTAAAACTTTCTGACCTCTCCCTTTCTACACAGGAAAAACTCAGAAAGAAAAGGACAGAGTTTCAAAAAATTACTGTTACAGAATCTTCATCATGCAGTTATTACTTCATTTTCCTGAATGCATATTACTGAAGTAATATTTAATTTCTGCTGTATAAATCATAAGAAGTGTTTGAAACATAAGTTGTTTAGTCCAGCCCTTATATTAGGCTTGGCTCTTCTCTAATTCTGATTCTTGGGGACTCTGGGAAGCTCCACTTGCCTGTCTGTCACCTAATTACCCACCAATAAATGACAATGCATTTGAGCTGGCTCAGAAGTGAGATACAAAAAGATCTGTAAGCCATCAGTTGCAGAAGAAAGACAATACCTTGCCTCTCTTCCTCACCTTTCTGAAAGCTACAGCTTCATTAATTTTTCTCCCAGGGAAGCTGGCAGCCCACTGCCCTCGAAGGGGAAGGCATTCCTTACCTCTGCTGCTTCCTGACCCTGCTGCAAAGCAGCTCCACTCACTTCCCAGGCAGAAAACCCACACAGAAAGAAAAACAGGCAGTGGTGGCAGCGGGGGAAATAGTTTCTCCTAAGCTCCATGAATTGAGTTTACACATTGAATTGAGTTGAATTGTGCAAGGGGAAAGGGGCAATTACTTGTCTTTGAAACAGATAAATAACTACTAACAACTAAATGGAAAACTGCGTCTGTCTTGACAAAAGAGATGACACATGCTGTGTTATGGTTCACAGAAAATTAATCCATATATTCTTGTCAAAAGGCTGCCACAGAATACCCAGCAAGATAAGCCAAAGCTTATACTGAGAATCCCAACAAAACTTTAGGAACATAACAATCCTAGTAAGATATACTCCCCTCATTAAACAGACACAATAAAAAAAGTACAAGCACATTTTTTAAACAAGCTCATAAACATAGCAAACATTTCACAAAGAATGAACATGAATTTACCTTTGGTTTTTTGTTCAGCAGCCTGAAAGAAGAGAAGAACAAAACAAATCAACTACTTGTCAATACTGCAAATTATCCCTAATAATTATAGGGCCAACTTTTTGCAGAAGCTGCTAACACAGATCAGGCATTGGTTTCATTTAAGGACTAGATAATGTTAGTTTAACTCCACGTGAGAGGAATGTGGGAATGGCAACCTCTGTCTGCCTGAAGCCAGAAGCAGATGCCAAAGAGGAAGTGTAAAGAATGACAAGAGAGGGCAGCAGCCCATCCACCCACCCAGCCTTCCCTCTCCTGAGGGGCAGAGGCTTTCTGGACCCCACTATGTGTGTGACCCCTTCAGCACCCAGCAGAAATAACTTCTATGACTTTGTCCAGCATCCCTTTGAATCCACCCACGCTACCAGCTTTCTCAGAAGACCTGTTTATTTTTTTAATCTGTTTGGAATCTATGCTTTTTTTTCCTGATGCCTGATTTTTATACCACAAAAGACAGCGACCAATTCTTATTTCAAATTAAAACTAACTGTGCAATCCAGAAAATGAGGGAGGAGAATGCCCAGCAGTGGAAATGAGCCTGGGATCCCAGAGTGCCTCCAGCAGCTTCTGGGACGGATCCAGGCACTTCTGGCTGAGGAGTGGCCATGGGAGCCAGGCGTGGGAGCAGCCCCTTCCCAGCAGGGCATGGTGGGCACGGGCAGTGCCAGAGCCCTGGCACAGCTGCTTGGGCAAGGATTCTGTGAGCACAGCCTCTCCCCAAGCCAGTGGCAATGGTCCAGTGCCAGGCTCACTCCCAGCAGTGAAGCTGCAGCATCAGTACCCACACTCACATTTAAAAGGGAAGGGATCAGTTACAACAGGAACACGAACAAACCTTTTTCTGAGCACCTTCCTTCTTTTTCTTTTCTTCCTGCTTTTTCTTTTTCTTTTCTTCCATCAAATGTTCCTCTTCTTGTGTTTCTTGTTCTTTCTCCCTGATAAAAACAAAGGTTAGGAAGAGCTTTTCAGTAAGATGAAGTTTCTCTAGAAAGGTGAATAACCCATATTTGCATTGCTAACTTTCTACATCTGGTGTCTAAAAAAGGCTGCTTCTAATGCTGTAATAAAAGCACTAAAAAAGAGCTGTTCCA
This sequence comes from Anomalospiza imberbis, assembly GCF_031753505.1. Lineage (NCBI taxonomy): Eukaryota > Metazoa > Chordata > Aves > Passeriformes > Viduidae > Anomalospiza > Anomalospiza imberbis. The sequence goes on along the minus strand of NC_089699.1, from coordinate 7,102,190 downwards.
AAAAACTCACAACAAATAAAATAGCAGGCAGTGAGAATTCAGAAAGGATAGATTTTATTTGGAACCTCTTTCCACAATCACTCATAAGTGTTGCTTAATATTAGCATATTCTAGGGAAAGAAAGTTTGAAACTGGCAAAAAAAGGAACAAACCCAAGTAATTAATGCAAGTTCTGCTGGCTTTCAGCAGCTGTGATTCACAATATACCTTGAAGATCATCAGCAAGTACATTACTTTGCAACTATTTTTCTCTTTTTGATCAAACACATGCTGCATTAATTTTCCATACGCATCAACTTTGTTCTCAAGAGTTGTAAACTAAGGCCCAGATGAATTCCAATAATCATATTTTGTGCTCATCCTATAAATTCTAGCTGAAGAATTTGCATTAATGCAAAACAAGACTGTTCCAGTATCATCTTGATTAAAAATTAACCTCAATCGTTCCAAATCAAGAAGAAAACCTATCTGAAACCTTCTTTTCTCTGCTTCCTGTGTCCATCACTGAAATAAATGGCTATAGCAATGGCCCTCCCTAACATCCTTTTCAATAAATACCAATGCAAATAATTCATTTACTTCTCTATAACTGCTTTATCTTCCTTGACAGCTCTTCAGGTCCTGATCATTTATCAGCCTTACAGATCTTCTGAGAAGGCTGTTTCTGATGGGCTGAAGCCATTACCATCACTATTATTAGATTCAATGTCTTCCAATTACTCCTCAAGACCACTTTTAGCCTAATTTACTATTGCTTTACATTTAACTTGTCAAAGCCTGCAGCCCCCCTCCCTTTTCTTTGTTTGGATCTTTGTTGTTGTTTAAAAAAGAGTTTTTTTAGTTACAAAACTCTTTATTTTTGGTCACAGTCTGTCAGACTGCTCTTTACCTAAAGGAGAAACCATCCACTCTTCAGATTTTGCACATTGTGTCTTCAAACATTCCCCATGAAACATTTTGCCTCTTAACACGTTTGCATTTTCCTACATAGTTTCCCTTTGTTATAAAAAAGGGAACATTGTAGCCTTCTGATATTTTGGTGCTGAAGGGCACTCTGGGATTTGGCTTTTTCACTTGCCTGAAAATACTGATCCTGGCCACTGCAGATGCTTTAATGCTTACACAGATCCTGTGTGGAACTCCAGACTAAATGAAAAGCAGATTCCCTTCCCTTGTGTCACCCCAAACTATAAACACTACAGAATGCAATTCACAGCTCTAAACTTAGGTGCTAGTGCCTTTTTAAGGCACTTTACAGCACTCAGACTATTTACAGAAGTAAGAGATATGGCAAGACACAGGGTCTGGAATAGCAGCCAGAGGTTGGGCACATCTGGGAGCTCTTGGTGCTCCACTGGAGGTCCAGACAGCTGAAATGGCATGAAGTATCTGTTTTTTAAATACTGATTCACCTTCTGTCACGGCCAAAAATTTACCACCTGCTCAGCTTAAGCCAGTTCCAAAGGGCCACCTTTTAAACCCTGTACTGTAAACTGAGGTTTGGGAAACACCTGCCCTTAGGAACTGCAGGTGGGGATTTGCATTGCACTAAAAAAAATGTTAAATCGCACTTAAGACAAAGGTGCTTGGAATTGTACTTTTGAAAGGCTTCTTGTAGGACTTTGCAAAAAGTGATGACTTAGGTTGCCAAAAGAAACTGAGTTGAAACTGCGATAGGTTTGCCTTTATCCCTGTTAGCTCAGTGGAGAACAGAAGTCCCCAGGACCTCAGAAACTACAAAGAAACAACATCCAGTCCCTTCATTTGCAGTGCTCCCTACCCAAGTCACAGCAGACTCTACAAAGGCCCTGTTCCAGTGAACTCCCCCAAGCTCTCAGACTATTGCCAGAGGAAGTTCAGCTTTTTCTGGTTTTTGAAAGCAGGTGAATGAAACAAGTCCACGTAAAATGAGAAATTTTTTGGTTTCCTCTTGTTAGTACTTAAGAAACCCCACGCCATGACAGCAATTCCAGAACACCACAGTTACATTTAAATCCCCTTCAATATTCAGGGCAGTATTTAAAAACAAAAAACCACACACAAAAACAAACCACCACCACCACTTTGCCTAACATGCAGAGTTTTCTTTAAGCTATAAAAGTATATATTACCCAACTTCCTTGTTAGGAAGTTGGGTAATATAAGATCAAGTTCTTTTCCTAAAATCCCAGATTGAAAGGGATCTTAAGAATCATCTGGTCCAACCTTTCTTGGTCCAGCCAAGCCTTTAAAGTGTCCAGCCCTGGGAATCAACTTTCACCACTGCCAAAATTGTTCCTTACACTGGACTCCACTATCAATTTTTGTTTCCAGGCAACGCAGTGGAATTTCCAAATATTCCAAATTTCAGGTCAGTGGATTTTCCAAATCCAAGAAGAGCAAACATTTTACTCCACTATGAATACAACATACTTTATAAACATATTAGCACAACAATTACAATATCAGAGGTAGAAGTGCCACTACTCGCAAAAACCTGAGGTTTGGTTGTGGGGTTATTTTTTCATCTCTGAGATTAAAATAGCCTTGGATTAACTCAGAAAATGATACTGTAATTTTTAATGGAGCTCCATTTTCAAAACTGATTTACATAATGACACTTCTGAATACATGTGCTTTAAATATGCTTAAAATAGAAATAAAGCTCCAAGCAGCCTCTCAGATGGCAACTCTTGCTGTTACTTTTAGGCTGAAATTAGTCATCTAAGAGCAAAACAAAAGGAAAACAATAAAAACATGGCTATATAAAGTTTGATTACGTTGTCAAAGGCACATGTTGCAGCTTTACTTCCTGAGCGACAATTTAATCTTTATTGCAGGAAACAGGCTAAAACATTTATGAATACAAAGCTCATGTTCAAAAGCAGGAGTGTCTCAGAATATCCCTGTAGGAGTTTGCCTTGTTCTTACATTGGGATCTGAATGGGGAGGGATTTTTATGAGCAAGGAGTTTTACTACAGAATGAAGTGGTGTTTTCACAGATTGCAAATCACTTATGAAATCCAAGCCTAACCCGAGGTTATCTTTAAAGTGCATGTGCTTGAGAGCTCTCTCAGAACAGGAAAGCAAGAGGAGCTGCAGGTCATGGCCACAACAACTCCAGCACTGTGGCTCTGGCCTGTCAGTGCCTGCTGCTGAAAGGTTTATTAATCCCTTTTAAAAAATTAACAAATCTAGGCTGATTTATTTTTTAAGCTACGTAGGAACTTGAATTTTCTAGTGGGATTGCTTCCACAGCTTAAGCCACAGCTGGTATTGTGGATCAGCACTGAGGGGACATTCTGGATGCATTTTGCAATATTCCTTTTGGGAATAGTGTTCTTCAACAACCTTCAGGTAGAGTCTATTTGTATTATTGCCCATACAGTGTTTTAGAGTTCAGAAGTTCCTGCAGTAATTGAGGGCTAAACACAGACCTGTCTCTCTTGTCATTCTATGTCACACTGCTCCTAACCTCAACAACCTCATTAATTTTGTTGTATAAGCAAGATACTGAAGGTTTATTTAATAATGTAGGAAAACACTGAAGGTTTATTTAATAATGTAGGAAAACTGCCTTTTCAGCACAGCATTCCTAATCTTTGCCTACAGACTCCTTTGTCTGGTTTAACAACCAGACTTTAATTCCAAGATACCTCTTGCACCTTAAATCCTACTTTATGCTGGAATAAACTCCCTTGACAGTTGTGGAAGTTGCTCTTACTAACAGAAATCCTACAACTTGTACACAGCTGCTCAAGCACTGCTCTGGTTTTGACTTCCCTCACCATACAAGAGGCCATCGTGCATTCCTGCACAGGCATTTTTCCTAACAGTGATGATGGGAGGGAAAAAAAAACAGAAAAAAAGAAAATCTTATAACTAGAATTGTAAGGAACTGGAAAGTACTCATTCAAATGCAGGCTGTGCAGGTTTTATGGAAGGACTTAATAGATCCATGCATTGTTACAGCTGATAACAGGTAACAGAGGGTTTGGACAGCACAGACATGAGCTCTCAAAGACAAGTTCTCCAAATCTGGTATCATACAGTTTCAAACAGAAAGGAAGAAAATGACTACTTAGGAAATTCTTCAAGATCTGATTGTAAGAAAGAAGTGGCTGAAATCTTGAAGGCAAAAAAGAGCTTGAAGGGTGGTGATGAAATGGGATCAAAAATGAACATCAAAATTAGAGCATCAAACTCTGGAAAGGCAGGCTTTGTTTCCTTTAGGACACCTGAAATACAGACCCATATGAAGAGGCAGGTGCTGTTTCTGGGAAATCACCAGGAATCTAAACAACCATGCAGATACCCACAGGTACAGCAGGAATCCTACACCAAGCAAGAAGAGGTCACCAGAGCATCTGCAATCCTTGATTTCACAAGTGCTGGAACAGATAAACTAAAATTCTGTATTTGCCTATTGCTAATTTTGTTTCCTGCTTTGTCTTTACACGGTCCAGCTCTGTGACCTTTCCAGAGTAAATATGGGTGAAGGGAAGGAGCTGGTGTGACTGTTAAAGTGCCAGCTTTGTTCCCTTGATATCCAGGCTCAGTCATTAATCAAAAAGAGTCAAGCTGGTCCCTAATTACAAGCTCTCCAATCACCTCAAAAAAGAAAGCAGCATGCAAAACTAGGTCAAATAAATAAGAAGGAAATAAGAAAAAAACCAGTGCAAACACACGGGGACAAACTGAGAAAAGCCAGAAAAATATGAGCACTGTGCGTGTAAAATGCAACAACAAATCAACCTTTAAGTGCTTCTTTAATATGCAAGAGGAAATATTAGTTTTGATTCTTGGTGGCAAGGGGGAGCAGTGACAGATGACCCTGGGAGGGCTGAAGTGACAGTACTTTTCTTCCTGCTTCAGCCCTCCCTAAAGAGGTCAGCAGGGAACAGATGGCCAACAACCGCCGCAGATGACGACACTTCTTTCTCCCAGGGATTTCTCCCCGGGATTTCACGGGGCTCTGGCCAAGCTGGTGCCAGGGGCAGCAAAGCACCCACAGCCAGGCTGCTCCTGCCCCACCTCCACCCCTGCAATGGTCCATTCTGGCTTCCTTCCCAAAGAGCTGCTGAATACAGCTCCAGGCAAGACCCTCAAGATGTGCTTAAAAGTCCCTTTGCCCAAAATCTGAGATGATCTGGCTTCTCAGAAAAACTCACATGAAATGGCAGGGAAGAAAAGGAGATGGTGCTAAACATTTTGCTACCATTCCAAAGAGGAAATCAGGCCAGCAAAGGCAAGAACAGCTTATAAATTCCTGAGAGAAATGGGATGTTCTCCCACTGGCTGGGCCTGCTGTCATTTTACCGTGTCTAAGTCATTGCAGGTTACCTTAAAGCACGAGCAGGTGGATGGATGGCACTCTGGAAGAGCAGCAGATGGCAAAGACTGTGCATATAACTTACAAAGGAAGAGAGAAAAACATCAGCAAGAGCTAACATGGATTTGTGGAAGGAAAAAAAAGCCTGATTTTTTTTCCCTACAGCATAGTCCCATGTATTTTTGGAAAAGATGAAAGAAAAGCAACCAAAGCACATAACTGACTTTTCAATCCACATGGAAATTTTTGTTAGTAAGAATATGATTGCCTTATTATTTAATAGTTTTAAGAACTATTATTTAATAATTTTAAGGTATATAACAAAATTACAATAAAAATCCACAAAACCCCTCCCACCCGATGAATTTCTGTTGCAGTGTGCCACATGTCCAGCAGTAAAACTTTTATTAACCACCTGGCTGCTGGAAAAATGTTACTTACTTAGTTTCCAGAATATATCAAGTCATGGGGCTGGAAAAAAATAAGGAGGGACAATATTCAGAGCATCCTGATGAACTCAAAATGCAGAAAAAAGGCAGAGAATCAGTGAGAAAAAGCACAGGGTACCATGTTTGGCAGGAAAAATCCTATATAAATACAGCATAGGGAACAAGTGGCAGAACATCAATTTTGGGGAGACAAAATGCAGGTGCTCCAGTGATTTCACTCCAAAGGCAAACAGTGTCACAGATGGTCAAAAGTTCTTTGGCTGATGTGCTGTGTCCAGTTTGGGACCATCTACAGCAAGAGAGACACAGGTCAGCTGGAGAGAGCCCAGAAAACAGCACCAAGGAAATCAAAAAAGCACAGGTTCCTGGAAAAAACTTCACTTAATCTGAAGAGATAGCAACCCTGTTATTCAAAAAGGTGTTAAAGACAGAGGTAGAGAAGCATGGAGTAAAATCTGTCTCCTTTAGCTGTGGTTAAGTAGCACTGAATTTAAATTGCACCAAAGAAGATTTGGATTAGGTAAAGAAAAATCTTCCACACTGAAACATTTCAAAAACTCCCAACATTAAAATGTATACCAACTCTTTATAAATATGCATTTGGAGAAGAAAAGAGGAAAAACATAAAAAGAAAATATTTATTTTTTATGAAGCAACGTTGATATAAAGCCACACCAAGTCCTAGATACAAAAACAATTAGACAGAGAAGTGGAGGCCTCTACCCATTTACAAAGTGAAATCCTACAATCTCCTTTCCAGGGAATTAGTGGGGGAAAAGCCCCCAGTCACACCACTGTGGACAAGATAAGTCTATGGAGGAGTTCCATGTTCAGTTGTGAGCACACAGCTTGAAACTACACCCTGTAATTTGCAAGTCTGGGCACAAAATTTGTTCCTGTGGGGAGTCATAAATGAAATTCAATGAGAGTTTTTGTTTGACCTCAATTTATGATTTCTTGATCCCATGTTTTGGGGTTTCTCACTGTCCAGTTATGTCCCTGTCCTGCAATTAAGCCTCATTAATAGATGATTTGCCTTGACAGGACATTCCTTCCTCTGAAACATCAAGATATCATCCATTCTAACAGATGTGAGCTGGGACTTTGATACCTCCAGTTTCTAGAGAACTTATCTTGAAATGTCTAAGACAAAACTGATCTCCTGAACAGGGGCAGCAGCCAGATTCTTGCAGGCCACTTAGAAATTCCACCAAATCTGGAGTCTCTGCAGGAGCAGTCTAGCTGCCATTCAAAACCAACCAAGAACATCACAGCATTAGCTGAAAACATGGTGTGAAAAGCAACACATTTAATTAAAATTGGTGAAACTAGAGGCAGATTTTAGGCTGTCCAAGAGATTAAATTGATAATCCTGCTCCTACAAAGCATAAAATAGAAATTCCTGGATCAAAAAGAGTTCCTGTGTTCCATGCTCTGTCTCAAGGCTGCGTTTCCAGCAGTAGCACACGGTGTTTCAAAGCTGCCACTTTGGAATATTGGCTGAAGAGCAATAAAATCCTGGCAGGACCCCAAAGAGAGAAAAGGAGAATTCCAGCTGGTGTGTGCTGCAGGAGCTGGGCTCCCACTGGAAGTTTCCAGCTCACCCAGTGTTAACTTACTGTGACCCTCCTTTGTGTACACATAAGGTAAATAACCACTCAAGCAGATTAGATTAGAACAAAAATAAAGCAGAAGAGGTAGTTACTATAATTCAATTCAAGATATTTTTCAAAAGCACACCAACCTGGCCTTGTTTTAGCTTCTACTGGTTATTACCAGTGACTGGAAGAAGGGAGAAATTCCAGAGAAGAGTAAGTTTTATAAACTAAAGATGCAGATGAACTATGACTGATAAACCAGAAGTCTGAAGAGCACATATCTCAGCACTGCCAAGTCCCAGTAAATGTTTGCAGGGCTTGGAGTTGTTTATTTTTCATCTAGAGACTTCCTTTTGGTTTTGTTAGCCACTCCAGTTTCTCCTGGTGTGTTAGCTGAGAGGGATGGGTACTGATGAGAACACTGGAGTAAAACTAGGAACACTGCAGATGTGTGTTACCCCTTCATTACTAAGTAGTGCACACCAGAGTGGATCTGCAGAGCAAAACTGTCACTGCAGAGGATTTCCTACTCACACCACCCCTGCTTCAGGTGGAGCCTGGCCCCAGTCTGCTCCCATGCAGCAGGAAAGCATTAACTGCACCCTTGGAACTCATCATCCAGTGACATTTTATTTAAAAGGAATCTGATAAATGCACTCCAAGACACATGACGCCAATCAAAGCACAGCAAGTGGGGACAATCACCTGATCAATCATGGAAGTGCCAATCCAAATGAAGAGATGCATGTAGATAATCCCACAGGGATGCCACCACACAGGTTCATCCCCTCTCCCGTGGAGGTGCTGCTCTCCACAGTGCAGGGTTATTAGTGTACATACAAGCTCCAATATGGGGCAGCTTAAGGAGTTAGTAGGTAAATCTGGGCATGGGCTAGAACTGTACACCAAACCTCAGTCATTTATGCATTTCAGGCATGAACCAAACCAGAATTTGCTCCCTCAATCTGCTGACAACACCCCAGGTGCTCCACCATGGGCACCACTCAGGCTATGCAAGGACCAAAAGTAAAAAAGCCCCACACCCCCCAAAAAAAAAAAACTTGCAATGAATTCATCACTCAAAGCAGGCTACAAACAGCAAGAAACATGCTATGAAAAACAACTCTCCTCCCCCATCAAACATGGACTGATGGAAAAATTATGCTACACACTGTGAAGGGTGCAGATAACCAGATTTACATTCCCAGCACTGCCTCCCTCCCAGGCCTGATGATAATTACCAGCAGTTGATCTGGCATCTGCTCCACAGCTCGTCCCCAATCTTCCTGGGACATAATGCACAAAGGAAAACAGCTTTGGAATCCAGCAGCTCAGCAAGAGCACAGCATGTTTGCCTCTCCAGATACTGCTGGCTATTTTGATTTCTGTAAAGACTTCAGAAGATGAGAGCCCTGTGCCAGTCCCCCTCACTAGCCAAGTGTCTCCCTTTAGCTGACCCAGGAGCAGAAGCAGCCCACAGACAAGCTGCTGGCTCTATTCAGCTGAACTCCAAGAACACTTTAGAGGAGCACTGCTTCCTGGGGCAGCTGCGCAGGGATACTGCAACGTAGGAGGCCAGGAAATAGGAACAGGAGCAGCAGCTCCACAGGATGCTTTGCCACCCCAGGGACGGAGGCTGGTGGAGCTAGTCAGTCACCTGTCATCCTGAAGGGACAACGGGGTCAGGAGGGACAGGCCACAGCTGGCAGCACTGTGCAGCAAACCTTCAGAGCCCTCTGGCTAGCACAGCCAAGCCTTTATGATCCCCTGTTGATAAAAACTGGAAAGCAAGTTTGTGTAACTACAACGATGCACCGTTTTGCCTGTAGGGATTTCCAACACACCTAATCCTCCTTTCCCCTTCCATCACAGTTAGGTGCCAGTACTCAATTATTTCTGAGCCCAATCACTTTGTCAGCAGCAAGTGAAAGCACAGTGCACTTATTTACTGCCAGAGATGAAGACCAGGTTGGTGCTCTCACACAAGTGGGGCCGGACAACACAACCTACAGCACCAAAAAAAAAGGAAACAGAATTTTCCCTGAAGACAGAGTTTATGGTGCTGCCCTTTTGCTTATTCTGGGAATAAGGTGGTGCTAATATCTTCAGCAAAAGACCCCCAGCTTACAGCAGCCACAGGCACACAGGTCCATTGTTGGTGTCCACGTTCATGAGTGGTTCCAGGGTGATTAGACAGGCCCAGGAAGGTGAGCAACACCTCCCCTTAGGCAGAGGTGCCACAGGCACAGTGGAAAAATGCACACACACCGCCCTCATTCCTAGCCACAGGCAGGGAGACTGTAGCAGGCATGTCCAAGAATAACACCAGCAGGACAGTGAGGAGCACCAGGGACCTGACACACACGTGTGGCACCCGACCTGAACACTCATCTGCCCATCTGAGATGACCTAATGTCCCCTCCAACTTGGGCTTTCCTGTGATACTAAAATAATTTCCTCATGTGAGGCAGAAGCTGTAGAAGCCAATCTCGAGGAAGACAGGGGGTGGGCCTCAGCTACCCCAGCACCGAGCTCTCCAGGTGCCACCTTGGAGGCACAAGTGGTGTGAGATGCAGGACACGGCCGCAGCCCCCACTGCAGGGAGCTCATGGAGAGACCTGGGTGGGGGAGTCAAAGGACAGCAGCCTCACAGGGCAGGGCTGTCTCGAGATCTACCATCAGGAAAAAATAAAGACACTGTTCCTCATGCTGTAGAGCCCAGGGTGGGAAGGATGAGGTGCTCTCTTCTCTCCACACTGCCTTGGGAACTGAAGTCCCTCTGTGCTGTGTCACCTCACCATACCTGCTCCCACGTGGACAGGTAAGCTGAATGCACAGCTGCCGACACAACAAGGCAAAACAAGATGAAAAAGGGAAAAGAGATGTCAAAAGAACTCCTTGTCTTAGAAACCAAATGGGAAATACACTTAAAGCAAATATGATGACAGATCTAAATTTTTGTAAGATGTTTATTCTTTTAGAAGATGTCAGAATACACAAACCCATAAATTCCTTCTTCTGCATTTTTAAATTTGCTGAGTGAGCTCATTGAACATTCAAGCTGTTGTCTTCAAGTTCTCCAAATACCATTCTATTTAAAGGCACTGTGAATAGGGAATTCAATTTATCAAATGAATGAAAGAAGAATTCTTAGCAGGAACCCTGGTGAGCTAATCAAGAGTCACAATAAAATGTCAGGGGTCCTGGAATTCTCGGCAGGAGGTTAACACCAAATTTGATCCCAGTCAAGGAAGACAAAACACACTATAGACTAATAAACTGTACTAAAAGTTGTGCACTGCAAATTTCTGAAAGTTTAAACACAAATGAAGAAAATCTACTTGGTTTGTGCACTTTATACACTCCTAATATTTCACTACAAAAATCAAAACACACTGTTCACCATAATCATGTCATTTAACGTAAAGAAAATACTTTTTGAAGCTTTTAATACATTTGGACGCTTTTAAGTTTTTGTTCCACTGCATCTTCAGCTGCAAGACTGTTTTGGAAATTAAGATGGCAGCATAATTTGAGTAAAATAAAAAACAATGACTCTGTACCTATCTTCAGGCTGGAAACTGGATTCAGTTAAAGGTTTATCCTATCATCCAAAATTAAGGAAACAGCATAATCCACCCACCTTTCCTTCCACAAACCTACCAGAGTTTAAAAGATTAGCTCTGCAGTGCTGAAAGGGCATTCCTTAAAACTTGATGAAGTTAATGGAAATAAACTTCTCTGTTTCTCTCTTCACATTCCATAGTAAAAGCATAAATTAGAATATCAGACCCAGCATCAGAATGGGCCATCATCCATTTTTCAACTTAGCAAATGAATAGCAGCTCCATGGGGGAGGAGACAGGGTGGGGGAGAGATGGGGAAAGGAAATAGCCATAAATGATCTTCCAGGACAGGAAAACTAGTTGCAGTAAATACCACTTTGGAAATCAATTTATGGTCAATTATGATCTTAGTAATAACTATTTTATGCCTTCATTTAGTGCATGAAATGCCCAGGGGAGCAAATATTCTCAGAAATATATCCAATACGTCTCCAAGTTATCTGATCAGTAGATGCAGACAGAATTCCAGAAAGAGCAGCTCTTGCTTGTCTGGATGCTGACTGAGGAATTGGGGATGGGGCAGGATGGAAGCACAATTTCAGTGCAGTTGGACTATCTGTGTTGCAATATCACCCAGATAAAAAAGATTGTATCTATCAGTCTGGGTTGTTGGCTTCAAAAGCAATGAGTTTTGTCATCACTGCAGTATTTCACCTAGGAATTTGTGAAGTACATTTCATTCTCACAAATGTAAGAAGAAATTAAAGGTGAGGGTCTTTTTTTTAGGCAAACCATTATATAAACATCCATCCACTAAGCCAACCATTGCTTCATTCAATTATTACATGTAAATGTGGTAGCAGAGTATAAAGACTGACATCTCTGATGCACTGTTGGTGTAATGAGACTTACTCGGACCATTCTTTTTTCAAGTGAAGGAGTTGAATTCTATGAGATTGATTAGAAGAATAGAAATAGTAAAAATTACATATTCACCGAGCTCCAGCAAGTCCCAGATAATAAATCTTTCACCTAAAACAGTGCTATTTATACAGAGACTCTGCTCCTTAACAGCAGCAGTTCTATTACTGAGACACCAAATTTAGCTCCACACCTGGATCAGACATATATTTTATCATGATCACACTAGAAAACATTAAATTGCATTTAGTTTGCTACCACTAGGCTCTCCTCCCTCCTTATCAGAGGATGCTCCATCTCCCATACTAATTTATTTTTGAGAGATTCAAGATAAACATACACTTCATTATAGTTTACATCAGCAAAGAGAAACCAAATAATTTCATAGGCAGGAATATGTGAACAGCACACTACGCCAACAGGTTATTTTTAACTAAAAGCAATTTTTTCTGCATCACAAAACAGGAATGAGTACTGGGCACTTAACAGCATTCCAGCACAAGGAGATAAGGATGATTACATTTGCAGAGATGGAGCATCTTTTGTAAGAGAAAGAATTTCAAGGCAGCACCCATTTCAAAGCTGACAATGTGGTAAAAATTCAGACAACACAAACACTGGAAGCAATTCTCCTCTGTTAAGTAAGTCTGTGCACTTGGTAAGTGCAACTAAAAACACTGGGGGAAGAGGAAAGTTGTGACCTGCAGATGGACAGAATGATGTTAGCAGAGGGAGAGTGAGGAATCCTGCCCTGCCTTTGGTAACACACTCGTGAAAAGAGACTTGCTTGATTTACACACACGCCCCATTAGGTTATGCCTGCAGTGCTAATAAAGATTTTTGCTTCATATTTCATGTGCAGGATCACCCTCAGGACTACTGTGAACATACACTGAGTTGGAGCAAAAACATTACAAACACCAGCAAGACCACCTTGTATGATCTATTAATGACCTTGTAGGAACACAGGAAAATGGCAGTCAGCACTTTATGCATCTGTACAGCCGATTTTTTTTTTTTCCTTGGCATTCTCCCTGAACTGCTCCTTTTTTCCAGAATGGTTTGTGTTAAAGCACTGGGCTGATGCTCTTTTGTTTACCAATAACCAGCTACTGTTTAAAAACAAGGATCTCCATTGTCAGCACCAATGAATGACAGCCATGAAAACACTTTGGAATTCTGAAGAACTAAAAGACCTGAGAATCGCAGGCTTGAGCAGGACTGAAATCAGACTGACACAACACAGATATCTGGTTCAGCTTAAAATAGACTTGGCAGAAGTCAGCCTGGACTAACAATCGATCCCTCCCAGAAAGTGTTCAAGCCATGGATAAGCACTCCCTATCCCTCCACCAAAACAAACAGCTCTCCCACTTCCCATCAGGAAGCTTTGGAAATGCAGGATGAGAGACAAAACTGTAAACTTTGTGCATACAGAACACAGGAAGGGAAGAAAGGAATAGGAAGGAAAACAGCACATCTAAGAAAAATCAGGTAATGCCATTCTAAGAGACTCCTCTTGGGCAAGACCATAACAAAGGCACCATCCCTTCAGAAAATCAGCATGGGAAAACATGCACAGACCCCAGGAACAAGAAGCTGGAGAAGAGAAGTAGAGGGAAGAATGGATCTCCCTCTGAAAACACCCATGGGCAGTAACTAAACATAGCCCAGGGTGGTTGTTTTCCTCGCGGTGGAAGGGGGGTGGCTGTTATTTTTCCTAAATGAGCCTATAGCTGGTAGCTGCATGACAACTATTTTGAGATATATAAACATATTTTTCTCTGGGGCTTAATTACCACAAAGGACACCAACCAATTTGACAAGTCAATTTTTCTCTCATATAAAAAACCTGAAAAATCTCATTGTCTAGCAATGCAGAGCTTAAAAAACAGCCCAAACATCCAAGGGATAAATATTAGGTATTTTCAATACAAAGCAATAAGCAATTGTTATCATTTCTCATCACCAAGTTCCTAAAACATAGAAGTTCCAGACTGAAATCTAAGTAAATGTACATCTAGTTTGCAATTTTTTAAATGGCTGTACATTTCAAACCCCAGAAAAAGCAGGCTGCAGATAGCTGTTTATTACAAATGACTTCCACCTCCTCCACAGCCCTCAAAGGCAAACTATAAAGCTGTGTGCAAAGCCAGACAATCTGGGCACCCAGCCATAAACCATCACTGCTGCAGCACAGATAACTGTTCTCGCTCTCAGCCATCCTTGGCTGCAAACCCACGGGGAAGAGCTCCAGAAACCAGACCTCAGCACCGTCAGGGCTTCTCATATTTTATGAACTTGAATTACAACTACGTTCGAGACCTCGGTGCTGAAAAATTACAGCGCTGCTTCACACCCGGGGTAGAGACCAAAACTCACTCGGATTCGCCTGGTACCCTGAACCTTGGGATGCAAGAACAGCCAGTTATTTTACAGCTGCCTTCAGTGACAGAAGCATTTTTACTGGGAGAAAGAGAGAGACATGCTACTCTCTTCAAAAAAAAAAAAAAAAAGAAAATAGACAAAAGAATCAGATGCATATTTTAGAGAAGGGCTAAATGCTAAAGATGCATTTTCCAGCATCTTTGGCATGACCTCAAAGAGCACAGTGACTGTTCTCTGCCAGAGCAGGCAGTTTGTTTATGATCAAATCCAAACATTTGTATCTTGGGCGGGAGATTTTAAAACGTATTAGTGACAAGGTAGGAAGGAGCACAAATATGAAGTTTTGGAAAACACAGTTGTAACTGTATTTGGGAATCCACAGTGAAGTTAACCATGATTAAGTAATGATGAAATAAGCCTAAGTACATCTCCTTCTGGCACTTAAGATGTACAACTTAGCCATGCTTTCGGTTGACAATTTTCCTAACTAGCACAGATTCCTAAAGGGAGATCAAATAATACTTTGATTCCTCTGCTTTCATACATTAAGAATAACCATCCTTCATTTTACCAACAGCATTTGCCAGGGAAGAGAAGGCACAGAGCACATAGATCATTTAGTAATGCAATTTACTGTCACTTCTAGATCATCTCCCCATTCCATAAAGTATACTTCTCTTCTAAACACTATTTGCCCTGGCTGATATCTTCTTAATACAGCTGAAAACCTCAAGCCATTATCACTAGAAGGCATCAGCTGATCATAAATTGGCTAGACTGCAGCGTCACAGGCATTTAAGAGGTTTCCTTATCATTCATCTTTAATACTGAGGGATCGACACACTCCTACCTGCAGCTTCTAGGCCAGGGGGAAACCTTCTAATGGTATTACCATTATCTTGTAATCTGAATTTTAAACAATTAAAACAACAGCACTTTTGTGTTGCAGGTCTCTACTGTTACAAAGATGATACATTTTTTATCAGTTGTCATGTTCAAAGGCTTATATAACACACTGATTTTTTTAAAAAAGCAGAAATATGCACTCTGCATTGAAACTGCTGAACCTTCTAAGAGAAGCAGCAAACAAAGCACACTTAAATTTAAGTCATCAAGAGAAACCATTTGGTTTACTCAGGAAAGGTTTGGTCATTTTATTTTAAATCTGCAGTTCTTTTAGTCAATAGGATCTGGCAATTCTTCCCAAATGAAAGCCTCTTTTTACTGAAGCAGGGGATGGCTCCACCCCTGACCTCCTCCTTCAGCTTGTTTTGGAAAGGGGCCAGATGACAGCATTTGGAAAAGCGCATGTTTATCTCGGCGAGGCCAGCTGCTAAGTTAACATATTACCCGTTCCCACATCCCCCGCTCTTGGTTAAGTCTTCACAGCTAAAACTGAAAGTAAACGCTGCCATTGGGCTTTTAATAAATGTAACACGAAAGAGAAAAGGAGTCTCCATGGCATGGAGCATCTGAGGGGCTGCAGAGGTCTAGGTCATTTTGAGTGAACAGCAGGCAGTAACTCTGTCAATAAAATTCCTGGCCTTTCTGAATGAAGTGAATGAAAAGCTGAAAAATAAGCGGTTTTATTTCTAGATTAATTTAAAGCTATGCTCTCTTATAAGACTGCCACTCAGCAACAGTTTGCTCCACTACACAAGGAAATTATAACCCCCTGCTTGACAAAACCTTTCACTTAATCTTGTTTTATCGTTAGTCCATACTTGGCAAGGTATGGAACATGGGAGATTTGAGAACTTCAAAAAAGACTCTTCAGATTAAAAGCAGTCTTATGGCCAATTATGTTTTTCTCATTTTAAGGAAATTCCATCTCATTATTTTCAAAGTCTTAAAAACCTCTTTCAAGCAAAAAGAGTACAGAATTACCTTTCTTCCCTCAAACATCAGTGAAAGATCTCAACTTATCACAGCAGAGTGTGTTATCTTATCAGAAAAGACAAATCCTGGAGAAGAAACCAGAAATTAAGGTGGAGGTGGGGTTTTCATTGATCTCGGCAAGGTGCAGCAGGCTTTGCAATGGGCAAACCCATCCACTCACAGGGGGTCAGAGTCAGATTTTGGAGGAAGCCAAGATGCCACGGCTGAGGGTGAACCCCCAAGTCCCCAGATGGTTTTTAGCCCAAGGGCAGCGTCCCAGAGCAAAGTCCACTCTGCTGTGGCCAGCGGGGAAATGGCACAGCCCAGGGCTGCCCATAAAGACATTCCCAGGCACTGGGACTGACACCCTGCACCACTGACAGCTCCAAAATAATCCATGTGCTGCAAAGCTGATGTACAGCACACACAAAGCACCCGTGTGTAACACAACAGTTCTTAGTCTGATGGATGCCAGAATTAAATCTGTCAATATGGGAATCCACACATAGAAAAGGAACATTAATGTGTGTTAAGTACATCCTGCTGCAATCCAGATGAGCTCTCAACAAAAAGGTTTGTCTGTCTTGTTTCTTTCATTGCTACAAACGAAACCTTTGGACAAAAGTACAAAGTAGTGCCTAAAATACAGCCCTGACTAATAGCCATCCCTCTCGCCCTGGAGCAAGCCCTGGCTGCGGCAGTTTTCCCTACGGCAGCACCTGTTCTCCGGGGGCTGGACTGTAATGAACCTTCCTCATCTCAGGAAGCCAGGCAGACCACTGCCAGGCAGAAATGATCCGTTCCCCTTTGAAGATAAGGACAAAGCCACACAAGGCATTATTACACTACTGCCGCTGCCCTTAAACACTCATTTTCCCTAAAAAAAGTTCAAATTAATCTGATTTACTACAGCTTTTTTTTTTTATTATTTTTCATAGACTGTGAGTCCCAGGCTCGGGAGCAGCCAGGTTAGGTTATCTACCAGCCGGGCTTCTGCAATCCCAGCCAAAAAGCACCACAGTGCTCCCCAGAGCAGCCCGAGCCTCCAGAGCTGGAGCAGCTTCCTCACTGGGGTATCCAGGGCTGACACTGATGTTTTCACGTTCTGGAAAGAGTTCCAGAAGCCACAGCAGGGACGCCAGCGCATCCGGGGGCTGCTGCTCAGCACACCATTTTGAGCTCACAAATAACACACAGGAGCAGGCAGCCAGACATCCCAGGGATTCCTGAACCCCAGGAACCGCGGCTGCGGGAAGGAAACTCCGTGATATGCTAAGCACAGGTTGCACCCACTGCAAGTCACCTCCTATTTCCTTGGAAAACACCAGGGGAAGCAGTGAGAACCCGTGTGTACCTTCCCGCTACCTCCTCGAAATTATTATTTTTTTTTTAAAATGTAATATCCGAGAGGAAACTCAATTTAAATACTTAGTCGTCGGGGAGTCCAAAAAAAAAAAAAAACAAAAAAAACCACCCACCCAGCGCCGGGAAGGAGGGCAGGATTGGGAAGATTCGGAAGCCATGCCGGGCTCTCCCAGCGCATCCAGCAGCAGTGCAGATGTTCTCCTGCTCCTCCGCTCTGGCATTGTCCGCAGGTCCCCAGCACCACCGACACCCACCTGATTTAAAGCTCTGCACCACCGGCCAGCCCACTAACAGCGGGATTTATTGGAATTTTAATTACCTTAACCGGCCTAATGTCCACAGCAAATTTCTGTACATAAATTAGCATAATTCGCCAGATACATACATATGCAAACGAGAGGGAAAAATATGCAACAGACACGGGTATGACGTCCCAAAGATTATTTCTAAATTTAAACTGGCTGTTAGAATAATTGAATAAATCTCTTCTCGCAGATACACTCGAGTTGTAGCAGAAAATAAACTAGTCACAAAGACCTGCAGTATTATTTTCAATGGGAAAAGAGGGGGGGAAACCCAATTGAGTTCAATAAATCCCATAATTGAACCTTCAACTAATTACATATTAAGAAGATTAACCTTTGACACAAACTTGTGATACAAACAAAGAAGCCTCGAACAATTAATAAACTTCCAGTGTTTCAAGATTTCTCAGGTTAACAACTGAACCCTCCCCATTTTCCTCCCCTTCTGCGTCGCAGTTAAAGGAATAAACTCTGTTTAATATTCTCTCTCCCCCTGGACATTCCAGGTTGAGACGAAGATCTCTCTGTGAATACTCAGGAGAAAATTACTGCGGATCCTCACAATCCCAAAAATATAACCCAAAGCTAGATCTTTTAACTTTTAAGAGAAAGCAGCCATGAAGGACAAAGCTGGAGCTCATGTGCTCGCCCACAGGGCAGCACTGCTGGCCATGCCCACAATTTCCCAGCCCTGGGATCATTTCCAAGGCGCTCTGCGATAATTTTCACACGTGTAAGTTTTAAAGCAAGAGCACACGGTCATGCCTTGCAGCAGAAGCTGCCTTCGTGTCATGTCTGAACGCTCACAAACGGCACTTTCTGCTCGCTGTTCGTGGCGAAACAGCGATTCCGGACAGAGAAAAAAATCCCGAATTAATTCTACCTTAAAAAAAAAAAATCCGGAGGTTGTTCACATTTTTTAAAAATCGTATAAAAATAAAAGATTTTGAAATGTTTGAGGGTGTTTCTTGCTTCGCTGACTAACAAGCAGTTTAAAAATAATCATGATCTAGTTTAGAGTTGTGAAAAAGGAGGAATGCACCGGCTCCGCAGGTCTCTTCCCCTGCTAACTTCCACCGTGCCCGGATTAAGAGCTGCTCTTACCCCATTCTTACCTTTTAGTCTTTTCTTTATGGGGCTCTTTGGCAGCTTTCGATTCAGTCTTGCTGTAAGGAAACAAGTGAGTATTTTGTCTACCGTGTAGGGGTCTTTCTGACGTGTTCCTTTCTTATTTTTAATGCTTTTTTTTTTTAATTTTTTGTAAATGTACCCGTAATTTCACGAATATGAATACGAAAAAAATCTCACACGGCCAAAAAAATCAAGTTTTTTGTTGTTGTCGTCGTCGTTTGTTTACCCCCCTCAGGGAAAAAAAAAAAAAAGTCTGCCACACAGGAGATGAAAAAAAAACCCAACAGATCAACAGGAAAACACTATCCAAGTAGAAAAGCAACGAGCTTCAGTGTTATCCAGCCCAGAGGAGAAGTGCAGCAAAAGCAGGTCCAATTCCAAAACAAGCTTTTGATTTCCAGTGAAGCAAAATTAAAAAAACAACAAAAAATAACCAAGACCAAGAAACCAAGACAAAATACACGTTCAAGTCCCCAGCTAAATTTCTGCACGAGTGTGTCTTAAATACAAGTTTGCTTTCATGTGTTGCAGCAAAACCCACGGAAAGCCAGGATTTGGAGTTGATCGGGATGAGTTCTGGTGTGTGTGTCTTGATGGGTTCTCAGTCCACATGGAGGAGCATCTGAGGGGTTTTTCAAAAAGTGCAAATCAAAAAAGAGAAACTGGGATCCAGAAGAGAGTTTTAAGATGGATCCCCCCTTCAAAATAAAAGGAGGAGGGGGGTGGAAAAAAACCTAAACCACCACGGCGGAGGCACGGGGGGGACGCGGAGTCTCACATGGGGCTGCGGGCAGGAGGAGGATCCCGCCGGGAGCTCCGGGGGGGCGGAGGATCCAGCGGCGTCTCTGCCAGGGGAGGAGGGTCCGCGGCTCCGCAGGGACCCCGCGGGCGATCCGGGGCGGGAGGAGGCTCCAGCGGCCGCTCCCGCAGGAAGGAGCGAGCGCGGGGAGGGGATCCGGGGAGGAGGATCCAGCAAAGTCTTTCACGGAGGGAGGAGGGAGCGGGGAAACCCGACAGTCTGTGTGTGCCTGGCTCGCAGCGGGATCCGCGGGCAGGCGGGAGCGGGGCGATCCCGCGGCTCTCTCCGTGTCCTCCGCAGGGATCCGGCAGGGACCCGCGTGGGCGGCGGGGAGCGGGGCAGCCGAGGCGGCGGCGCGTCCCCGGGGAGCCGCAGCAGCGCCTCGGGCAGGGTCGGTCGGTCGCTCGGTCCGCCGGGGTGCAGAGGGGGAAGGGGGATGGGGGGGGGGACGCAGCGCCGCTCGCCGTCTCTCCCGCTCGCTCTCGCCGCGTCCGCTCGCAGGGCAGGCGGTGCCGGGCTCAGTGCTGCCGGGCCGGTCCCCCGCTCCTCCGCGCCGCCGCTGCCGCCCTGGGGAGCCGAGGAGCCGCTGCCGCCGCTGCCGCCGCCGCGGCCATTTTGTCGCTGACTGACAGAGCCCCGCCAGGCAGCGCGAGACCGCGGGGCGGCTCCGCGCGCGCGCCCCCTCCCGCGCCGGCCGCGAACAGGAAGTGCCGCGCTGCCCCCGCCCCCCGGCCACGTGACGGGCGGGGAGGGGAGGGGAGGGGAGGGGGAGGGAAGCCCCCGCCGATATGCAAATGAGCGCGCGGCGGCCGCGGCCAAACAGCGGCGAGGCCGCGCGCGCGCCCCCGCGGGCCACGCCCCCTTCCCTCCCACCCCCCCGCCCCCCCCCCACGCCGAGGCGCGCGCCCTCCCGCCACCGCCGCGCGCCGAGCCCGCGCCCCGCGGGGGGAGGGGGCAGAGCGCTGTGCCCCCCCCCCCCCCTCCAAATCAAAGGGGTACAGGGGGGGACACCCCCACCCGGGCAAGTGGGTGTCAGTGCTTTCACACCCACACCCACACACACACACACAGCCCTCCTGTGCCAACGGCGGCGAACGGCAATTCACCCCTTCCTCGCACCGCCCCCCCCCCCCCCCCCCACCGTGGGTGGGGGGAGAGAGGACGAGAGAAAAGTGTCCCCCCAAAAGGGTGTCGAGGGGCTGCGTGTGTCCCCCCGGCAGGGCTGCAAAAGGGCTGCACATGCACGCCCGCACCCTGCCGTGCCTATGGGCGTCGCAGCGTTCAGCCCTCCGCCGCACACCCTCGCGGAGGGGTGCGGGGGACGGGAGAGCTGTGCCCCCCCACCAAGAGGTACAGAGGGGCTTCACCCCCACCCCCGTGCAAATGGGTGTCGGTGCACTCACACCCACACACCGGCAAACGGCGTTAGGTGCATCCACCCCCTCCTCACAGCTGCTGGGGACGGCGGTGGCAAGAGAGCTGTACCCCCCCAAAGGGGTATAGAGGGGTGCAGGGAGCTCCCCCCAACCCGTGCTAATGGGGGTCGGTGCCTTCAACCCTCTCACACATCCCCGTGGGTGGGGGGTCTGCGGGGACTGGTCCAGGACTGGAAAGGGAGGTTAAACACATTCCTGCTGCGCCCCGAGCTGCCGAGAGCACCCCCTCTTTCTGCCAGCCGTGAGCACACACCTGCAGGGACACACCTGGGTTACACTCCCGGGCTACCCATGGAGGGCTCTTGGCCATCGGAGGGGGTCCCCGTCCTACCCAGGCGCCTCTAAAAATAATCCCGGTGCTTTAAATGCGCCCGTGGCTGAGCAAGCCCGGGGAGCCGTGCACGTCGGGGAGGGAGATGGAAATGTCACATTTCAGAGTGGCAGCGGCTGACTTGTCCCCCACAACAACCACCTTAACTGTTTCTGTCAGGGGAAAGTCAGGATCTGGTCTCAAAATACCGCGGGAAGAGTGGAATGCAAAAAATGAGTCTTTTTTTTTTTTTTTTTTTTTTTTTTTTTTTTGCTAAAAATTGTTGTGTCTGGGTCTTTCAGCACATCTTCTCCGGTTCTCTCTCCTCTCTTGTTTCCTCTCCCCTTTCTGCAGCGAACGTTTTGGGAACTGCAAGGAAATCCAGAGCCTGGATCTTTATCTGCTCGGGCTGCTCCACTGAAAGCAGAACGGAGCACGGCTCACAGAGCAGGGCTGCTGCTGCTGCCGGGGGATGGCACCCGCAGCGGCGGATTTGCGGGAAACAAGCACAGTCCCGGTATGATTCCTGCTGGCATTTGTGATGCCAGCCCCAAAGCCACCCTGTGCCAGCCTCTGGGCAAACGACACCAGGAGCCCGGAGCCCCTTGACCACTGGAGGGAGCCCATATTGTGCCAGAATGCAACAGAAACACTACGGGGAAGACAAAAAAAAAAAAAAAAAAAACTGAAATATGAAATATCAGATCATTGTAGTCAGAACAAAGTGTCTTCTCCAGGTCAGACCGTGATCTATAGCAATGCAAAATGTTATAAAAATCAGATTTAAATGTCCCATTGTATTTCATCAGCACAAAGAAGAGAAAGAATTATTAAGAGCAAGGCTCTTCCCCCCCCCCCCCCCCCATTTTGAATGTCAGTCTGGCACCTTTCACCGGGACTGAATTCATACGCCAGGATGGTGACAGACCTGGCTTGGAGGGAAAATGCCCTTGTGTCATCCCAAGGGCCAGCTGAGCTTCCCCTCACTTTCCTTACTTAAATGTAGGTCGGCACCTATAGACTCCTTCCCAACCCACCCCGGAGCTGCTGCAGCTCACCACTGCTGCTTTCCAAGGAGATTTTTTGCTCTCCTGATAAGCCAGCCACTCCAGAGAGGCAGAACAGAAGCCACATGCCATGCTTATGGCACAGCATGCACCTACAGGAGGCTGCCCTGCACCAAAAACTCTGCTTGGCAATTGTGCCGAGGAATGTTCCTGGTCCCCTACATTACGTGTTGCGAACGTTGAAATATTTGTAATTCAAAACACACTTTTAACACACAAATATTTCTGACTTCGTAGAGAGATGCCAAGTTGCTGGAGACCCTGAAATGTCAAAATGGAATAAAACTGGAAGTGATTTGTGTACTAATCTCTTTTCTTGGCCCTGGAGAAATTGCCATCAAAAGCATGATATAACCACAGCCCCACAGACACAGAGAGCCGGTTGTGTTTGACACCCCTGTTCTAAAATACTGTCCTTAGCAGATAAAAACACATTCTAGTAAACTTTTCCTGTCTTACCTGAGCTCTTTTACCATTGAATACAGGGCTTTATCCAATGTATTTTTGATATTTTCCCCCCCTACTTTGGTCTCCCGCTGGGGTTTTGCCCTCCCACTCCCCTGGTTGTTCTCCTTGGGGGCTCGCACAGATCCGGGTGGGTTTGGCCCCCCAGCACCATCAGCTGAGGCTCTGCAGCAGCTGGTGGCTGCTGTCACCACGCATGGTACATCTGTCCCCTAATTGCCCTGAGCTGACAGGACCCTGGCAGGGCACAGGCTTCTCCTTGAGCTGTGTTTTTCCAGAGCTGCACCATCACAGGAGCCATCGCTCCAGGCAGCCGCTGCTACCTTTGAAGGCTCTCCTTCCCCCCAGTGCTCAGGTAGTGGCTTTTGTCACACGTGAGTAAGAACAGATGTGAGCTGGTGTGAAGGGGAGGCAAAGGGACAGATGATGCCAGCGGTTGAGTGCTCGCAGAGCAGGAGGAATTCCACTGCTGCCTTGTAAAACTCCACTTGCCCAGCCTGCCTGTGTGTCAGGGAAAGGGCTTTGAGCACAAAGAGCCAGGCACTCACACAGATACAGCGTTTTCTCTGCTGAGAGTTACAAAGCCCAGCTAAGCAAAGGTCTTCACACGTTCAGGGCTGTGTTGGGGTGGCTCAACCACACCCAGGCAAAATATTCCTCCACCGTAGACTTTAGAGATGTCTCTTGCTTGGTTTTGCATCATCCAACCAAGCACAAAATTGTCACCAAGCACTCCTTGCGCTCCTTGCACCCAGCAATAACGAGCACACACAAAATGAAAGTCAAAGCCCAACCCGAGCACTGGCCGTGCTCCAGTGACACAAACAACCCCATTCCTTAAGGAGAATCCAGTCTCTGATGCGGGACAGGATTTCCCAGAGCCCACACAAAGTGAAGCTACAGCTCCAAGGCTCTCCCTTTTCTGAGGTGATGCTCAGAGGTTGGATGGGCAGGATCACTCAGGGAAGCCAGGATCCAGGACACCACAGGCTCTTCTCAAGTTTTCCAAGGAAAATATGAACGTGCAAGTCATTTGTACAAAGTCCCTCTGAAGGATGCACGCACATCCCTCCTGGCCACCTAACCACAAATGGTGTCTTAAATAGAATCATAGAATTGTTAAATTGGAAAAGACCTCAAAGGTCTTTGATTCAACCATTCATGAACTGTACTGAACTTAGACATAATTTTTTATTCGAAAAACTCACTTTCACAACTTACGTCTCTCCCCACATTTTCCTCCCACTTGCTGGGACCGTGCCCTGCTGTGACACCTCCACATCAGAGTGGTTGTACCCAGCTATGAAATGTCCTCTCCATGGCACTGGCCCAAAGCAGAAAGGGCTCCTGAAAACCTGGTACCCCATGTTCCTCCTGATGTCTGGCACAAACATTTCACATCAGCAAACCCACTGTGGTGAGCGTCATCATGGGAGTCTGACAGTTCACCTTTTACCCTGCACTGGGTGAGCTGGTTCCCCTTTCTTTGTGTAACAACCAAATACTTGAAACATTTGCCCAGAAAACACAACATCTGGATTCAATTCCCTCCCCAACCCGAGAGTCTCCAACCTGTATTTCCCACGAGACAGATGTAGCACGATGCTAAACAGCAATCTGGCAGGGGGGAAAACATGGTATTTTTTATTCTTGCTCTCCAAGCAGAGCTATTGTACAAACAGGAACACAAGTGTCCTGAGGCCAAAAAGCGAGCAAGAAGCACATGACTCCCTACCCTGCCTGCCACAGCAGCAGTGATAACACGTTCTGCTTATTATCAATAGCTGTTTTACAATAAATACATAATCTGCCCTGAACAGAGGGCTCAGAGCCCAAGATTTGCTTGCCTCATAGCTCACCCCATAGCTTATTTTGGGGGAGAGGAAGCAATGGTTTAGAGGTTGGAACCTGTGAATGTGGCAGCTTGAGTTAAGTCTATAGGCTGGAGGAATGTGCAAAGATGCAAATTTCCCGTTGTACTTCTGAGAACAAAATTATTGCCATTAATCAGCCTCTCCTCCTCTGTTTTTTAGGTCATCACTTATTGGTACAAGGGGGCTGGAACAAGCAGAGGGAAGACACAGAGTGTTCCAGTGGCACACACAGTGCTCATCATCCAGGCACAGCTGAAAATGTTGCAGAAAACCCTGGTTTTGCACAGAAAACCCTTGCTGAGCATGTGAACCCCCAGTGAAATATGGGAGTTGTCACCTCTGGCACTGACAGGAGCACCAAGCCAAGTGTTTGTAATAAAAATCCTTCAGCAGAAAGGGAAAAAACCCTGATTACCCAACATTTCAATGAACTGGGAGGAAGCTGCCAGTGCTTCTTTGCTGAAAAGAAGCCTTTCCAAAAAGGTTTTTCCAAGTCTCCTTCAGCTTGTAGATTTTTATCTTCACCCCACACAGAGCCTCCTGCACATATGGGAAGCACTGGAGCTGTTTTCATGATGTGCTCAAAAGTCGGGGCGCTTTCGGGTTTCCTACCTGTTTGCAAGTCTCTCACCCCAATGGATAAAAAGCAGATTTGGGGCCACAAAAAAGGTTAATTTGCTGTATATACCAATCTGACCTTTTTTGGCAGCTCAAACAGCTGCACCCAAGCAAAAACTAAGGGATGATTTTTTTTCAGAAACCAGGGCAAGGGAGAATACCTTCTAGCACCCCACCAGCCATTAAAGCAGTGGTGAAAGAACTTGCAAATACTTAAGTTAAAAAATAAACCCCAGTCCTCGGGCCAGGCACTGCTCCCACTCTGGTTTGTGCAGTGCCTGTGGCAGCCCAACACCATTTCCTTAGGACCAACCAGCCTTTCGTGGGGTTTTGCAGCAGGACTTTATAATATATGTCAGTCATCCAATGCTGGCAGTGGAACAACAGAGCAGATTTCAGCCTCCAACATTTCTGTCAGAGGATTTCTTTATATCACTTGTGCTGAGTGTGGACATCACCCTCCCTCCATCACCTCCTAGTCCTGGGAACTCTTCAGGGTAAAGCATGGCAGAATGGCAAATGCTTACAGCTGCAGCTCCTTTCTGAGCATCGCTGGGCCAGCAACTTCAGTGTTCAAGGAAGAAATGAGTTATGATAGCCCATATGGATGAGACAAAAATGAGATTCTTGGGCAGTTTTATGGGACCAGGTGAGGGACCCAGTGGTAAAAGAGTTTTTCCCAATGTGCTGGCTAATACACATGGGAATAATTTGACCTCTGTAAAACCTTCAGAGGGCCATAACATCCACTTATTTCTTTCTTTGATTAAGCTGGGCATCCTGGCTGCTGCCTTCCTTCTCTGTCAGTGGCAGAGGACATTTTGAAGGGAATTGATGCCAATGTAATGTACATTTATTGCCTGCCCTGGGAACTTTGGGTGAGAATGCTGTGATGTGATGACTGTTGCTGTACAGACTCACCAGGTATCAACACTTCGGGTTGGATTGTACCTAGGGCAGCCTCTGTATTCCTGACAGAGCTGATATGACTTATCCCTGGGGTGAGGAGGTGGGAGAGAAAGAATTGCTTGTGACAGATACTAGTCATGTTGCTTAATGAAGTTTTGCAAGGTGTTCAGAAACAGCAGGATGGGGTCAAATCAGGGAAGGTCATGCTGCTGGAAGCTGCAATTCTGAGTCAAGATCTGGCTTGTCCCCAGGGCCTGTCACTCTGCTCCCTACCCGGCTGGCGGAGCTGCTCTGATTGCAAAGAATTTATTGACACCCACCCACCATCCCTAAAGTTTTATGGCAATATAGATCCATTAGAAATCTATTTTACAGAGGTATTAAAATAATGAAGGTGAGAATTAAGAGAGCAGCACACTCCTTAGAAAACCCACTGATCATAATATACTGCTTTAAAGAAAGTTATCGTGCAGTCCCCTTAAAGAAAGTTATCAATTAGTCACTGCATCAGACATGGGAGAATTGTTCCCTGAAGAGGATTTTAGGAGGAAAGCCAGTGACTAAGTGATGAATTTATCACTGGGGGTTGCCTGGCTCCATGGATTAAGATGACATGGCACAGAGGGCTCGGAGAGCAGACTGAGCTCCTGGCGGCCCAGGGGGGGTTCAGGCAGGAGCAGTATGGGGTGAGATGTGACACGGCTCCCAGGCAGGGT
This sequence comes from Anomalospiza imberbis, assembly GCF_031753505.1. Taxonomy (NCBI): domain Eukaryota; kingdom Metazoa; phylum Chordata; class Aves; order Passeriformes; family Viduidae; genus Anomalospiza; species Anomalospiza imberbis. Next base: position 7,075,083 of record NC_089699.1, on the reverse strand, counting down.
GATGGCAGGTCAGGGAGGAGACATGACACCAGTGGGGTGGCTCAGAGCTCCCACACATGCTCAGGGCACCGGGCAGATGCTCCCACAGCTGCCTGTCCCTGCTGCAGTGCTGCCTTGGGGATGGTGCCCCATGCTCTCCTTCCCCACAGAGCACCACAATGTGCTGTGTAGGATCAAAACATGATGGATTTTCTGGTACAGATGCCCCACTGAAACCAGGAGGATCAGGGCTGATGTCAAACTGGCCCTGGTCAGGGGCTGGGTAGGGGAGATTTGTGTGTCCCTGCAGCTGAGCTGTGAAATGCCCTGGGGTGAGCCAGGACAGCAAAAGCTGAAGTCAAAGTAAAAAGTACAAAACCTACTTGGCTCCTGCAGCTCAGACAACTGAACATGGACAGAGGGATGAGCCACAGGGACATGGCTTTTCTCTGTGGGCAAACATCACCTGCTAACATCTAAACAAGGTGAGCACATATGAGCCTGTTCCATCCCAGCAGTCTGAGGGAGACAGCACAAAAGAGAGAGGATTGTCAAATGAAAAGGTTGTGAATGTTGCCTAAAACTGGGAGAAATCACAGGATTTCCATGGAATTTGAATAAACTTGCAAATACTTTGTTTTGATCCAAACCATCCCTGGAAGTATTTAAAAGATATGTGGCTGTGGTGCCGAGGGACATGGTCTAGTGGTGCTTTTGGCAATGCTGGGTAAATGCTTGGACTTGATCTTAAAGGCTCTTTCCAACCTAAACAATCCTGTGATTCCACAAATCTACATTTCTCAATGCAAAGGCATTTGGGGAGCCCAAAGCTGCCCTTCTCTATTGCTGCATGGCTGAAAGGGCTCCTGGGGTGACCACAGCAGCCACCCACTGCCCACACCTCACTCAGCTCAGCTGAGAAGCTCAGCAAAGCCCTGACAAATTGCCCAGCTCTCCTGAGATAAATAATCGCAAACAAAAATATTTGTGTTTACTGTGGGGATTTGTCTGTGCATAATTATGCATTAGTCATTACGAGGACTACAGGAGAGTTTTACACATGTAAATATGTTCAGTTAATTAGACAGGACTGCTTTTGGTTTGTTTCTTCTCTGCAGTCTGATCCTGAAGTCATCAAACACTCCTGGATCACGAGGCGGGTTGAAGGATGTGCGTGAGGAAAACAGCTCTCTCCCTGCTTGTAATGCAGCTCTGGGTATCGATATATATTCCTTTAAAATACTTCTTGTAGCTTTTCTGTTACAGCCTCAAGGTACTACACACATTGCAGCACAACCTTCACTGTTCTCTCATGTTCATGTTTCAAGGGGAGATCAGATGGATTTCTCAGGTAATACAATATAAGACATTATTTTCCTCTGAAACATTTTTAAGTGCAGCAGCTTTTAGTAATCTTCTAGCATCTTCTACTATGTATGACAGAGTCTATTAATGTCATTTGCATGAGAAGTTCACAATAAATCATTCATGCACAGTTTAGTACAGGTTAAGTGTAACAGCCTAACTGTGATTTTCTATAAGAAAATCAGAGCAGCTCATCAACTGGTGTAAATCAGCAGTGCTCCATCAAAGCCACTGAGTCACACCAACTAATTGCTTGGCCCATGGGAAAGATTTAGGCAAAAAAGCAGCAGGGAAGAGCACGATTCCTGCCTCGTTGGAAGGACCTTCTCCTGAGAGCTTCTCTCTGAAAAACCTTTCCAAAGAAAACCCACAGTGGATTTCTGTTAATCCTGTGGGGCCGGCACAGCCTGGCTGGTCCAAGGTCATCGCTGTCCCGCTGACAGCCCTGGGCTCTGCTGTGGCCACACTCCTGGGGGGTGAGGAGTGTTTACGGGAGCCAGCCTGGAGCAGGGCCAGCAGCTCAGTGGGAAACCTTGGGCTTGTCCTGGCCCTGAGAGTGGGAGGAAGATCAAATTCCCCAAGACCCTGCAGCTGTCATTTAGGCAAAAGCCTGGAACAACAGTGAAAGCAGTTCCAACCCCCCTCCATGGTGGGGGGTTGAACCAGATGACCTTTAAAGTCCCTTCCAACCCAAAGCTTTCTGTGACTCCATGATTTAGGACAGTGTGGTGTCCATGTATCCATCTCCATTTCACTGCTTGGTTACCCTCCATGTTTGGACCACTGACCCCATTTCCTTATGGCAGGAGAAGGAGGAGGAGGAGGAGAAGGAGGAGAAGGAGAAGGAGGCGTTCCCTGCCCCCTGGACAGCGCAGCAAACCCCCCATGGGAGATGCCAACAGGGAAGGGCCACCCTACTGCACCCAGCCTGGTCCAGTACCTCGGGAAGTGAAAGGAAATTCCTTTGCAATGATGTAGAATTTGTCACCCGCTCTGGAAAGGGACCGTGTGGGCACAGAGGAGCAAAGGGTCCCTGGAGGGGGGTGGCTAATGGAAAACCCCACACTGTCCCTGAGCAGCGCTGGTAAGTGATGCTGTGGCTGCGGCTCAGCTTCGCCCGGGCAGGAGGCGAACACGGGCACAGCTTCGCTCAGAAATGAAGATCTTTCTCCTCCCCTCCTCCTGTTTTTGCTCTCTGTTTTTCGGCCTGGTTCTTGTTCTCACTGAGGCGGCGTGTGGGACAGAGGCTCATTGTTCCCGCTGCTCGGGAACACGCCGCAGCGCTGATCTTATTAGAGCTGGGGCCAGCCAGGGAGGGGCTAGCGGCCACCAGCACAGCCTGGGGGACATCTGGGGGACATGGGGGACATCAGAGGGGGACATCCTGGGGGGCATCCTGGGGGACATCTGGGGGACATGGCGGACATCAGAGGGGGACATCCTGGGGGGCATCCTGGGGGACATCTGGGGGACATGGGGGACATCAGAGCGGGACATCCTGGGGGACATCCTGGGGGACATCTGGGGGATATCATGGGGGACATCAGAGCGGGACATCCTGGGGGACATCTGGGGGATGTCATGGGGGACATCAGAGGGGCACATCAGAGGGGGACATACTGGGGGACATCAGAGCGGGACATCATGGGGGACATCATGGGGGAACATCCTTGGGGGGACATTCTAGGAGTAGGTCCCAGGGGTACATCCTCGGGGGCATATCCTGGGGACACATCCTTACGTGGACATCCTTGGCGGGGCATTCTTGGGGACACATCCTCTGGAGCACATCCTTGCGGGCACATCTAGAGAGAAGCCAGGAAAAGGTTTAGCTCCTGCAAATATGGGGGAGAAGAACTAGAGGAGGTTCTCCACGAAGTGCACAGCAACTGGCTGGCTGTGCTCCTGTTCGACTGACAGCCAGGCAGGCTGATCGAGATGCATCTTCTAAATGCTCAGATACCAGAAGGAAATTGCACAATCTCAGGCTATTTATTTGTTACATATAGAGAACATAATTGTAAGTGCACTGGCTAAATAAGAATTAATTGTGTTTAAAATTCAGGTTAACAAATGCTGTAAGGAGTTGACTTAGGGGAAATAAAGGGGAATAAGCAAAAAAAAAAAATCTTCTTGGGCACTAATGATTAGAGCAAAACCCTGATGTTAAGAGGACTTTGTCTCAGTGGAAGCAAGTTACTCATCTTTTCCAGAAGATACATGAATGTATTGCAAAATGTTTATTTTGTACTCTCTGAAGTGGTTAATCTACATGCAAAGCAATGAAAAGGTGCCTTATTAGGCTAATTGCTAATAAAAAAAAAAAAAAAGAGAGAAAAAAAGCCCAGAACTACTGTGAGCAAATATTTAAAAACAGATGCAGAAGGCTGTGAAAACAAACACAATCTCGTTTTTCCATGAAGTTTTCCCACCAGAAATCAGACAGTTCAAAGAGACGTCCGGTTAATGCGGTACCTCCAGGCTCCCGGCGCTGGAGCTGTTCATTAGCCGCTGCGTAATTCTGTGATGCAGAACTGGATTAATGGAAAGGTGACTGGGAAGCCACCGAGGGACCTGCTAATGATACTGCTGCGTCCTTAGAGAAGTCCTCTCTAGCCTTGCCCACGTGCAGCAAAACACACACACACCATCAGGATACAATGCCACATTATCACAAGAAAACACTTTGGAGAGGGGAAGAAGATGTCATCACCGAGTGGTGCTGGGAACTGGTGAAACCCAAGATGGAAAAATAATTGCATGCATGTTTTTTAATACAACAGGATTCCCCCAAGCTCATTAAAGCAGATGGAAGTTTTAAAACCTGTATTACTTTAAAAATTAATTTACAGCTGTGGGGTTTGGTGGCCCAGAGAACATTAAAATGATAAATCCGGAAAGGTGATGTGAGCAGAAAGGAGGATTGCCTCGGTCACGACATGGCGTTGTGCAGCTGGGAAGGGGAGATGGCACCGTTTTGTTGCTGTTTGACATTTACCTCTGCTGTGCCATTTCTGGGCTTAACCCAGATTTTAAAATGCTGTAACATACCATTAAAATTGCCTCCCAAGCGATGTGTCAGCCAGAAACGATCCTGGTGCCTCTCTGCTTTATTAGATACTGGCTGGCATGGTGAGGGAGCTGACATGGACATCTGCACTTTGGACCACTGGAGATCCCTGTGAAAGCTGGATGTCTGCACTGGGTTGTGGCACCATGTCACAGCCTGGACATCCATGGCACAGGGCCACAGCCTGGACATCCACACCAGTCCATGGCACAGGGTCACAGCCTGGACATCCACACCAGTCCATGGCACAGGGTCACAGCCTGGATATCCACACCAGTCCATGGCACAGGGTCACAGCCTGGACATCCACATCAGTCCATGGCTCTTACCACCAGCTTTCCACCTGCAAGGGCTGAGCGGTGTTGCTGCAGTTGCTTTATCAGCAACTCAAAGAAACAGCCTGCTGCAGCCCAAGCCCCCAGCCCGATAGCCCCAGCAATGCCCTAATTCCCCTGCTCAGCAGCCTCCTTCCAAGACAAGCTGTGCCTGTCTGCAAGCATGGCAGCGTGGCGGCGTGCCCAGGGCCAGGATGGGGCAGGGGCAGGAGCTTGGGGGCAGGTGCTTGCATGGCTGCTGGCACACCAAGCCAGTGCCAGGAGGGTAGTCCTTCACCCTGCACAGCCACCACCCTCAGCTGGGACATCCCTGGCTCTGGGAAAGGCCATGGATGAAGTGGTGGGACAAAGCCAGGCAGCCCCTCCGAGCCCTGTGGGGGCTGGACCATCTCTTTCCTGCTGTATATTTGTCCAATGCTGAGCACCAAGTGCTGGGATGGGCGAGGTAGCACAGAACAAAGGCGGAGGCAGGTTGTATTCAGCTCACACCAGCTACCTCTGCTTGCTGGGAAGAAAGGAGCCCTTTGTTTGGAAAGTGCAGCTACTCCCACCAAACCACGCACAGGGCCCTGCGCTGCAGAGTGCAGGGAGTGGTTTGGCACAAAATGGTCCCTGTTCCCCCTGCCCCGTGCTATCCTCACCTTCACAGGTCTGTGCAGGGAGCATATCCTGGATCTCCAAAGGCTGGAGCGTGTGGCCAGGGATGGCGATGAAATCACAGCCTGGGAATGCGCCCCTTTGCGCAGCCCCACAGAGCCCACCCACCCCGTGGGCAAACCACAGCTGGTGTGGCCGAGGTGCTGCCTGCCCCAGCCTGCGCTGCAGCCCCCAAAACACACGCCGGGCTCGCAGCCAGCAGGGGCTGACACGGATCTGGGGCTCGGGTGCCAGGCTCAGGGTTGTCCCCAGTGCCAGGCTCGGGGCTGTCCCCAGTGCCAGGCTCTGGGCTGTCCCCAGTGCCAGGCTCAGGGTTGTCCCCAGTGCCAGGCTCTGGGCTGTCCCCAGTGCCAGGCTTGGGGCTGTCCCCAGTGCCAGGCTCGGGGTTGTCCCCAGTGCCAGGCTCGGGGTTGTCCCCAGTGCCAGGCTGAGGGCTGTCCCCAGTGCCAGGCTCGGGGCTGTCCCCAGTGCCAGGCTCAGGGTTGTCCCCAGTGCCAGGCTCGGGGCTGTCCCCAGTGCCAGGCTCTGGGCTGTCCCCCGTGCCAGGCTCAGGGTTGTCCCCAGTGCCAGGCTCAGGGCTGTCCCCAGTGCCAGGCTCAGGGTTGTCCCCAGTGCCAGGCTCAGGGCTGTCCCCAGTGCCAGGCTCAGGGCTGTCCCCAGTGCCAGGCTCAGGGTTGTCCCCAGTGCCAGGCTCGGGGTTGTCCCCAGTGCCAGGCTCGGGGCTGTCCCCAGTGCCAGGCTCGGGGCTGTCCCCAGTGCCAGGCTCGGGGTTGTCCCCAGTGCCAGGCTCAGGGCTGTCCCCAGTGCCAGGCTCAGGGTTGTCCCCAGTGCCAGGCTCGGGGCTGTCCCCAGTGCCAGGCTCGGGGCTGTCCCCAGTGCCAGGCTCGGGGCTGTCCCCAGTGCCAGGCTTGGGGCTGTCCCCAGGCAGGGCATCCCTTCACTGGCATCACACCACTGCTGCTCCAGGGCGTTCCCGTGTGCAGAGAGTGTTGCTGGGATCCCTGGGCTGTGCCCTTGTGATAGTTGAGTAAAGCAATGGTTGACTCTCACAATTAAAAGACAAATATCATGTATGTATGTTAAGAGAAGTTTTATATAGTTTTACCCCCTTGTGTTGTTATCAAGGGACAGCCTGGGTTTGGGACATTTGGGAGGGTCGATTTGTCGCTATGGCAGCACCTGACCTCCAATAAAGATTTAAGGAAGGGATCTCCACCACTGGACAGCAAAGAAAAAGTCGATGGCCAGAACTTTGGGAGGGTCTAAAGGGGCTAAAGGCAAAACCTCCATGGTGTGGGTGAGCACATGGTGGGTAAAATCCTTTGCTCCCGGTACTGTAATATTTTCTCTATTCAGTCCTCTGTTGTATTTTTGATAAGGTTTAATAAACCTTTCTAAAGTTTTGGAAGTGAGTAGCATCTCTCACACCCTGAAGCACCGTGAGACCCAAAGCCACAAAGGCCCCGTTACCGGGGCACGGGGGACAGCCCTCGCTCTGACACTTCCCGCAGCCTCTCTGCTGCTGCCTTTATTATAACATGCTTCTCGTTTCCCTTCTCTCATCCAGCAAATTAACTTCAGCAGTAAATTAACTTTATTCTGTTGCTGGTCAGCTGTCGGATGGGAGCGGGGCGGATTTTCCCCCCGGCCGTTCCGGGAGGCCCCGCGCCCGGGCAGCAGTGCCGTGACTCACCGGCTTTCAGGCTCCCTATTGAAGGGACCAGAGCCCGAACAAAGCCCCCATTCACTCCCAGAGCTCGGCTAGTTTTTCTTTGAGCCCTCACTGCTTTATTTTTATTCTTTCCCAAACATTGTTGGCTAATTTCATTGACAAAATTCATAACTTAGGGTTGGAGAGCTCGCTCCTATTCAGCTGCGAGCGCTGGGGGGTTTTGTTTTTCTTTTCCATGCTGCCCGTCCACCCTCATTCTCCACATCGTCCTGAAGCCAGTTTCCAGCCTGTGCCATGCCCAGGAGCTGAGGGACACAGCTGAGGAACGCAGCCCTGCACGGAGAGTTTAGGTGCTCCTCAGTTTTTGGGTGGAGAAGAAAAAGCACCAGGGCAAGGTCTGAACCTGAAGCACAAGGGTGACTCTGAGGGCAGCACGGACAGGACTGAAATTGTGCGCTACAGAGCTGAGTGACCCCTGGAAGTACACAGCAAATATTTAAAATCAAAAGCCTGTTAAACTTTTATATTTGCAGTACTCTGCATCCAATCCAGTTAATTATAGTCCTTTAAAAACATCTGCATTTCATAAAGGACTAAGTTTCTTTCCCCTCAGGCTGCCCCTCCTGAGACATCCCTCTCCAGGCTGCTGGGTTACACAGTAATTGCAATCCACAAGTACCTGACATCACCACCAAGTGCAGTGCATTATGGTTTCGAAAACAAGAGGAACAATATTGCTCAAGATGGGTCTGAGCCAAAACCCTGGCTCCAAACACCATCATTTTTCTGGCAGAGTTGAGAGCCAGAGCCCTGCGTGGCAGCCAGGGCCCCCCTGGAAATGTCACAGGCAGAGAATGGAGGAGTCACTTTGAGCTTTGGAAGGAAAGGATATTTCTGCTGCCTGCTGACTGGAGGGGTTTAAATACCTGCAGGGCATCACTGGGAGAGCTGCAACCCCTCTGGCACCTCTTGCCTGGAGCCAGAGCCCTCTTTGCCCAGCCCAGGGCACACGAGGGTGCTGGAATTGCCAGACCATCATTTTGGGAAGGGATATGGGCTGGACCCAAAGCAGCTCTGGGATGGGAGCAGGCAGCAACACCTTCCTGAGCTGGCAGCACCAGCCCCACAGCAGCACAGGCAACATCCCAGGGAGCCTGCTGTGTGCAAGGCACAGTGCAAGAGGCTGTGGGTTTGTTCCCTCCCTTCCAGCTGGGAGGAGGCAGAGCCTGCCTTGAGAGAACCTGCAACAAGCTTATCTATGTTCCATACGTACACACATAATAGGTACGCATCATTTGGCTTATGGCCACCAAAGTGCACTCCGCTGGTACCTAAAGCAAAGTCCTTAATGGTGTTTTATGTGGCAAATCCCTCTTCTCCTCCTCTCCAGAGACAGAGGCTGGTTCTGGGGTGAGAGCAGGGCAGGAGCTGCAGCCCCACCAACCCGCAGGAACAGCCTCCATGACCCGCCACCTCCTTGCTTTGCTAAGCTCTGGAGGCCAGGTCTCTTCCCTTGTTCATTTATCAGCTTGTTTTCCTGCAGAGAGGAGCTGGTTAGAGGAGAAAGAGTGTGATTTTCAGTCCACAGAGCAAGCAATTTACTTTTTAATGTTGTTTGCCAAAACCACATTCCTGCTTCAGCTCCCAGTCCAAGCAGAGGGGAGGCTGAGATCAGAAACAGGAGTCAGGGACTGATTTTGCTCAATCGCTTGTGCTCTCTCTGCCTTGTGTGAGAGCTGAGCTCACTCAAGGGTTGAGGCATCCTCTGTACCTTCACATCTGAACAACAAGCAGGGAAAGCAAAAACCACAGGATTTCCTCTGCTGTCAGCAATACCCAATAAATTCACAGCAAGAACAAGCCTTTAAAGGAAAAAATAAAACTAAAAATCCCCCAAACCAAACACTTTATCCTTTCCTGGTCTAATTGGGGAATAAACTTAAAATCTAATTTTAAGGGTGAAGTGAAAAGGAAGGAGATGAAAGGGAGTCGAGGCAAGCGCTGCACCCAGCCGTGATCACAGGCAGCAGGCTGGGGCTGCATCTCCAGAGGAAGCAGCAGCTCTGCCTTGATGTGCTCTGAGTCAGTGGGGCTGGGGCAGGAGTCAGGCCCTTCTCTGCCCCATACAGCTCGTGGGAGCCCATGCCTGCCACCACCAGAAGCTAGGAAACCATGGAAAACAATGAGCAGCCTCAGCTGGGACCCGCTGAGTGCTGGGAGGAGCTGGAGCAGCGTGGGTGCTGGGTGTGAGGGACTGAGCTCAGTCTCCCTTATCCTGGGTGCAGCCCCACTCAGGTTAGTGGGGTGGTTCCTGGGTGATAATCCATACATGGTCCCTCTGTCCCAAAGTAGCCTTAAAAGTGCCTTGGAACCCAGTTAAAGGATGCTCTGGTGATGCAGAGACATCCTAAGTGCTGCTGCCTCGCACCTGTAGAGAGCCAGGCTGGGGGTGGGAAGACCGGCTGGAGACAAAGGTTGTGACCCCTCTTCCCTCACTCCACACCCTGCTGCTCAGCAGGCTCCCTCTGCTCTCCTGCTGGCTCAGGACCATCTCTCCAGCTGGATGTGCCCAGCTGGTGACACAGGAGTGTCCCTCACCATGGCTGCTCAGCACAGCCATAAGGCCTGGAAGCTGCACACTCAGCTTCCCCTCAGCATCCTCACTTCCTCCCAAAGCCCCACCAGGCTTCTGAGCATCACAAAGCTCTCCCTGGTCCCCATAGCAGACAGTGTGGTCAAGGGGGTGCTCCTGAGAAGCCCTGGACAGGTCACCTGGGGCATTCCTGGGCTGTGCAGGCGCCCTGCTATGTACCCCGGGTCCCCTGGGTTCAGTGCCACTGAAGCAGTCCCCAGGGAGAAGTGGCACAGCCCCAGAGTGTGGGGACCTTGCTGACTGCCAGCCACCCCTTGCAGCTCCCCCTCAGCTTTGCAGTCCTCCCAAAGACAGTCTGCAATTCCCCAAGTGGGGGTGGTTCCTTAAGGAAAGAGGAGAAGTCGGTGCTTGCTTGTCTTTAAAGAGCAGTTTACCAAAATACTACCTACTTTTGAGACCTGTTTCTTCTTTCCTTGCTTTCTCTTCCACAAACCACCCCCCCACCTCTGCTGCCTCTGGAGCAGCCCAGCCACACTCCAGAGCAGTGTTCCAGCCCTGGGGTGCTGGCCACCCTGTTGTCTTTGGGTGTTATATCACTTCAAGGACAATTTAACATGCATTGGATGCTGCTCCCCAAAGGGTTTTCCATGTGCATGAGGCTCTGGGTCCTGCAGGGAGGTGCAGTGAAGCCCCATGGATGGGCTGAACAGAGTCCTGGCACCCTGGTCTGTCCTCTGAAAGAGCTGGTGGCCCCTTCCACCAGCAGTGTTGGGGTTCTTCTTAAAATGAGTCTTGTGGCTAATTATTCTCTCTCCCCATTGCCCTTCCCTTCTCCTGTCTATAACCCTTCCATCCTGTGTGTTTGGCTTGCTGCTCCAGCCTCTCCTCCTGCACGGCTGCACAGACATCAAGGGGTTGCAGCAGCTTTTGTCCAACCAGGAGATCCCAGAAAGGCCCGGTGCTGCAGGGGGAAAGCCATGGTGCTCCTCAGTCCCTCTCACAAAGACAAAATGCCACCCAAGGGCACTAAAGCACCACTGGGCTGATGCCCCCCTGATGCCTCAGGTTTTGGCTTTTATGTTTTTCAGATTCTGTGCTGCTTTAGGGTGTGGGTCTGGGCTTCATATGAGGGGATGCTGAGCTCTCTTCACAGAGTGGGGAGACAAAACAATTCCTTCTCCAGCTGGGCACCAAGGACAAATGATGCAAATCTCAGGCCCAAGAGCACAAACAACGTGGGCTGGAGAGAGAAAAACAAGCAGAATGGGACTGCATGGGCTGGAGCTGGAATGGGACAATGAACTCCAATGTGCCAATGGAGCAGAGCTGATCACAGTGAGAGCCCCCGGGAGCGCTCGTGCATTTTGGGACCATTTGGGTTCATCTTGGGTGCAGCCCTGGCTGGGCTCTGGTGCTGCCCAAGGTGGATCCATGGAGGAGATCCTTTTAATACAACCCTATTTTATTCTTTAACTCTGTCTAGCCTCTGCTCTAGGCCAACCTTTACAAGGCATCACCCCACTTAACAGTTTCTTAATAGTCAAACAGAGGTTCCCCCTCCATTTCCACAATGACACGGGGACAGAGGGCACGGCCCAGCTTGGCAGGCTGGCGTGTCTTTAGGGCAAATACATCCTTCAGTGGGAAGAAAAAGGATTTGTCTGTGAAGGATTTGTCTGTGATGGATTTGTCTTTCTACATGCAGAGAAGAGATATTTATATTAAAAAAAAAGGCTTGTAATGTACCAGAATACCTTCCTCCCTCACCAAAGGTCAAACTTAGATCCAATTTCAGTCAGGAGGGAGACGTCTGTCAGACAAGCACTAATCACTATTTAGTATTCATATTCACCTATTAGAAGCTCCATGCTGTAAACATGTCTATGAATTAACAAGGCATCTGGCCTCTCTTATACAATATGAGCAGCTTGGATCATAAAGTGTCTGCAGAAAATAAAAAGTGCCTTCCATCTGTCTCTCCCAAATATCACTGCTATCACCAAAGCAAACAGACCGGCTCTTCCAAAGCAGCGCCGGCCCCCTCCCCCAGAACGTGTTAGTCAAACAAAAACAAGCGTTTCACCGAGAGCACTTGACAGATCTGAAACGGCTCCGAGGAGGAGCCAGGCGCAAATTAAGAACTGGGGAAAAATTAGCTGAAAGATAACTGGGGGGGAAAAAAGCTTCCTAATAACAAGGTCTTTTCTTCGCTCTCTGAGTAATTACGCAGAGTGCTGGCGCTGCTGAAGCCGTGGGAAGGTCAGTGATGCCCGGCAGAAGATGCATGGGCATGCCAGGACCTGTGCCAGGCCAGTGCCACCGTGGGAATTGCTGTCCCCAGCTCTGACACCTTTGCAGCTGGTGGCAGACAAGGATGCTGTGGGGTCATGGTGACCCTTGGAAGGGCCAGAGACTTCGCTCAGCCCTGCAGCGTGGAAAACCAGGCAGAACCAGAGGACACAGCCTCAAGCTGCACCAAGGGAAATATAGGTTGGATATTAGGAAGAAGTTTTTCGCAGAAAGGTGATAAAGTTCTGGAATGGCTGCCCGGGGAGGTGGTGGAGTCCCCATCCCTGGGTGTGTTTAAAACAGCCTGGATGTGGCACTGGGTGCCAGGGTTCAGTCGAGGTGTTGGGGCTGGGCTGGACTCGATGATCTTGAAGGTCTCTTCCAACCCAGAGATTCTGTGAATTCTGTGAATTCTGTGAAAAGGCAAAGCCCAGGTGGCCCTGAGCCATCAGGGAAAGGCCTCGTGTGTGGCTGCCCAGGGGACAGCTCAGCTCCAGCAACGCCACCATCACAGACTGGCTGCAAGCCCCATCCCAGCTCCATGGGCTGTGTTTTTCCCCCAGTCCAGAGCCCTTTGGCTCCTCACTCTGCTCCCTGGATGTCTGTGTGAAATACATGAGAGCTAAAGGTGGGTAATTTGTGCCTGTTCCCAGTCCGTGGGGCAATTCCAGAGGAGCTGTGCCTGTGCAGGATATCAAAGTGAGCTGCTGGCACCAAAGCGAGAGATGGGAGCTGCCCTGCTGTGGGAGGGAAGGGCTGGGGCAGCCCCTGTGATTGTCCCTGCTGGGATTTTGAGGGTCAGTGGGGACAGCCAGAGGCTGGTGTGACAGCAGGAGCAGTGGCAGAGGTGGGCAGGAGACGTCCCATCCCCACAACATCCAGCCACTCCCCTTGTCTCCATGTTCCCTGTCTCACTGCCTTTCCTTGCCTGGTTTCCCAGCCCACTCCAGATTCCAGCTCTGGTGCTTCCCAGGGAAAGCCGGGGCTGGCTGATGGGGTGGCTTTCTGCTGGCTTGGCTCCTGCCAAGGACTGGATGGGCCTCAGGGTGAAGGCAGGACCTGGAGCAGAGAGAACATCACTTTTGGGGGCAGCTGCTCACCCGAGAGGCTCCAGGTGCCCCGGACATCCCTCGTGCCCTGGTTAAAGCTGGTGGCCTTAAACCAACTCAGGCTTCTCTGTCTCAAGGGAAGGGAAGGTCTGCTCTAAACCCCGGGTTTGTTTTCTGAAGATAAATTTAAACCAAGGGGAAGGAAGAATGAGGCTCATAAATCAGGCAGGCCTGAAAATGAGGCATGAAAAATGAATGAACAGAGTGCGTGTGCGGGCGCTGTCGCCCAGACCTGCCCTGCTGGCACAGCCCACCCCGGCTGGCAGCCCCCACCCAGCCCTCCCACAGTCCCCAGCCACCTCCACGGCCCCAGGCAGGCCTGGCAGCTCCCTGCCATTGCTGCCCCTTCCCCAGATCACATCCACGCACAAAACACCTCGCTGGCCTTTAAACCTGAGCTGCCTGGGCTGGGTGAGATCCAACCCGTGTGCTCAGGCTCTGCCTCACTCCACTTCCCTTTCCAGGTTTAAACGATGTTTTTAAGCTGATTGGACTGCCTGATATGTTTAAACTTAAAACCAGGGGAGCAGAGGGAAGACATGGCTTTCTGGAAGTGTTCCTCACATCCCCCACACGCGTGGATGACAGGAAGAAGAAAACCAGGAGGCTTCCAGACCTCCCAGCTGCAGACATCTGAGGAGTTGGCTGTATCTGATGAGCCTCTCTCAGCTCCCTGCCTGGCCCACAAGCTGTTCCTAGAACAGCAATGCAGAGTAGTCTGTCTCCTCCAGAGCATCCCCTGGGACAGCATCTCCCTGGGAACGGGGCTGGAGCAGCCTGGCTTGGTGATGGACTCAGGCAGTGGGAGGGGGATCTGCACCTTGCCCTAAAGCTTTGCTGTGTGGGGTCCTCAATGTGCAGACCTGGCTTGGATGGCTGAGAAACCCTCACAGTTTGCAGCTCCAAGTGCATCAGGGGTTGTGGCCACAAATATTTGCATTTTGCAAAGGAAAAAAGCCCCAGCCAAACAAGCCCAGCGTGGCTGCAGCTGCTGTGCTGGGATGTGACAAGGTAAGTTCTGAAAATACCCACCTGTGTCATTTGCCATGCAAATAATTCGAAGAAATAATTCGACCTGGGGCTTGGGACAAATGGGGGGAGAGTGGCCAGTGGCTGAGGCAGCCCAGAGCAGCTGGTACGGAGCTGGAAAAGGTGGGAAGGAGGGAGAAGGAAGAATAATAATGGTGAAATTTGGTTTTGGCTGCCTGTGGGGTGACCTTAAGTGTCCCCATCTGAGGGACTGTGACTGGGAAAAGGTCTTATTGAGCATCACCATACAGAACATCACCAGAATCCTTCCTTACATCCTTCTGCTGGGGAAAAGCCTCTGAAATATTAGTGTTTTCCTTCCCATAAGGATTTACCTGCCTCTGTTATGCCGTGTTAACCGCTTGCACTGCTGCAAAAATCTGCCACAGAAGATTCCCAGCCACTTCCAGGGTCAGGCACCACCTCCTCAGTCCCCCTGGACCCCGGGACAGCAGCGGCTGCTTTTCCCAGCTCTGGGATGGCAGCAAGACCCGGGGCTGCCCTCGGCCACGCTGCTGCCTGACCCCAGTCCTGGGCCACCAAAATCAATAGGGAATTTGTCACCAGCCCCAGAGGGGCCAGGATCAGGCTCTGCATGCACAAGGAAACCCCTCGAGCATGAAAGCTAATTTAAGAGGAGCTCATCTCCTGGTGTTCAGAGACATGGAGCAAGGAAAAAGCATGACAGATTTTGGTATATTTTAACTGAATTATTGTCCACTGGGGATTGAGCCAAGACCACAAACATTATTTCACTTTCTGGCAAGGCTGCAGTGATGAATATGGGTTTCAAAGGAGAAAAGCTGGGTGGTTCTTGTTTCTAATCTTGAGTCATTCCTCCTCCTTTGGAGGCTGAACACCACAGCACAGGGATGCTGAAACAAAGACTCCCATTCCTTAGCAAGGCATCAGGGTCTGCAGGTGAATGCAGCAAGGCTTAAAACACACATATCAAAATGCAACAGAATTTTGCACTGGGCTCTGTTAAAAATATTCTGTTTAATTGATTTTTTAAAAAAATCTATTATGCTGCTCTAGGCATGGCTATTGATCTGCAGTGCTGGAGAAGTAATGAAGAAGCCTTCAAATCAATAAGGCCAAAGTATATCTCAAACTATATCTGCTCCACCAGCACAACAGGGATGTGGCCAGTGAAATTCCCCGGTCAGGACCGGGAGTATGAACAAACCTGTTCTGATGACTGCAGAGATTTATTTCTATTGGCATAAACATAACTAATGAAACCTCGGCGACTCTTCACTTCCGTGAAAGCTGATAATATATTGTGGTGCTCACAATGAAATGAGCAAGAACACATTTGCAAAGGAAGAAAAAAACCCAACTCCCTCGACCGTGAGCTGTATTTTCTTCTCGGTGCCCTTGATTCTCCTCCACCCCCTTCCCCCAGACAGGGTAATATTTCTTCGGAGCTCTCGTATGGGCTTTAACAAGGCTTTTGTAAGTCTCCAAGGCTGCAGTTTTAGGTTTTCTTTTATCCCTCACTGTCAGGATGGAGTAGGTAGGCAGCTAAAATCACAGGCTGATAATATTGTTTGGGGCTAACAGCCTTATCTTATCTTGTTCGTATTATTCATATTACCTTAGATAAGCCACCTGGGGCTGCACACAAGCAAGATCCAGGGAAGTGACCTCATTACAGTTCAGGTGCCTATTTACTGTAATAAGAACAGCTGGACTAACACAGCCACACTTTGAACTTGGCTGGCACTTTCCATCTGAGGCTTTGACTGGATCCCTTTCACACTTCAGAGCACAGAGGAACGGAGGAGCCAGAGTTAATCAGTTTTCCTCCACCTTTCCACCACTTTTCCTCCAAAAGGGATTACAGGAGGGTTTTGGCCACTGGACACGGAAGGGCTGTGGAAGGGTGAGTGCTCAGCACCCACAGAGCTGGGAGAGGCTTTTGCTGAGAATCCCCCAGTGATGGAAAAGTGATGCTTAAAACACCATCAGCTCTTTATTCCCCATCTAAAGCTGATGTGGGAGAGATCAGTTGGTTCTGCATTTCTCCCCCAAACAGATCCAGCACAGGTTTGCCCCTGCACAAGGATTTCCTGTGCCCAGCTTGGGTGCCGAGGTTGGCAGGAATTCAGACAGGTTTCCATGGGCAGAGCCATGTCCAGGGTGAGAGATCCTGCTGCCTGGACTGCCCAGGAGGGACAGCAGGGGTGGCAGCTCTGGGGGCAGCCCCAGCAGGCACACACTGCTCAGTGCCACGCTGGTTCCAGCTGAGGACCGTGACAGTCACTGAACACTTCAGGCGCTTTCAGCCAGCAAATTAATCTAATTTTTTTTTTTAAAGGAATCTCCTAAGTTTAAAAATATGGTAATGCAATTAGTGGCTTTGGCAGGCTAATGAAGCCACTTTAAACCCTTGCAAAAATACCATTAAAAGAGAACGCTTAAGAGCCTCTTCAAACTTTCCAAAATGAGAAGTACGTTCGTATTCAGAAGATGCCAATCTAGTCTCCTTTCTCCAAGGTTCAAGATTAATTAGGGACTTGTTTAGTGCATGAATGAGGAAACAAATGAACTCTTGGATCACAGAGCACTGGAACCAATTTTTTAATCATTTTTTTTCTTTACAATTACATTCCTATCAAGAAAGTCTTCATTAGACTTTCTGTCACGGGGCCACATCATGCCAGGTAACTGTTACAAGTGCTTGGCTTCCACCCAAAGACTGAACAATATGAGTTTTCTGAGAAATAAATACATGTGAAATATAGTTAACATTTTCTCATTAAAATGTTATTGCATTTTTGTAATAAATACATATAACCTTTCCTACCTCAAAACAAATGATTTAGAAAAGACCAGCATCTTCCCCTTTACAAAATCTTCCTGGGTATTTAAAGATTACCTTTGAGAAATACATTAATGTCTGATCTAAGAAGCACCATACAATAGGTGGAGGTTACTCAGCTAAGGAATAATAGATGAGAAGAGAAAAAATATGTTTGAGACGAATGGTTAAAAGAATGGAGTTTGCATGTTTAGTGAAGGAGAAAGGGAAAAAGTAACTGCTCCTTTATTTCTTTTTTCAATGAGTTACAACCTGCCCTGAAGATTGGAGGGATTGGTTTGGTTAATCCCTTCCAAAATGAGATGCAGATTTGGATCAAAACTGTACCAAAATTCAGGCATTTTCTGCTCATGATGAGGATCAGCTGAGAGAACTCACTCCTCATCACTCCCTTTACCCACACACCAGGTTTGTTTTGAAGCTGAGAATTTCTCCAGGAAAAAAAAAAAAAAAAACACTAAAATAGATTAATTTGCAGTGCAGAAAGGTACTGCTGTAGTCATGCAGAGAAAGGGAACCAAAACTCCAACGAGGCTGAGCTGCAAAGCACAGACACACAAAGTGCGTCGCGAGCAAATGCCAACAACGTGTTCCTTCACTGCTGCTTACGAGCTTTTACTAATTAAAAAGTTTAATTGCGCTTAGGTGAGCTGCATCCAAAACGCAGGTCGCAAAATCTGTGGTGTCAGGAGCTCCCTGGCAATGAGAGGGGCCCTTGTGTGCCCAGGTGTGCCTCTCATTTTCCTTACGCAGGTGATGAAGAGCACGGAGGTTCCCGGCACAGCTGGGGAAGGGATGGGGAACACAAACCATGACTGGCACATCTACTCCCTCCTTCCCATTAGCACCCATTTATCATCAGCCAGACCTCCACCAGAGTGCACAGATAATGTTCTCCTAAGTGGAAAGGCAAGGGTGTAATTTTCATAGCTGATTTGTTCATCTCTACCTCCCTGCTGTCCTTGGAGCAGTTGTGGGGCAGAGCAGCACTGCCCTGCTCTCCCTTCCTTGGGCGTTTTTAAATGAAGGAGCTTCACCTCCTGACCAGCCTCCCTGACCCTCCTGCTGCCCCACAGCCTGAAAAAGTCCCTGCAATGGGTACTCCCTGGTCAGCTTCACCTCCTGACCAGCCTCCCTGACCCTCCTGCTGCCCCACAGCCTGAAAAAGTCCCTGCAATGGGTACTCCCTGGTCAGCTTCACCTCCTGACCCTCCTGCTGCCCCACAGCCTGATGAAGTCCCTGCAATGGGTACTCCATGGTCAGCTTCACCTCCTGACCAGCCTCCCTGACCCACAGCCTGAAAAAGTCCCTGCAATGGGTACTCCATGGTCAGCTTCACCTCCTGACCAGCCTCCCTGACCCCCCTGCTGCCCCACAGCCTGAAAAAGTCCCTGCAATGGGTACTCCCTGGTCAGCTTCACCTCCTGACCCTCCTGCTGCCCCACAGCCTGATGAAGTCCCTGCAATGGGTACTCCCTTTGCAGGGCCAGGCTGCAGCATGGATCACACTCATTGCCTCCTTAGCACGAGCAAAATTTGAAGATTTGTGGGGAGGGGAGGATTTTGTTCAAAGACCACGAGGACCTGCAGGCTCTTTGCAGAGTCACCATGGACCAGCACTGAAATCTGGACTTGTTTTGCTTACAGACTTCACAGCACGTCTCTGAGAAAGCAACAGCAGGCACCTGAGCAGTGGGGAAGGTGCCCCTTTGCACAGTTCCTGCCACCACCAAACCTCCAGCTGTGAGCCTTTGCTGAAAGGCCAGAAGTCCTTCTTTCAAAGCCTATCCTTCCAGGATTACTCCATTAATCCAAGTGATTAGATGGGTCCAGTTGCTGACGTTTTATGTTGGATGAACAGGTCCTGGGTGCTGCAGTAGCTGACTGGGGTGTGCTGTCTCCAGCTGGGCACTTCAGTCACGTCTGTGACAGTTAATGGTGGTAATTTATAGCTCTATAATCCACAGTCCCAGGTTGCCAATAACCTAAGGATACAAACCTCTGAATGTTCTGATAGGAATGCAGAATAACATTCTGCTTGCCTGGATCTTGTCTTTTCCAAGAACTCTGCATCTCAGGCAGGCCTGAAGTAGTTGTGGGATTCCAGAGACTTCACAGAGTTCTGCATGTTTGGGTTGTTTCCATTTCATTTCTCCCATCCTTCTTAGTGCTAGTGACACTCATTTTGTGCAGTGACACTCATTTCATGTAGCAGGGAGGTGTTTTTGTCAGATTCTCATCTTTCCTGTCCCTTACCAGGGAAGTGGTGTAGTTGCCACCCCTAGAGGTATTAAAAGAACATATAGACGTTGCACTTGGGGACGTGGGGTAGTGGTGGCCTTGACCTTGGGTTAATGGTCTGACTTGATGATCTTAAAGGCTTTTTCTGACCTAAATTATTTCATTATCATCTCTGGAGGTCCACACCCCAATGGCTCTTTGATCACTTGAGGATCTTGTTTATTTGACTTAAACCAATTCCTGGTAGTTGGACGTTTCTGTGGTAAAATCCGGCAGGCTGCAGCCTCTGCCCAGGAAATCCCAGGCATCAGGACCTGTTCCTTTCCAGAACTGACTCGCAGAGGCTGTGTGAGGAATATCCTGTCTGCCACCCTTAGCCAATATTATCAAGAATAATATTGTGAGGAACTGTGAAGAACAGAGTTCCTCAGCTGTGAGGAACACCACAGATTCAGATTTGCACGTCTGACCTGCTGGGTGGTTGCTCTGTCTCTGAAGGAAGAGATTCTGCATTTCTACTTGTGTTCCAACCTGTCTGAAACTAACATAGGGCAGAGAGGGGGAAATTTACCCCAAATATCCAGTGTACCCAATATCTCCTCAAAAAAAACACTCCTGTTTTCACCTTTCACGTGACTGCTGAGTCTTGTCCCACAAAGAGATGCTGATGCTAGAGCAGAGCCATTTAATTAGGAGAGCCAAAGTTTTCAAAGGAAGAGAAGTGTGGGATGCTGGTGCAAGAGTTATGGGATAATAAAGACCTCTGCCAGCTGCCAGTGAGATGCACAGATCTCAGCAAGTTGGTCACAGATCACTTACTTGCATCAAAATGACAAAATATTTGACTGAAGAAGAAGGGCTGTGTGAATCTGTCATTCTTCCAGTCCCACTATAACCCAGGAGCCTTAAATCCAGTTCAGTGCAACTCTAGGGATGTTTTGCTTTCTTGTCTAAACTTTGTATCTCAGGTCCCTCCTTGCCATAAAATATTTGCTTGCATTAAGTAACTGTTTATCCTGTCCCAACAATAACACTGTAAATTGGACAAGGATGTAAGAAAAGCTGATATTCCCAGTGAGGATGGGACTGTGTTAATGCAGCAGTTTGAAGATCAGGCTCACTAAAAAGGCCAGGCAAAGGTGGTTTTATTCCCAGTGCAGATGCACTTTCCTCAGTGCTTTTTCCTGAGCTGCTGGGATGGGCAAAGTCTGTGCTTACCTCACAGCAAAGGGGCTGCTTTGTCAAAACCCAGATCCAGTAAAGAGGAGCTTTTTGCATTGAAGGTGTCAGACATCAGCCACCTGAGGGCTTGTGCCCAGAATGACCCTGAAGGAGACATCTCTGTTCTGTGCACAGCACTTATTGTCAGCCTCCTGGCGTCTTCCAGTGGGGCTTTTTCTGGGGCAAAACCTGGGCTGCCTGGCTTTGTCTTTAAAATGTTGGCTCCTGCCTGCTTCAGTGGGAATCTTGCATTTGTGCTGTGATGTTTTGCTGGGTCTGGCAGTGTTTGATCACACCAGGTACTGGCAGACCTGCCCTGAGCAGGTCCCTGAGCAGCGGGCAGAGAACAGCAAGTCCTGGAAATGGAGTGTGGAAGGAGAATTTGCAAACTGCTGTGGCTTTTTACTCTTTGCAGTTCAGGAATATGGAGGAACATCTACAGCTGGACTCTAAATAACCAGGTTAACTACCCTCTGCAAATAGAGCAAACCTGCTGCCCTGATCCCTGCTGCTCTCATAGTGTTTTAATAGCTCTTGCAATAAAAAACAGTGAGTCCCAAAGGAGAGCTCTCCATTTATTCAGAAAGATGTTGCTAAATTCCCATACACAACAGATTCCACTGCTGGAATAAGTGCCTCTTCCCTGGCAGCTCTTCTTCCTGCCAGCCAGGCAAAGGCAAGACACAGAATTATCTGTGTAATCTGATTTGGAAGGTTAACTTCCCTGGATCATAAATAAGCAGGGATTTATGACCATAAAGGTGCACTACCTACAGCTTCAAGGGAAAAGCTCCACGCTCACACCTCCCTCCTCTCCCACTTCTAAAAAAGGGAGAGAAGGATGCCGAGACCCAGAAATTACCATGGCGTAATGGAAGATCCTCAGATAGGCTTGGTTTAATTACACACTTCTATCATTTCCTGCGTGCTCCCCGTCCCATTAGGAAATTACAGCGGTAACTCAGCTAATAGAATCTCACTGTGCAAACAGGCTGCAGGCTCCTGCTCCCAGCTTCTGGATCCCAGCTCCTGCTCCCAGCCCCTGGATCCCAGCTCCTGCTCCCAGCCCCTGGATCCCAGCTCCTGCTCCCAGCCCCTGGATCCCAGCTCCTGCTCCCAGCCCCTGGATCCCAGCTCCTGCTCCCAGCCCCTGGATCCCAGCTCCTGCTCCCAGCCCCTGGATCCCAGCTCCTGCACCCAGCCCCTGGATCCCAGCTCCTGCTCCCAGCCCCTGGATCCCAGCTCCTGCTCCCAGCCCCTGGATCCCAGCTCCTGCTCCCAGCCCCTGGATCCCAGCTCCTGCTCCCAGCCCCTGGATCCCAGCTCCTGCACCCAGCCCCTGGATCCCAGCTCCTGCTCCCAGCCCCTGGATCCCAGCTCCTGCTCCCAGCTCCTGGATGCCAGCTCCTGTATGCCAGCTCCCAGCTCCTGGCACGGCATGCATACTGCAATGGAGCACACAGCTGGTGGGGAGTGGGGGTCCTTCCTGCCACAGAGTGGGGGGTTTCTTGCTCAGAGGAACATCCAGTCTCCCTGGAGGGAGATGCAAGGCCCTTTTCCACATGCAGACAAAGCTGGAGGGAGCCCTGTGGTCTGGGGTCTGGGCTGGGAAACACCCAGAGGCTGCAGAGTTCAAAGGCAGGTCTGAACTGGGCACGAGATTTGTTGCACAAGGACAGGAGATAAAGACTATTAAAGGAAAATGTCATTCACCCCCCAAAAAAGAAAAAGAAATCCTTTTTTGCATATTTCTTTGCTGCTGAAGGTACAAATGTGCCGGCTGGAGCACAGCCTCTGCTCCAGGGCCCATCGTGTGCGATACAATAGCACAGGAACTACAGAGGGAAGGACGGCCTTAAATCAGGCACCAAATCTCTTCAAACACCACGTTTTCTGTTCAGCCTTTCAGCACTTCACTCATCCTTGGCAGTGGAGCTGACCTGGTCATTTTTCCCTTTGTACTTCTCACTGCCACATTCCATGGCATTTTCATGAATTAACGCAGCAGTGTGGTTTTGTGCTTTACAGATGGAAAAAAAAAAAAAAAAACAAAAAACCTTTCCCTATTTAAATAGAGACATGTGGCAGCTGACATTTCTTGAAAACACTTTGACTCATATTAAGCTTTGTAAGTCCTTTCATTATCTTTAAAGACTCGTAAAAGGCAGGTCTGTGGCAGCAGGAAGAATGGAGGCAGGCAGCCTACCTGGGGAAGGTGGAGGGGCACGGAGATGTTTTGGGCTCCAGGCTCCCTCCCCAGCCAGCTCCAGAGCTACTGCTGGGACACCCATCACCTCCTCTTGCCTCGAGCAAAGAGAAGCTTTGGTGAGCACAGCAGCTGAAAAAAGTGACAAGTGTCACCAAAGTGTCACCATCCCCTTTGTCTTGAGCTATGGAGGGAAGCACAACCAGGGGAGCGAGAGT
The DNA here is from genome assembly GCF_031753505.1 of Anomalospiza imberbis. NCBI lineage: Eukaryota > Metazoa > Chordata > Aves > Passeriformes > Viduidae > Anomalospiza > Anomalospiza imberbis. The sequence goes on along the minus strand of NC_089699.1, from coordinate 7,052,271 downwards.
GGAAGTGGAGGCAGTTTGCTGTGCAGAGGATTTCTGTTTTCCTGCTGGGTTTTAGAACGCTCTTCCCTCCACTCCAGGCTGCCAGCTGCCATCCAGAGCAGCAGAGTCACCCCCTCTCTCTCAGCTGGGGTGATGCCTGCAGGGCCAGCACCTTCCCTCAGTGGGTTCCTGCTTCCCAGCCCTGCTGAGAGGTGCTGGGGGTGCTCTGCTCCCTGGTGCTGTCTCTCCAGACCTGTCCCTGGTCACAGCAGCTGGTGCTGAGCCCCCTGGGTTTGAGCACAGTTGAATTCCTGAGCTCTGAGCAGCATTCCCGACCACACCAATGGATCTGGCACTGCTGTGGCCCACCAAAACTTCCCCTGCCTTGTGCTGGAAAACATCTACAACTTCCCTAAATGGACTGCAAAAAGCCACAAACCCAATTATTTTGAGGAATGAATGAGGAGTATGAAACTGTTCTCAGCGGTGGTGACAACACGGGTGCCCAAGCAGAGGTCAGGGTGAAGGTCGGTGTCCCCAGCCCATCACATGGCAGTGCTGGGCTGGCAGAAGGAGGGGAGCCACCCCTGCCCTGGCACAGCCTCACATCAACCTCCTCTCTGGAGCTGAGCAGGGTGTGGGACAGCAGCTCTGCTCTTGTGCATGGACAGCACTGCCCACTTCTCTCCAAGGTCCACCCCTGGCTGCCAGCAATATTTTATTACATTTATTGAGGCACTGACTGTCCAGAGAAGCTATGGCTGTCCCCTCCCTGAAGGTGTTCAAGGCCAGGTTGGATGTGGCCCTGAACTATCTGGTGGAAGGAGTCTCTGCCCATGGCAGGGGGATGGAACAAGATGTTTTAAGTCCTTTCCAACCCAAACAATTCTGGGATTTCTGTGATTCTATTCCAAAAACCCCCTTCACATCTGTCCCTTATAGCTGTGCCCCCCAGGACAAGGCTGCAGTGAACCAGAGAAAGGTGAAGCTCAAAGGGTGGGAGGTTAAATAAGAGGAGGACTCAGGAGCAAGAAACAAGCAAAGAGGAAGCAGTGAGGGAATGGGTGAGGGAAGCACTGCCCAGGTGGGCTTCTGAGCTCATGGAAAGGCAAAAGTGGCAGTGCTGGTGTGTGGGTGGTGCCTCATTGCACCTGCTCAGGTAATGGAGATATCACTGCTGAGCCACACACATCCACATTGCACCAACCCCACCACAAGTGAAGGAAATCAGGCATTTTGCATATCATTGTTTGCAAAAAATTAAAAGAAAATTTCTATCTCCTTGTATTTTTTTTCTCCCTCCCTCCTTCTGTGCCAGACTCCAGCTGCTCTCGTGGGTGACCCTCCTGCCTGGCAGGGGACAGGAGCCCATAAACTGTGGCCCTGAGGCCACGGCTGGGGTTGGTGAGGATGGTGGTGGGTGCCAGACCGGGGCTGTTGTGGCAGTGGTCAGGTCTCACCCCCTGGCTGAGAGGATGGTGCAGGCAGGGGACTTCCCAAAGGAGCCAGGAGTAACAAGACCCAGTGACACCACCCCAAAATGCTGCTCAAGGGCCTTCCTGTGGATGTGACAACCTAGTCAGAGAGTGAGAAAACTAGATAAGTTTTCCTAAAATCGGCTTGTGAGACTTTAGGGAGTTGAAGATAAACAATGATAGCTTATTATTATAAACAACCTGCAGGTGTTGTTTTCCTACTCTCTGTTTTCCTGTTTTTCTCAAAGACTGTTTATAAGAAAGGCATTTTGTTAATTAGCTAATCAAGTGAAATGTATTGATTAATTGACCATCCTGGTCTGTCTGTATCAGAACAGTGTATAAAAGAGAACATTTCAAAGTAAAGGGAGATGCTGTGCAAACCAGCCTTCTGGTGAGTCTGTGTCATTTCTTACTCAACAGCAACACTTTCCCTGGGCTGGAGGGTCCTGCCAGGGGGTGGTGGGTGCCAGGTCTGCTGTCCCAGCTCCAGCCCCATCTAACCCCAGCACCAGGCTGGCAGTTCTGCCTTTCCCCTTCCCCACCACACAGCAGGTACCCACACAGTCATTTCAGGTGGGGTTTGGTCCCACACAGTCATTTCAGGTGGGGTTTGGTCCCACACAGTCATTTCAGGTGGGGTTTGGTCACAGGGAATGGCTGCAGACCCCCATGACCCCACACCACCTGCCCCAGAGGTGAAGGACACTGCTCAGGGCAAGGAAAACCCTTCCATGGGGCTCTTCAAATCCAACCTCCCCATAACCACCCCAACTGGCTTTGCACTGGGATGGCAGCACCAGCTGAAATCCCTTTGTGAGCACTGACCTAGTTTATGGACAGGATGTCTGAGGCGACCCCAGCCCCTCGCGTGCCCCGTGCACACTGCTGGCATCCACGGCGGCACGGGATGATGAAAGGACACAGACTCCAGCACGAGTTTTCCACGGGGAACCAATTAAAAATAAAAGAATCAGCAAAAGCTGTTCAAAGCCTTGTGAAAAAAAATCACTGGGCAATATGCTTTTAAGAAAGGATCATCTCACCTTCCTCATGTGCTGGATCCTGGAACAGCCTACCCAGCCTATTGAAGTGGGCATCAGAGGGATGGCACTGGGGCTGCCACAGGGGCAAGCAGGTCTGCAGGGCAGGCTGGTGATGTCCATCCCTGCCCTGGGCACCGTGGAGCTCCTTTCTCCCTGTTTTTTTCCCCTGAGGAAAAAGTTCTGAGCCTCAGCACCTCATCCCTGCATTATTGTACACGGGCCTTAGTGCAGATGCAGGGCCAGCAAACAGAGTTTGACCCTGCCTGGGCATGGATTTGGGGGTTCTTCTTTCAGCTCTGGTCACAGTTCTGCAGTGTTGAACACACACAGAGCGTTGTGTAACTCCTACAGAGAGCCACAGAGGAGTCCGTATCAAAGAGGAGTTCATATCAGGCTCAAGCTGGGCAGGTTTTCCCAGCCAGAACCTTTGTGCACAGTGCTGGCACCCTGCCTTTGGACCTCCTAAGTCGATATGCTTAGAACGTATACCATCCAGAGACTGGTATATTTGGCTGACCGTACTGAAGTGAGCGCCGGGCTCCTTGACTTGTTGATTCGAAAATCAGTCAAGGAGTGGCTTCATCTCCCCCGTGTACGTGTGATGCTATCTTGTATTCGAGTTATAAAGATGGTGGTTTAGGCATCGTCAAGTTGGCGGCGCTCATTCCGAGTATTCAGGCGTGAAGATTGCACAGACTGGCACAGTCTTTGGATGAGGCTCTGGTGGGCTTTTTAAGACAGGAACATCTGGAATTGTTATTTGAGAAGTTGTGACCACGTTCCAGAGGGAAGAAGGAGTCCATCCCACCATTCTGGGAGCCTATTCCAATGACAGAAGGTGTTGTTGTTGGTGGTGATGAAGGCCCGTCAGAATGGGAGGTCCCTGCTCCTAAAATCCGCTCATGGCATCCCCTCTTGCTGGAAAAGCTGGTGTCCAGCAGCTTTTCAGGGCACAGATTTATACCTCAACCTCCAGGACCCACCAGCAGCTGATGCAGGAACGTGGTGGGATGTGGGGTGAAGCGAGGCTGGGCCTGCCTGAGGCTCCAGCAGAACATAAATCCCCCCAAACCTTCCCCTTGCTCCACCACAAACACCTCCTGCAGTGGGGGAGCTGCCAAGCCTCAGCAGCAGGGTGAAGGTGTGGGGCTTGCAGCCTGTTGCTTTGAGGTGAGCACCAGAAGTCAAAGGCTTTTGCTGGAAATCTCAGTTTTTGGTTAGTTCAGCAAAGCTGACAGTTCCTGATGGTTCCTGCTCTTGGTTTTTGCCTTAGGGGTTGGGATTTGTTTTGAAATTTGGAGCAAAAATAGCACAACAGCTCTCAAGAAGGCACATGGTGAAGAAGAGGTCATTTTAACAACGTGAAAATACTTCCAGGCATTTAAAACCAAATGTTTCTTGCATACTTGTGGCTTGGAGGAGCAACAGGCAAGCTGTGCAGGCACCTCTGCTCAGCACATGTGGGGCAGACCAGTCCCCTCCTCATCCTCTGCAAAATCAGATCTGACAAACCTAAAGCAAGAGAAAATCAAGACATGACTATGAAGGACAATATCAGGCCAAGCCTGTTAAATTATCTCCCCCCTTTCTGTCATGTCTCATTTGCTCCTGAGCCGTCAGGTCCCACCAGCCAGCTTCCATCACCCTCCCATTTCATTTTCCATCCTCTCTAAACCCAACCAGAAGAGCTCTCCTTAAATAGCTGGAGATCACCCTGTCTCTTCTCTTCAAACGCCTTGAATTTCCCTTGCCACACCTCCAGAGATGTGACCCAGGTTGATTCTCATGCTTCCCAAGCTGCTGATCTGGCAGAGGGGACAGAACCCCCCTTCGTCCTGCCCCAGCCATGCCCACGCTGCCCCCCACATGCCAACTGCAGCAGATCCATCTCTGCCACCCCCTCCCGGGCTGAGGACACCAGCAGTGCACAGGAAACTTTTGATTTATGGTTTGCCCTGGCCTCCAGCAGTGAGAGCCTGGAGAGCAGAGCTGAGCAGGGCAGCGAGGGGATGCTGCTGTGCCAGCCACCTCTTCCTCACCTTCCTCCCTTGAGCACCCCAGCACCTCATCCAGACCCCACACTGCTTCCTTCACTCTTTTTCTCTCCCCCACTGCACAAGAAGAGACTTGGTGGCAGCTACAGAGGAGCAGGGAAGAAATGGCACGAGGGAAAACAACCCAGAGCACGCTGTGGTCACACAGGAGCAGGGATGGCTCTTCCATCAGGGACCTCCACTGCTGCTCCCAACAGGAAAAACGAAATAAAACCTCGCACAGCTGCGCTGTAGCTTGCCCTGAGCAGGAGCACAAGCACACAACATCTGCACATCCCCTACACCCCTCTGTCCCCCTGTCCCGTTGGACCCTCAAGGTCAGCATCACAGTGGATCTCCTGTGCAGGGAGAGGCAATTCTCAGCCAAGCAGAGCCCCGCGGGGTTTTTACACCCCACAGCTTCAAATCAGCAAGAGCTGGAGCTTGTTGGGAATGTAAATGTGCTGGAAAACAAGCTTCAGGTGGGGTTCAGCAGCAAAACCTCTGCACACGATAGCGATCACGTTTCTTAATGTTAATTTCTTATCTCGCCTCTCCAAAGTCCTCTGCAAGGATTTTATCCTGTTAGAGGAAATCCATCCTCCTGATTTTCCCAGGCTTATAGAAAAGCAAAGAAAAGTATTGATCCCAATGAGATAACACTGACAAGAAAACGGCAAGAGCCAGTTCTATCTGTTTAAAACCAACTCTGTTTTTGACTGGTGAGAAAAACACATGATTATCAATTATCCATGCAGATGGGAGATGTCCAGCCTAGATATCCAGTCTGCTTTTCATGGTAGCCTCCAAATTCCAGCTGCCTCTGCCATTTCTAAATGTTTTTCTCGGTGTGTTTTGTTCTAAAATAAAATAAAATAAAATAAATCCCAAACTGACAATGGTCCCCTATACCAACCAAATCCCAGAACCACCAGCGGTTTCATATTAAAAGACCATTTGGTGGCATTTTAATCTCTGAAGGTAATGTAGATATTTGTCATTTCTGATCTCCCGTTTCTGCAACTGTCCACAGATGACGAGATCCGTGAAATTGCTACTGCCAGGGAGTGAAATGAGAATTAACCTCGTGCCCATCAGCTGCCTCAGCACCACCCTTTCCACGCCAGCCTTGACCATGGCCATCAGAGAGGAGGCTCTTGGGGCCACGCTGCCACTCACCCTGCACACCACGGCCCCATCTTTGCAGATAACAAACACCCCCGTGCTCACAGATTGCTTTAAATCCAGCACTTTCTTCCCCATTCTCATTTGCTTTGCCTTTCATGCTGCTTTCTCATGTATAAAAGGGGAACTGGGGGAAAAAAAGAAAGAAAAGACACATGAACACCTGAAAATCCTTTTCATATACCTGCTGCTGCTACCACTCGGTGCTGAATCTGAATAGAAACGGATGGGAGGGAGATGGGGAAGGATGAATAACATTTCATGCCCTGTAGTCAAACATAATTTCAGGCAGGAGACGAGCAGGGACTGGTACGATGGCTCATCCTGGCAGAGAGCTAATGTGCACTTCAGAGCCTGCTCTTTGAAGGCTGGGGTCTAATTTCCAGCCTGCAATTACTGCACTGGAAATAATTTCCCAGAAAATGGGGTCACTTTTTGGGGGTGGGGTAGGGTTGGATTAAGGGGGGGTCAGAGCCCAGCGTGGAGAGGTTGTCAGGGCTTGGTGGATGTGGCAGCGTGGGCATGCCCCGGGGTGCTGGGCACTGCTGCTGATCTCCTGAGCTTCCAAGGAGCCAGCACACAGGACTTCTGAGTCGTTCTTCTCATGCTGTCAGCTGGAGCAGCTCCCTCTGTTCCCACAGATCGGGGTTGTCCTTGCTGTCCTACAGCCAAGATTTTCCTGTAGGTCTGTGTTTCACACTCAAAACCTGTGGCCGGATTTTCCAAAGCTCAAAAAAATCCATGTTTTCCTTGCAGCCAGGAGCTCAGGCTTTGCACGGGCCGTTTCTGATTTTCAGCAGCACTGTAAGCACAGGAGCGTTGCTGTTCCACCAGGAGCTGCTCTGCTCCAGTTCCAGCCAGGCAATGCTCCTGCTTGGAGGCTTTGCCTTTGCTCCTGCTGGCCTGGAGCTCCAGTCACACACAGCAATGGTCATTGTGGGCCAGATCTGCCCAAAAAACCCCACAGCACAGGGAGTGTTTCAACAGCAGAGTCTCTTTCTGTGGTACCTGACAGAGCTGAGGCTCTCTGGGCAGGGCCCACAGGGAAGGCTCTGCCTTTCTGCCTTACCCATGATAAGTCTGCCAAAAGTAGAATAAAGCAAAATGACCAAGGACATATGGTGTCCCTCAGCAGGGCTGGGGATCCCGCTGGCTGCCCAGCTCAGATTTATCCCAAATAAACATCTCCAGATGGGATTTGCTGCGATTCTGCTCTGACCCAAACTGACCACACTCTACAGCTCAGACTCACAAAGGTTTTAGAGCACCTAAACATGCAAACAGGCACCTGGCAAAGATTTTCAAAAGCAGCTAAGAAGATTAGATGTCCAAGTCCCATTGGGCTCTGAGAATTAGGCATGTAACCTGCTTAGGCGCTTTGGGAAATTCTTTCAGGGATTTAATTGTTTGGGTTGAAACTTTCTGCAGCAAGTGTGTGCTTCTCCAGCTGTCCCAGCACCATCTCCAGCTGGTTCTGTGGGGAGGACGGGGACAATTGTGTTGGCAGGACATTTTTGGACAATTTTTCGTGCTTTAGAGGAGGAACTTGAAATTCAGCGCGTGGTGGCCGAGCTCTTACTGTCAAGTGTTAACTTCTTTTTGCCAGGGTCAGGATTAAATGCACAAGATGGTATTTGTTGCTTGGACTCAGATGTTTATTGGTTCTTATCTCTGCTACAGCCTCACAAGCCATGAGTTCTACAGCACCTCACTCTAACAAACTAAAAATGGAGCCCTCTTTCTCTCTACAAGGCCTTTGAAGGATAAACTGTCCAATTAAGAAATAAGACCTCCGTTATTGTTACTTTTAACCCAATAACCAACCACCCGTGCCTGCAATGGGGACTTCTTTATCCAATTACACAAAACCACTCAAACCCATGGAGAAGAAGGTGAAGAAGAAGGTGAAGGCCCAGACTCCACCCTAAAACCTCCATCTTGCTTTATATATATAACTATATTCTAAATCCTTCAACTCTACGTTTTCCACCCTGTGATATCACACACTTCTATTCAAACTCCACACCACAATCCCAGTTCTGCCATTCCATTTTGGAAGCTTCTCCATGGCCTCAGGCCAATGCAGTGTTCTCCTGGGGGTCAGTGCCTGTCAGCACAGAAAGTCTGGAATTCTCAGTGACCAGGGTTCCAACACTTTACCTTTGCCACTGTGCTGATGAGGAGCTGCACAAAGGTGAGGAGGGAGGCAGGGCTGTCCCCTGGCTGCTGGAGACTGCCCTGGTGCAGAGAAGGGGCTGGGAAAGAGGCAGGGAGGGAGTGCTGAGCCTGGCAGGGTGGGTGGGGAAAGGGAGAAGGGGACAGAGGTCAGGGAAGGGAAGATCCAGGCTGAGGTGCCCCTAACAGCTGGGATGGGACAGGAAATGCAGTGACTGGGACAAACTGGAGGGGTGACAAATTTGTACCAGGCTGGCAGGGTCAATATGGAAAGGGTCAAGAGAGCAGGGAAGTGGCACTGTAGCTTATGCCTGCTAAATCCTCTAAGCTCTCCTGGGCCTGGAAGGGAGCCCAGGGCTCCTGCCTGGAGCCAGCACTCAGTGCCAGCAGGGCTGTGCAGCAGAGCCCCCGGGCAGCCCCCAGCACTGCCCCTCACAGCCTGTGCCACCTCTTCACCCCAGCTTCCCACCTCTGCCCCCCCGGGAGCCCTGAGGACGGGGGACATGACAGCCCAGAAAATTTTAAATTATAAAGAGCTGCAAAACCCAAAAAGAGCCTGTCCTTATAAATAAGCAACCTGCAAAACAAATTGCTCTGCTCTCCCCTCACACTTCAGCAGCTGCCAGCAGGCAGGGTGTATGTGCCAGGAGCTGGGGCACCAGTTCAGGTCTGAGTTGAGTCCCTGTTAATTCACAGACTCGCTCCATGCTTTGGACAAGGCACTTGGCCCCTCTCTGCCTGTCAGAAGGATAAATTCCTCTCCCCACCTGAGAGATGTGCTGCAAATTAGATCCACTCGTAGGTGTGCAGACAGCACTGCTGGTACCTAGGAAGAACAATATCTCCAGTGCTTTATCACAGTCAGAGAAGGCTGGGGGCACAGGAGAGGGCAGTGCCAGAGCCCGTGTGCAGCTCCCAGGGCTCTGGGCTGGGGCGCAGCTCGTAGCTGGTGGTGCCAAAACACAAGTGATGGAGTTGGGCCAGCATGAAGCTGCAGCAGGGGCTCCCCTGGGATGCATTGCCCAGCCTAACAGTGGTTAAATGGGCTGAGTTTTACAGCTGCCACTTTGGAGCACTGTGGGCAGTGAGGAATTCGGCTCAGCCTGGGATTACAGCTCGGCTTCACCTCCCTTTTCTGGTCTGGAGCTGAGAACAGCACACAGGGCTGGGCTCAGCTGAGCCAGCCTGCTGTGAGCCATGGGCAGGTGAGGGTGTGTCCCTCTCAGAGGCACAAACAGGGCATGGTGGGCCCCTCTCACAGGTAAAAACAGGGGATGGTGTGCCCCTCTCACAGGTAAAAACAGGGGATGGTGTGCCCCTCTCAGAGGTGCCAACAGGGCATGGTGTGCCCATCTCAGAGGCTAAAACAGGGGATGGTGTGCCCCTCTCAAAAGTACAAACAGGTCATGGTGTGCCCCTCTCACAGGTAAAAACAGGGCATGGTGTGCCCCTCTCAGAGGCACAAACAGGGCATGGTGTGCCCCTCTCAGAGGTAAAAACAGGGCATGGTGTGCCCCTCTCAAATGTACAAACAGGGCATGGTGTGCCCCTCTCAAAAGTACAAACAGGGCATGGTGTGCCCCTCTCAAATGTACAAACAGGGCATGGTGTGCCCCTCTCAAAAGTACAAACAGGGCATGGTGTGCCCCTCTCAGAGGTGCCAACAAGTCATGGTGTGCCCCTCTCAAAAGTACAAACAGGGCATGGTGTGCCCCTCTCAGAGTTACAAACCAGGGGATGGAGTGCCCCTCCCAGAGGTAAAAACATGGGATGGTGTGCCCCTCTCAGAGGTGCCAAAAGGAGATGGTGTGCCCCTCTCAGAGGTGAAAACAGCCAAACCAGGGCATGGTGACACCCCTGGCACCTTCATGGTGACACCCGTCTGCCAGCACTGCAATATTGCTGATGCAGGCAGCACGGGTGGGAGCCACTTGCACATCTCTGTTTGCCCACAGAGGGCCCTGAGGAGAGAGAACCACACTCTCCTGCCTTTTTCGTCTCCCTTCTTCTCTTTGCCGTTGGGACAGGGCTTGCCCTCAGCTCTCCTTGCCCTCCAGCCCCAATAAACCCAGAATTCTCCTCCTGCCTTTCTGCAGAGCCTCCCTTCACTGTCTCACCCGCAGAGAATTTATCCTTCTCCACTCCGAGGGCTGCGTGCAGTTCATTAAATATATTAGAGGTGTTAATGACTTTTTCAAAAAAGACCCAAACTGTCTGATGTTTTTCCAGCTCATTTCCTGCTGCTATCTCCCCAAATCCGGTGGGCAGTAATGACACGTCTGAGGCAGAAAATGGGATTGTGATGAACAGAGTGAACTCTGCTGGTATGTGGACAACATGAAATATTTCCAGATCCTTTTATTTACCTCTCCCTTCTGCAGGTATCTGTATAAGCACATCCTCCTGGCACTGAGCTGTGGCCTTCTGAAGGAAGCCAGAGGAGAGATGAGGCAAAGCCTTATGCAAACAAGAATTTTGCCTGTTTATCTCACCAGAAGCAACATGCTAGATATAAAGGCACATTTTCTCCTTCTGTAAAATGCTGCTGGGGTGCCCATGGCTTGTCCTTCCACAGACAGGTGCTGCAAATACAATATAAGAGAGAGATCCAGGACTGCATCTTCCAGGCACAAAAGATTTTGTATTTTAATAGGCAAAAGCAGGGAGTTGTGGGGGGAAAAAAAGGCAAAGTCCTGGCTCTGTTTGGCCAGGGAAAGGCCAAGAGGTTAAATGACTCACCCAAAGTTCCCCAGAATAACAGGAGATTCAACTTGGATCTTCCAAATTGCTGGAATTAAATTTCAAGCTCTGTAACTTTTTGTTCTGAAGATCCTTCAGGGAGAAGATCAGTACTTTCCAGAGGGGGGAAATAGGCAAGCCCCCCTCATTTAGTGAGCCTGTATTTGTGTGTGAGACAAATAAAAAAAGCCTGTAAGTGAGCACCTCCCTGCCTACTGTGGCACTGAGGGAAGAGGAGGATTTTTCTGGAACTGTGTTTTTCCCTGCGAAATGTGTGTCTGGATGAGGGAGAAAATTACAGAAAACAGCTGGGAGTTTAGGAGAAAAATGTATTGGCTATGGTGAGCTTATGATTATCAAAGGTTCATAACTCAGACAATTTCTTGCAGAACAACGAGAAGCACTTCTCAACAGCAGCTCTTCCCGGGCCAAACCCTGCAAGTACTTCTCATATAACAATTGGAAAAATAAAAAAGGGTTTCTTACACTGCCTGCTGCAGCCAACCAAACTGCCCTTGCCCAAATATTCCAACTATTCAGCTTGGTAGAGCCACCCAAACCTGCAAAACTTCAGCTTGCCCAGGAGATAAATGTGTGGAAAAGTTCTGTGGAAATTCAGAGCAGGGCTTGCGGGGAGCTGCTGCCCTGTCCAGGCACTCCCAGCTCTCTGCAGGCTCCTGCACTCATTCCAAACTCATGGTTGTGACTTCCAGTTCCTTAGAGAGGCAACCATTAAACCCCAAATGTCAACCAGTTTGGCACTGGGAGTGTTTGAATTGTGACCCATTTGACTTCCAGGTACCAGCACAACAAATAGGAGCAAAGTGGGGGGGGGAAAGGGTAATAAATAGAGAACATTATGGGTAATAAATACAGAAAAAATAGGTAATAAATGGAGAAGTGGTGGTGCTGCCCTGTAGGGACCCAGCTCTGCCATCCAGCTTCTCCAGGGCAAGGAAAAGGGCTTGGAAAACTGGCACAGAAACCCGGGGGCCAGCCTGCCCACCACCACAGCCCCACGCTGCCCATCTGGGTTGTTTTCCCCATCCTCTCCATATCCTTTACTTTCACTGGGGTTCACAGGGACACCGAGGAAACTGGGCCAGCCCTGGGCAGGAGCGGGGTGCTGCACCACTGGCCAGGAGCAGGGCAGCTACACCCCATTTTTAGTGGTGATTCCCAGGTCATTTCCCAAGCTCAGGGATCACAGGCAAGGACCTAAACCTGCCTCAACGCTGCTGAAAACATCACCTTGACTCCCAGCAAGGAATGTGCTGCTCCAGCAGCCCTTTGCCATGCACTGACCAGCGTGCAAAGCTGCCAACGTGCCCTGAACATCATCCCTGTGCTCCCACAGGGGGAAATAAAGGCTGGGAGAGCTGGCTGGACCACCCAAAGGTGGGAGCAGAGGTGATGCTGCTGCTCCCCAGGCTAACACCTGAGACCCCCCCATCCTGTGCTGAGAGCCAGGCTGGCCTCAGCCTTACCCCATTCCTTCAGCCAAGCCATTCCTGGGAGGAAAATTAAGCAAATACTCCAAGGCTTGCCACATCAGGCAAGTAAATGACTTGCTGAAGGTAAACAAAAATAAGAGATGTTTCTCCTCGCTTTCTTCATCTTGCCTTCTCCCCCTCCTCGTGAATCTGACCAAGATTACAGTTCTAAAAAGCACTTTCTCTTAAATGTGGGAGGAAGATTGCCTGAGCTCTCATGCGTTCACTGCTATATTGTATTGTTGCTGCTTTTAACATGTTTCGCTCAGTTAAATAGTAACTGATGACAGCTACACACTTAAATCCTTTGGTGTTTTTATCGTGGATTTTATATATATCTCTTATAAAGAACAGCACACTGCAAGGCCTCTTACCATATCAAAAACAACCAAAAAGCACCCTATTTTTGTGTAAGGTATCAAAGCAATAATGCGTGCCCGAGCACAGAGCCAGCCTATCAGAGGTTTATCGGGTTTTATTGGCCTTGGGCAACTCTGCACATGACGGTCTTTAGAGTGACATGGAATTTATTAAACTTTTCCACAGCCTGACAGTCTTCTCCCAGCTTGTCCCCACCCCCAAGCTCTTTTCTTTTGAAAAATGATTTCTGCCAATCTTGTGCTTTTAACATTCCCCCCTCCCTTTTTTTTTTCTTTCTCCTCTTTTTCTTCCCTCTCTTATTTTTGATTTTTTCTTTTTTTTTTTTTTTAATCACTGCTCGCTGGAGTACGACTCCTCAAGCATGCGTTTAAAGAACACCATTAAGGTCCCGCTGCAACAACAACAAAAACACAGAGAAGGAGAGAGAGAGAGAGAGAGAGAGAGAGAGGCAGAGCAGCAGCCTCACAGCCCATTACTGCCTGGTTCAGCCTTATTGCACTACATTACTCGATATGACAAGCTCTGCATACATATCACACACACCAAGAGGGTTTTTTTGTTTTCTTTTGTTGTTTTTTTTTTTTTCCCTTTTCCTGGGTAGCCTAATTTAGGCTTTGTGTGGTGCCCTGTAATAAATTTCCTCTCTCAGACAATAGCCCGTCGCCTTCAGCTGCCTGCCCCTTCCATAACCCAGCCCAATAAAGCATCTCCTCCTCGTGCCACTTCCCATCAGCGCAGCGGGTGATGCCAGGCGCTGCTGATGGGGTCAAGGTGCTGCTGGGCTTTCCATCAGGCCTCAGTGCCCTCCCTCTTCTCCCTGCCTCCCCAAATTCCCGTCTGCTCGGCTCTTTGCACATGTTTCCAGCAGCCTGAGGCTGTGCTGATGCGGGGCTGCAGCACACACCCCCCACCTTGATTTGTGAGATTCTCCCTTCCCATCCCAGGGCAGGAAGGAAGGAGCACACCCAGAGCTTTGGCTGCAGGCTCTGCTCAGCTGCTGGCTTGGTGATCCTGCTCTCCTGTGCCCAGGAGTGAGGATTTCTGCTTCTGACCTCCCACCTGGAGCTGCTTCCAGCTCTGGGGCTCCCCACATCAGGAGGATGTGGAGCTGCTGGAGAGAGTCCAGAGGAGGTCATGAAGATGCTCCAAGGGCTGGAGCCCCTCTGCACTGGGGCCAGGCTGGGAGAGTTGGGGGTGCTCACCTGGAGAGGAGAAGGCTCCAGGGAGAGCTCAGAGCCTCTTCCAGGGCCTGAAGGGGCTCCAGGAGAGCTGGAGAGGGACTGGGGGGACAGGACAAGGGGAACGGCTCTAAACTGAAAACCCTTGCTTGTCTCCTCTTAAATCTTACACTCAGTCTCTGGCATTATCATCTCCCTGTGTTGGTTATTCCCTCTCCTGAGCAGCAATATCAAACTACTGCACAGCTCTCTGTGCTTCCTGCCCCAATCAGAAATATTAAAACTGAGTACATTCCCTAAGCAGAGTGCACTGCACACACTGCCCTCGTACCTCCAGCTGCTGGGAAGGGGCCAGGCTGGGTCTGGCTGCTGACATCTCCCCTAAAAGAGGCTTCCCCACCCCTCCTCTCTCATGGGAGCTCCTTAGCAGTGCCCCTGAAACCAGCCCAATTGTTGGCAGGGTGAGCAGGGCACAAGGTGATGTTTTCTCTGAAAAACATTCATAAAAGAGTTTGCTGCTCCAGGTGTGAACAGGGGCTCAGGTGTGAACCCGATGCTCAGGCACCAGGCTCAGGCTTCTCCCACCCCTCCCCAGGGCAGGAATCACTGTGAACAGTTTCTCTGCAGTTTGCCATCAGTCCCCAAGCTCAGGGGGCCCTGGGGACACAGGTCAGCAAGGCAGGAGCTGCACCCTGGCAGCTCAGTGTGCTCAGGATACCGGACACTGGTCTGGGGCTTGTTACTGGCACTAAACCCCGAGACAGCTGTGGGAGACTGATGCTGCCTGGGGAAAGCAGGAATGAGATCAGCATCCTTTCCCACAGAACAATGGCCCTGGTTCCCCCACTCCAGACACGCAGAAGTATCTACATCTGTGCTTGTCAGCACAACCGCCTGTAGGAAAACGAGCACATTTAAAGCACAATCCATCTGACCTATTTTCTGACATGCACCTTAGGAGGAGCTGAGTTGTGCACTAGCACTGCCTAGCAGCTGCACAGGGAATCTGGAGGGACAGCTCAGCTGAAGATCCAGGTGTTGCAACCCAGAGATCCACTTTAGCTTCCACACAGAAACAACTGCCAAAATTTTGTTTACTGCATCTGTGTTCTCCCACTAAAATCCAGCTGTCTCACCTTGCACCGCTTCACTCGCCTGCTTCTTATGTGAGGTGAAGGAGATGCTTAAAGACAAAGCACACCTCGAGGGTGGCTGGCCAGGATGAAAGAGAGAGCTGGGAGGGGGGATGGATGATGAAGCCCAAGCCTGGAGCCACATCGCCTCACATGATGTCATCCTGTGCTGGTGCTGCCAGTCCAGGACGTGAATCCAAAGAGCAGCGCAGCCCTTCAGCAGTTATCCTGACCTAGAGCAGTTATTTCCAAATAAATGCTTCAGGCATGAGGCCACAGCCCCCTCTGATTCAAAAAGCAAGTGCATAAGTGACAGTAAGTGACAGCCCAGAGCTGCAGAATCTGCATGAAGCCATAAAGCAGAAGACACTCCTGAGAGCTCATCTTCCTGCAGAAGAAAACATACGATGCTTGGCTGGGTAGCTAAGCAAAAAGAAAAATAAATAAAGCAGCATCATTAGGATGTAAAAAAGTCCAAGCAGCCAGCACATCGCTGTCTGGCAGCAGCTTCAAATGAAGATCTCACATTTTTCACCAAGCTTCAAAACAAAATTGATAAGATAGAAAATAACCCCCCATATTTGTGTCATTTCCATGGATTCATGAGTCTGACAGTTGCAAGCAGAGAAACAACCCTTCCTGGCAGGAAAATGAGTGCTGCTCCCCAGCAGGCCATAATGACACTTTGCTGTGACCATGTCACATGGACGCCTGCCTGCCCGGGCCAGTCCCTGTCTGTGCAGCGCTGTGATTTTTCTCACAGTGTTCCATTTCTGTGATTAAAATAGGCACTAATGGAACAGCCGCACATTTGGTACAGCAGGTTTGTGTCTGAAATGCTTTCATCGAACAGAAAGGAGCTGAGGCTGCTGCTGGGTGAGATCTGCTTTGGGTGAGCTGAGGGCCCTGAAATTGGGGGCACAGCCCTGGTGTGCCCCTCCAGCACTGCAAAAAAGGACTTCTGCTCATGTCCAGAGCGTCCTGACTGAATGCAGCCCCTCATGCAAGGCAGCTGGTGACCCCCAGACCAATGTTTGCTGGATGCTGGGATTTTCCCCACAAGCCCTGAGCCCACTCTCTGTCCCCAGTGGGGTGTGACAGAATCATCATTTGAGTACAGGGGTGGCACTGGACAGAGAGCAGCTGGGGAGGGTGCAGAGCCTGCAGGCGAGCTCAGATTTACCTGGGATGGGGATGTTTGAGGTCTCTTCCTCCACTGATTGGTTTCAAATGACCCTTGCAAATGGCAGATGGAGAAACATCAGGAGGGGCTGATCCTACCTGCACCAGGGGCTTCTGGTTTGGAGCCTTTCACCCAAAGATGCTGCAAGTGCTGGGACACTGCACAGGAGATCACATTTTTAGCTCGCTTTTAGGAGAGACAGGATGTTTACTGAAACCTGGACACAGTTTTGAACACAGTTTGGGTGGATGAAGGGGGAGGGAAATAGCTGCAGTGCAATCACCTAGAGCAGCAATGAGCAGGGAAGGGACTGGACCTGACTCATCAGTGGGTCCTAAGGAAATGGGGAATCCCCTCAAAATCCTCAAGGAAGTCTCAGCCCAAACCACAGACGAGATGTCCTCGCCCAGCTTTCCCTCCCTCCTGCCCTCAGCCATGCCTCTGGAGGGAGGAGTTCCTTGCTCCTGCCAATGTCCCCTCTGCAATGTCCCCTCCCAGCTCCTGCCAGAGCAGGAGTATCAGAGACTGAACTACCTTGATATTTAATAGATCTCTCTCCACTATGCATTTCCTTTATTAAATAAAGAAATAAACCAGCATCTCTTTGCCCTGGAGAAGCTTTCAATAAGATGGATAAATATATATAATTAGCCAAGGAAAGAGCAAACTCCAGTGAATACAATACACCCTGTGAGACAACCCTCCATTAAAAGCCTCCTTGTTTAAACTTCAATATTTTAGCAATAGTGACAATGATACATGGAGAAAGGCATTTATTTTTCACTTTTTATTTAATCCCATCAAAGAGGTTGATCAGATAATTCCCTGTCAATTTCTCATGCCTTGGGTATGCCATCCCCTCTCCAAAAATTCAGGTTTTCTCAGTTTTCCTCTCTAAGCTGGAGACCAAAAACCTCTAACAGAGATTTCCTGCTTCAGCAATCTGCAAAATTTCTTTTTGACCTCCTCATTTTTACTAGGCTGCCCTGAAGGATGCACAGTAGAGGAGATCATGGGGCTGGGGATGGTGACTTTAACACAAGGGTGGCAGAAGGGACGTGGCCAATGCCTACACAGACTGACAAAGTCCATATATATATATATTTATACATATATTTATGTACCCCTTTTAAAGATCTGTTTTCCTAGCTTGGCCAGCTGCCACCAAGACAGCCATGTTCAGCAAAACAGGGAGAAAAACCAAAGTCTTCCCTCAAGAAGAGGGAAGCACATCCTGGTGCTGTGCTTGGCTCGTGTGTGCCCGAGCCACGGCGGCACCGGGGCGCATCCGGCCAGGAGCTGGGCCACTGCTGCTCATCATGCTCCTCTGTTTTCCGACCTAGAAAATGGGAAGAGCCCACTGTGAGACAGAAACCAAGGGGTGAGAGCTGGAGAGAGGTTTGGTTTTTGCATTGTTTCCTTGGGAGACGAGGTCTGGAGTGACTGCAAACATCCGCGCTTCTCTCCCGGGGGAGCGCACGGAGCTCATTCCCCCTGCCCTGGCAAACACCTCCAGCTCCCTGTGCTGCAGAGGCCCCAGCCAAGGCTGTGTCATTAACAGCAGCAGCCCCCTTTTCAGAGCTGTTGTACTGAGCAGATCCAGAATATTTCCCCAGGGAAGAGCCAGTCATTCATTTGCACTGTCTGCTAATTTAAAAATGTGAATTTCTGCTCGATTCTGCACGCCAGAGCTCAGCCCCCGACATTTAGACCAGTGTGAAATTTAAATGCAGGCAATGGCAGTGTTCTCAGGGCACAGCAAGGGGAACAGTTGGTGGAAATGATACTGCAAAGCCCAAGCTAAAAGAAAGGGATTAGCAAAGTATTCACTCAGTCCAAATAAAACATGATGATATCTGTGGGCCAAACGAGATCCAAATCAGATAGAAAGAACCTGGATTCTTCTAGAGAAAAAAGGGCTGAAAACCAGGGATTCAAAGCACCAAGGACTCTGGATTAAAAAAAAAAAAAAAAAAAGTGTGTTTTTTTGAGTCTAACATGGCAGTACTGCCACTTTTTTAGAGAGCAGACTGCAGGTAGGGCTCATGTCTGTGAAGCCACAATGCACGCTGCCCTCATCAACCCTTTCTTGCCCTGTTCTGCTTCTTCTGTACATAGGAAAAGGCAATTCCTGACATTTGAAGATCTCTCTATAATCTCTAAGTGGATTATAATCACCCTAATGAAACAGAAGGTTAAAACCAAATACTCAGGTTTTGTCCAAGTTCAAATACGGCATCAGCCACGACTCAGAATCAGCGTCCCTCCTCTTTTATCTCAGCCTTTATTGAGTAAAAAGTGAACAAAACATGGCATAAAACACTAAGTCCATTATTAGCTGGATTTCTGGTTTAATTTAGTTTACATTCTGAAGGATTTTCATGAAGTTGCACTGAAAATACTGCCATTTCCATAACGGTTTATCATTGTTATACTATTGCTACAATTACCTGTCATTACAATCAAATTTATATCAGGACAAGAAAATTATTCCTCAGAAATTAAACAGCACTCCCTGGTGGGATAATTCCTTCTCCTGAACTTTCCAATAATGAAAACTGTAAGTAAATTTGCTGTAATTCAGACCACAAAAGACCCTCTACTGTTAAACCAAATGCTAACGTTTTCACCAGGACAATAACTTGACGTTCAGCAGAAAATTCCCAGAGGTACCTAGAGCTGTAAGAGGGTTCCTACACAAGGTTACAACATCCCTTAGCAAGTCAGGCTCCAAAATCAAACAGCTGAGGTATTTCTGTGAATTCCTCCAAAGCCTGTACAATGAATGTTATTTATTTGCCTAAAGTTGCCTCTGCAACTTTAGGCAAATTAATACCTTTGAAAATCTGCCTGTGCATGGAACTGGAATCCCAGGTGTGGGGTTTTCCTGGACACACCTCCAGGGCTGATTCTCAGGTGCAGATGGACACGTGGACAGCCTGGCCTGAGGCTGGTCATGGTCACTGTGAGTGCTCAGCATTTTCAGGTCATGCTTAGCCAAGTAAGACTCAGGCACTGAGACCCAGAGCACTGCAGTGAGGAACATTCCTGTTAGCCTTGCTAGCAGCTTGTGGCCTCAGAATTTCCCTCTAATGAAGTGGAGCCTGATCATCTGAAGGCCATTGTCCCACAGGGATTGTGCAGTGGATAAACACCTGAATGGTTTCCACCTTCACAGGGAGATTCGTGCTATGAGTTTCAAAAGTGAGACAATTTAAATCTGTACTCGAAAGCTCCATCTGAAATAAAGAGAAAAAAGGATCCTTCCAGAGTAATCACTTGATTTACCACAGACTGGGATGAATTACCCTGTTTTTCCCAGTGATTAAAGGCAGTCTACGAAACCAGCACACCTTGATAGCCGTGTTGCTAAGTCAAGGCAGGTGAATTCAGACAAAGGAGTCAAAAAGGGACATTACCCCAGCCTGGAATTAATCTATGAATAGTGGTTTTAGTGCAGACAGTCCCCAGACCAGGAACCTGTGGGGGCCTCCACGTAGGAGCCTGTATTTTTTATTCTTTGAGTGCATCAAAGATGCTCTACTGTGCTACTCTACCTCAAAAACCTGAGCCCCAGAGGTCCCACAGGTTTTCACAACCTTCCCATGGTGCTTTATGAAATGTCATTGATCAGATGCCTGGATCTGCAGCACCTCTGGGCAGACACCTTGCTGGGTACAGGGCAGATCCCTGCTTGGTGCCCGTGACCTTCCCCTGGCACTGGGGTCACCGGAGGGCAGCGGCTCAAGCAGAAATGCAGAGACGGGCTGTTGTAAATGCAGGCGAGCCCAGTGGGAAGAAATGATGATGTCCGACTCCATTTCAGAAGGCTGAATGATTTCTTTATTATAATTATGCCAAAATACATCAATATGCTATATAAAGGAAAATATTTAAACTACAAACCTACTTGTTCTAACTATATCTCTAACTCAACTCGTGACCCTCCCTGAGAGTCCAGACTCAGGTGGGTTGGGTTGGCCATCAGCTCAAACAGTCCTCACCAGAATCCAATCAAGCAATCACCCCAGGTAAACAATTCTCCAAACACATTCCACACATGAAAAACAAGGAGCAGAAATAGAAATTGTTTTCTCTTTCTTTCCTCTCTGCTCCTCTATGAAAAATCCTGAGAGAGAGAGAAATGTGCTTGCCACAACAGGCAGGGCTCCCACGGGACCACAAATGTGTCTGCATGAGCCGGGCATGGGGAACGGGTGAAGTGACCTCCAGCAGGACAGGGGGACTGTTCTCAGCTCCGAGCTTCAGGGGATTTCCAAGGATGGAAGGCCCTGCCCTGCTCAGGGCACTGCAGTGACCTGGGCACTTTGCTGACTCTCATTTTCAGGGAGCATTGCCCTCTGGCAGCCTCTCCTGTCGGCTCCAGGGCTGGGTGTTCTCCCTTTGGGTTCAGACCCTGGTTGTGGTTGCCAAGGCTTCGCCACATCTGCACCTCACAGCACTGGGTGTGCACTCACACCTGCCTGGCCCCACATCCACCCCCTCCATCAGCCCTGCTCCCCTCACTGCCACTGGGGAAAGCTGTGACACCAGCCCAGCTGTGGTCCCAAGGGAAAGAAACTCCGACTACTCAGCATTTCACAATGTTTTTGCTCTGAAACAGAAATTCTCACGCTGAAAACAGATTCTCTGTAGGGGAAACTATTTGGGGGAGTCCAAACCGAGAGCAAACCAGAAAGTGAGACTCACTGCAAAACCCACCACTTCTGCTTCAGAGCCTCAGCACAGCCCTGCCCTGGCTTTCTCTGACAGAAACACACAGCAAGCAGGGTCTTTAAAGCATAACAAACAAACAAACAAACAACAAAAAAACTAACCCTGACCTGTACCCAAACAAGACACTCCATTGCCCACACTTGTACCCCTGGGAGATGGTGGAAAGCCAAAATAAACGTGTGTGAGTGCTGCTGCTCACCCTGCTGAGGGTGCCGCTGCAGGAAGGGGCTGTGCTGGGCTGTGCTGGGCCATCCCACAGCTCCCACGCGGAGCCAGCACACCAGGGTTTGTACATTCATTCGTGGAGTCACACTCAGCCTGGGTACAGCACATCGTTCAGGATCGCAGGAGCCCCCTGGCAGAGGGGCAGGGTACCAGGGCAGGGATGCCCTCACTCAGCATCCTGCCGACTCCTTGGGGCTCCACCTGCCCCCTGGGCCAGGAGCAGAGCCTTATCTGAGCCAAGCTCACCGTGCCAGCACAGCAAAGGAGGTCACAGCAGGCACACCCGGCTGGGGTGGGGTGACAGCGTGGCTGCGTCACACCAGCGGGCCCAGGGCAGCCCGAGCACGGGGGAGAGCTGGCAGGGCAGAGAGGAGATCAGATAAACTCAATAAGAGCTCCACCAGCCCCATAATCCACCGGCATTTCATCCCTCATGGGGAGCGTGCAGCCGCCTGCCTTCACCCGGCACCGAGCCTGCACCCCTCCTCATCCTCGAGCAGAGACCACCTCGGTGTCTGCCCCAGCCTGGTGGGCACACCCCGCTGCTGCCCCTGCTTTCAGGCCTGTTGGAGTGCAGCACCTCTGGGCACCTGGACCCCCATCCCCACTGAGCACCTGCCCCAGCCCCTGCAGCATCACTGCACCACCCAAAACAACTCCAGCACCACCGGGAAGATGCCCCTCGCCCCAGAGAGTTGCAGGTGTCCTGGGGAGAGGGGAGGATCTCTTTGTGCCCCCTCCCTCTTTATTTAATGTAGCTCTGAGGTGCCAGGGAAATGCCAACCCCCCCCTGAGGTTGAGGATCCGAGGTGTCTGTACCCTCCTTGGCTGTATCTCCTCCCCACTCGTGGAGCTGGGTGTTCTGGGGACCCAGGTGCCCTTTCAGGCCTCCCTGAGTGCTGTTAACTCCCCAGCAGTGCTGCAGGTGTCCCGGGGCACCATTCAAACCCCCTCTGGGGTTCTCCCTGGTTTGTGTCTCACAAGAAAGGCTGACTTCCAGCCCCCGATTTACCTTCCCTGTGCCACTTACTGCCTCCTTTTTCATGTCCATGGATCATATCCCCGCATATTTATCTCATCTTCAAAATAAATGTTCCCCCTCATCCTTCAGTCTCTGCTCATCTGCAAGGCTTGCGGTGTCTCCAATAATTTTTGTTGCCTATCTCTTGACCCCTTCTATTCCTGCTGTATCTTTTTGAGATGGATTGAGTGGAAAGGAACATGCCATCCCAGGCAGGACCGCAGCACTGATTTATGTGCTGGCATCAGAATACTCTCAGCAACCTTTTTAACCCCATTGTTCCTCAAATTTCCTTTGCTTGTCTGGTGGTGGCTGTACCGAGAGTGGAGATTTGCACCTGGATGTCTCTGCTGATGCTTCTCCCCTCTTCCCAAACATTTACAGCTAATTTGGAGCTCATCGTGTGCTCCTTCCCACCTGCAGCATGCTTTGCGTTTGCCTCTCTGCCCTGCCCAGCCCTCCAGTTTTATCAGGGAAACCCCCTGGGAGGATTTCCACCTCTTGTCTTGACAAACCAAAGGCACTTGCAAGTTTTGCTATTCACCCATACTCTCTTTTCCCCCAGCTCATAAACGACTGCATTACATAGCACCATGTCCCGAACATATCCCTGTGGTAAACCTGCAGCAAAATTCTTTTTCCCATTGGCTTTCAGATGGTTTCTCCCCCATCAGTGGCTTCCCCTTCTCCCAGTTCTCCCATTTTCCTATTTTCAGCCCAAGTGGCACAAAGGGCACTAAAGATTCCCCTGGAGAGGCCACAAAGGGGAGGCTGAAAGCTTTTCTGTCCTCCCTGGGATTTAAAGTTTCAGACAGAACAAAGACAAAGGATGGGGAAGAGGGTGGGAACACTGATCTGAGAGCCTGGATTTGGGCTCCAGCTTCCCTGGAGAACACCCCCACAGCAATAAAGCGCAGGGGAAAGGATCACAAGCACCCTGGGCTGAATAAAGCCACTCTCCAAGGAAAGTCTTTCCATGCAGCCACCTCTCCCTTGTCTGCATCCAAGCCCGGGCAGCAGATGCATGTCCCCACTTCCATCCACAATCCTGCCCAGCAAGGGGGTCCCCGTTCCTGCTGGGCAAAGCTGGGAGCAGAACTGGCTGCTGCAGGCAGATCTCCACTCCACGCTCTCCGTGTTTTTCCAAGAATTGGAAATGTGTTTCCCCCATCTCCAGACATGTTTCTATTCAAATCAGTATCAGCCATTCTGCGAGATATTTGCCTTCCTGCATTTATTTCCCAATAACAAAGCTGTCCTCAGCTTTTTAGAGCTGGTATTTTTATTTTATTTAGTTAATATTTTTAAACATTACTACTGCTATAATAAATGTTAACTATTTGTGCTGAGCTCCCATTGCCTTGGCAGGGGCCTTTATGTGTGCAAAATAACAGCAAATCATAATAAATAATAATAATAAATTATTATGGTTGATTACAAGGGAATGTGCTACATTTTTATAAGCTCTAGACCACCTACAGCTCACAAAATATAATGGGAAACATTAAGCCTTTAACTGGTTTTATACATTCCCTTCCCCCTCTTCCACTCCCCATGTTCTGTAATAGATTTACAAACAGTGTAAGGGGGGGAAAAACCTTCCCTTATAAGAATAGCATCAAAATTCTCCTCAGCTTTCCAGCTGCTGAGTGTTTCTGAAGCCTTCAGTGAAATGCAATTAGTATCTTTTACCGCCTGCCTTCTGGGGATACTGACATTATTATCTTATTGCAGTTTCACCTTGACATGCAGATCACAAGGCAGCGAGCTGGATTCTGTCTCCAGACGCCTTGAATTGTGGCATTGCCCCAGCTGGCTCAGCGAGTCGAGAAAGGGAGAAGGAGGAAAAAAGGAGAGAAGAGCCATTTTCTCATCCTGTGGATCTTAGCTTTAAAAAAAACCCAAAAAACCCTAAAAAAACACAACAAACAAACAAATAAAAAAAACCAACAAACCCAAACCACCAACCAAAAAAAACCCCACAAATAAATGGGAAATGGGAGCTGTGGGGGGAAAAAAGTGTGTTCCTGCTCAGCTCCAAGGAGGATGGGCATGGCCCAGGGGGATCTGCTCTGTGCCAGCCCTGGGCTGCCAGCACAGGTCTGGGTTTCCAGCAGGACCTGCTTCCCTCCCTTCCAGCTCCCAGCAGGGTTCAATTCCACAAGGAAGCAGTCCCAGATCTCTATTTCACTGCAAAAGGGAAGGGAAAAAAGAAGGAAAAGAGAGGATGAGAGGAGGAAAACCCCACCATCAGAGCTGCTTTACGTGTCAGGAGTGATCAGAGGGACACACCTGTCCCTCCCCATCCCTGCTGGTGAGGTTGGCCCTGTCAGTGGGGAACAGCTGCAGCCTCACATTTCCTGTCTGAGGCTTTTTCTGATCAGCAAAATGTGACATTAACCTTCAGAATATCCACCTGGAAGGGTCAGCTTTGCTCTTGCTTCCAGGCAGCATTTTCCAGCCCTCACAGGAGCTTTTGGGGAAGCCCTGAGCCTGTGCCTCCCCATCCCTGCAGCATTTTGGATGGGAGCAGCAGCCTGAAACCTGCCCTGGAGACCATGAGGTGGGTGAGGATTGGACCCCACCCATGTGTTCATGGTCTTCTCTAAAAGCAACCCAAACCTTGGAAGCCAAATCTTCCAACGTCCTAGAGTTTAAACCAATAACCTCACTGTTAATCTCACTGAGCACTGCTGGACCACAGCTGGGAAGCAATATTTCATGGGAATGCACAAAATGGATGGAGGGAACCTGGGTGGCTTCACCTCCCACAGGTGCGACCCCGGGCAGATGTGGTGACCCCTGTGCTGGTCAGAGGAGCCACAGCTGGAGATGGAGTTCAGGTGCAAGGCCTGTGCTGGAGCTGTAGGAATTGTGTTCCAGATGACAGATGGAATCAGCTGAAAATCCAACCTGTTCCCTGCTTTTCTTCAGCACATTCGTGTCTCTTATTACTCTCAATTAACACTAATTCTCTGCATACAACTCCAACGGCCTCGTACCCCCGAGAATCCACTGCGTGATCGTGTTTGAGTATGGAGAGCTCTGTACTCCCATGGGGGATGAGACAGGAAGCCTCAAGGGACTCACACCCAGGGATATCCCTCCAGAACTGCCTTTCTCATCCGACTTCAGGTCCTTTTTGTTCCAGCAGAGAGTTTTTAATCATCCCAATGGTCTCCTCTGGACTGGCAGTGAGGGTTGGGACCAGCTGAGCTTTAAGGCCCCTTCCAACCCAAACCATTCTGAGACTCTGTGAAAAGGGAAGGGAAAGCTAAAATTAAAATGAAAATTAAAATGTCCTTGAAAGCATAATCAGAACTGTGGCTGGCACACATGCTGTTGCTGTCCCAACCCAGCTGAGCTTTAAGGCCCCATCCAACCCAAACCTTTCTGAGATTCTGTGAAAAGGGAAGGGAAAGCTAAAATTAAAATGAAAATTAAAATGTCCTTGAAAGCATAATCAGAACTGTGGCTGGCACACATGCTGTTGCTGTCCCAACCCAGCTGAGCTTTAAGGCCCCATCCAACCCAAACCATTCTGAGATTCTGTGAAAAGGGAAGGGAAAGCTTTCAGGTACTTGGTTACTTCCAGTTCCCTCACCATCCAAACCCAGAGAGGTGCAAAAGAACATTTCCAGCCTCCCAGTGGCCCTGATGCCCTACCCTGCTCCTGGCCAACCTGCTGGCTTTGGGTTGGCACTGCAAAACCCAGCTCACAGCTCTGCCTGCCCAACGCAGCAGCGCCACATGCATCTCAAAGTTGCACCTCTTCATCTGGGTAAGTGAATAAAACCACAAAATCCAAGTCAAATAAATGTGATCTGGACCAAAACAGAGCTCCCAGCTACTGCCAGAGACCACAGTGCCTCTCTGGAGAGGAGCAGGCAGGATATTTGGTGTCCTAATGCACTAAAAGCACTATCAAAGCAGGTTTGTAAAACCCCAAGCATCACCCCAGCTCCCTTGCCTTGTCCCATGGTGATTTCAGACAAATAATCACAATAGCCCAGCCTATGACACTCTCATTTTTCTATCCAGATGGAGTTGGGGTTGTAAAAGAGGCACCATACAAGGAACCCCTCTCACTTGGAATTTCTGTGCTTTTTTTTTTTTTAATTTAAAAATACTTGGAAAGACAGGACCGTTAAACAAAGAAACAAATACTAAATAAACCTCCTTGTTTTTCTGGTGCTAGACTGGCACGGGCAGCTTGTAAGAATTAGTGATTCCAGAGAGCAACTGGCTCATTTCCAAGGGAATAGGGAGAGAGGGAAGAGAGGAACAGCAGTAATTTACATCTTAACCCATTTGTATTTTCTCTTTACAGCTCTCATCTGGATTACCAAATGCAAATTATTTATGATATTTTATTGGCAAACCCTTTTAGTGCACTGGTACGTGAAATCCCTTCCAAAATCTCAGTTTTTCACCTAAAGGGCTGCACCCATCTTGGCCTTACTTTGAGTATCCCTCCAAGATTTGGGTGGGCACCATCACCTTTACACTGCCACAGGATACCAGCAGCACAGCACAGAGCTCATCTCTCTTTGGCACCACCACACAGACCTCCTGAACTATTGTTTGCTCCTCTTGTTGTGATCATCCTGCGGATGCAACAGGAATGCAAAGGAACACAGCTGGTATTGAGACTGTTGCTTTCAAGATTCTAGGAGAGGATCAAATGAAGGAGAAAATTAAATTAAAAAAGCAGCACTTAATTATGTAGGCTGCTTTTGTGCTCTCTCCTTCCTCTGTGTAGTAGTTTCCACCTGAAAATCTTTAAGTGCTTTAGAGCTGGTAATTAAATC
The DNA here is from genome assembly GCF_031753505.1 of Anomalospiza imberbis. Taxonomy (NCBI): domain Eukaryota; kingdom Metazoa; phylum Chordata; class Aves; order Passeriformes; family Viduidae; genus Anomalospiza; species Anomalospiza imberbis. The sequence continues at coordinate 7,025,477 of NC_089699.1, read as the reverse complement.
TCGGAACTACTGCAGAGAAGGATGCAAGGGAAGCATATGCAGCTCACTTGATTTGTCTGTTTGATTATACATTAACTTTGCATCTCTCCAGCCTCCTGCTCTGCCAGGACACTCCTTGCAGTTGACTCAAGGTCTGCACAAATGCTTGCAATGCTGTCCCTCGGTGAGAGAGTCTGCTAAAAAGAGGGTGCAAATGGGATTGGTGGGAGCTGGATGGTCCTCCTGGGCACCCAGCCCCATGTGCTGGGGCTGGGGGAAATGTTCTGGGGCAACCCCAGTGCCAGGAGCCTTCCTGCCCTGCTGTGGGCACCCCACCTGCACCAGCAGAAAAGTGCTGCTCCTCATCATTTCCTCTGTTTGTGGGGACCCACCCACTGTGGTGGCTAAACCTGACGTGAGGGTGTTGGCTTGGAAAGCTGTGTCACCTCCCTTCCTCCCCTGGCAATGTTTGAAACCAGCAGCTAGGTCAGAGGACAGCCTGGGGGCCACCAAGAGCCAAATTTATCCCTCATCAAAACAACCCACAGCATGATACTGAGAAATGCCCCAAATCCTGTGGACACAGGGCTTAGTAACTCCCAGTTCCAGGGCACAAACCCCTGAGCTGAGCATCTTGAGCTGAGCTCCTCAGGGGCCAAACACCTCATCAGGGAGGGCTCCTCTATCAGGGTGGATCTTGCCCCTCTCAGCAGCCCTGGAGCTGGGATCCTCCCTGCCAGGACAGCTCTTTTGGGATCCTCCCTGCCAGGACAGCTCCTTTGGGATCCTCCCTGCCAGGACAGCTCTTTTGGGATCCTCCCTGCCAGGACAGCCCTTTGGCACCACAGCAGCCTCTGTGTCATCACCACATTGCTTCAGACTGGACTGCCCCGGTGGCATTCGAGAGAAGCTGTTGAAGAGCAGCTTCAGCAAATGTGGTTTAAGATGTTATTTTCAGAGAGCAAGGAAAGCATGGGGTGATGCTCATCTGGCATTCCAAAGCACTAGCAGAAGTTCTGGCAGTGGATCCCAGAGATGATGAAAATTAAAATGTCCTTGAAAGCATAATCAGAACTATGGCTGGCACAGATGCTGTTGTAACACCCAGCCAGCCCTAAAGAGGGAGATCTTCTGGGAAAATGCAGTTTCATTGCATGAGAAAGCCCAGCTCATGTTTTCAGCTTCCTGATACGAAATTGTGTTTGCTTCTCCTGGCTTGCTGCTCATGCAGAAGCCTCTGGGGAGTCTGAGATGGAGAGGACACCAAAGAGCCTCTCATGTGGGCCCAGGGGCTGCTCTGCAGCTGCCTGGGAGCTGTGGGACCAGCAAGGCTGGTGCCTGAGCTCACAGGGGATATGGCACAAAGTGGGGGTGTTCAGCCTGGAGAAAAGGAGACTCAGGGGTGACCTCATCACTCTCTGCAGCTCCTGAAAGGTGGCTGTGCTCAGGTGGGGCTGGGCTCTGTCTCCAGGAACTGACAGAACCAGAGGACACAGCCTCAAGCTGCACCAAGGGAAATACAGGCTGGATATTAGGAAGAAGTTTTTCCCAGAAAGGGTAATAAAGTTCTGGAATGGCTGCTTGGGGAGGTGGTGGAGTCCCCATCCCTGGGTGTGTTTAAAACAGCCTGGATGTGGCACTGGGTGCCAGGGTTCAGTTGAGGTGTTGGGGCTGGGCTGGACTCAATGATCTTGAAGGTCTCTTCCAACCCAGAGGTTCTGTGAATTCTGTGAATTCTGTGAATTCTGTGAATTCTGTGGAAGGGGACAAGATGCCAGCAAGGGACTCACTGCAGAGCATGGATGTGACATCAGCCCCAGCTGCAGGGTCCCTGCCCACAGGAATGAGCAGCTGAAAGGATCCATTGCAGGAGCCCCAATGTTCTCTAACAGTGAGGAAATACTTCAGGAGTCAACAGATACATGACATTTTTAATGGTGCAGGAAGGTTCTACGGTTTTACATTTTGTTTTGGATACCAAAGGCCTGATTTTTTTTCCCCTATTTATTCCAAGAAAAGCAGGACTAACCCAGCTGGTCTGGTCAGGAGGGTGCTTCTTTCTGCCACCAAAAATACTCAAATGGAGGCAAAAGCCAAAGCTACAGTTTTGTGTGTAAAAAAACATTTAAAACTGGAGAGGACAGCAAACAGCAATTAGTATTGCTAATGAGAGCCTTTGTAAGCTTTTTAAACATAACTATAATACATTTAAAATCTGACTGTAAAGAAAAAAATCTGGAGTGGGCTAAGAATGTCAGAACAGATGTTCTTCCTCCTCCCTTCAGAGAAAGGTTTTGCCAACCATTTTGAAATGAGATTTTGCTGAGCTCAGTGTAATTCTGTGAAAAACTCCAGGTGAATTGAAACAATCTTTTCCCCTGGAAGCTGTTCCAACAGCTGAGCTCCCTGAAGGACCAGCTGTGGCTCTGGAGCCTGGCCATAGGCAGAGAGGCAGAGGGACAGCACTTCTCTGCTCACAGCACCTGGGCCAGTCCTTGCAGGAACATTTTTCTCTGACCCACCTTGACAACCTTGGGTTTGGGTTTTTTTTGGCTAGTTGTTTTTTTTCCCCTCCTGACTTCCTGCCCTCAAACATAATTTTCATGCACAGGATCAGTGGAAGGGACAGATCCTTCTCCTGGCTGCATTACGGGCAGAGGAACTCAGTCCATGCCTGGGGAATGAGATCAGGAGGCCAAGCCTGGTCTCCAGCAGCCCTGCAGGGATCACCTGGTGTGCTGTGTCCCCTTTCTCCTCCACACAGCCCCTCAGCTCCTTCCTACCCCCTTCTGGGACTGGAGTCCCATGGAAAGAAGCAGAAGAGTCAACTCAGCCCCACCAGTGCCAGCAAGGAGGGTCTCAAAGAGCAAGAGCCCATCAGAACAAAGCTTTGCAGCCTTTGGCTTGCAACAGAGAGGAAGAAGAGTAAGGATTCATCTGACAGAGGGAATTTAACTCCAAAGTGGAGTCTCAGTTCAATTCCTCCTTCACCCTGCCAGGGAAGCTGCCCACAAGCTGATTAGAGAGAAGGTGGATGGCCCTGGCTGCATCCTTCCAAAGGCAGCTTATCCATCCTCCTTCCCAGGAGAGCTTTCTGCTGGAGGCCTGGAGCTGCTGCAGGTGTTTTCCTCCAGCCCAGCCAGATGTGGCTCAGAGAAAGCAGATTTCAGCGTGCCCGGGGGTTCTGCTGCACGGCCGAGCCCTTGACACGGGGGTCCTGCGGTCATTTCTGGCGCAGACAGCTCGGGCAGGTCTCTGTTGTCTTCGTGATAATGTTTGCTCGGTTCCAGTTTGAGCTGATAAAACAATCCATGGTTTTAAGCGTTCAGGACTGCCAGCACGTATAGGAAATAGGTAGGGCTTATTTGCCAGAGCATTCAGCATTTGCAAAGAGGTTTCACTCTTTCTCCACCCAAGATACCCAGGAAGAAAAACACTGATAGCGAAGATTTAATCGTTCCCATGCTTAAAGACAATATGCTTTTTAATGCCTAGCAGTACCACCTTGGGAGGCATTTTAATGCCAATTACAGCTTTCATTCCTCAGCACTGCCCCAAACCCCCCTTTTCCCATCACAAACCCTGACGCAATGAGCCCATCTGAGCAGGGCCAGCCCTGAAATTTCCACTTCTCCAGAGAGACCGGCCCCGATTGTACTCCCAGACTCTCTTGTGATGTTAAGGGCGATAGATAAAAATAACTCCGACTCCATTGTTCTGCTATTTATACACCGAAAAGTCAACAGCAGAAAGGCGAGCAGCCCTCGGGCTGTGCGGGAGCTGATGACCCTGCTCCGCCCGCTTGTCCTTGGAGGTGCCACGGGGGCAGCACCGCGGGGCAGAGGAAATCAGGCTGCTCGAAGATAAAAAAAGCCTTTTCAAAAGCCCAAAGGGCAGCTCAGCCTGCAGCTCGCAGGGTAAAGAGCCCCATCGGGGCCATTGTGTTGCCAATGGCCAGCAAGTCCATGACAAAGGCTGGGGGCAGCCCGGGGCGGGGGCTGTGCTCGGCGTTTGGGCTCCGGAGCACGGGGCTGGGGAGGCGATGAATAGAAAATCTCCCTCCGAAAGAAACAGATGGGTCTGAATAGAGATGCAAAGCGACCCCCATCCCAGGGCCATCAAAGAAAACCAGTCCCTCCAGACCTAAAGTCGGGAAGATAATAGCGCTTTTCAGGGACGGAAAAACGGAATTTCCTCTTTGTCGTGCATTAGCCGCAGGAAGCAAAACTCTTCTGCCAAATCTAGCTTCGCAAAATGCCCCTGATTTACTAAGCAACAGTTTTAAGTTGTCATTTTGGTAGGGAAACCAAATGGTTTCCGTGGGTTTAGTGCGGCAAAAGGGACGGGCATGGGGGCAAACCAGTGCGTGGTTCTGCAAGACAAAAGAAAAAAAAAAAATCCCACTTTTTATTTTCTAACGACTTACACATCTCCTTTATCCAAACTACTAATCTCATCACTTTCTTCCGTTATTATTACAAAACCACTCCCAACAAAAAATCCAGCTGCAACATTAACTTCTCTTAAGTTTCATACTAAATAATCAATCTCTCACTGAGTTACACTTCCTTCACCTTCACACTTTGAGTATCCAAATCCAAACTCGGAAGAGTCTTCTTTCACAGAAGAGTGTCCAGAGAGACAAAGTGACCAGCCAGGGACATCTGCGAGGTTCACTCGGAACAACGCATCACCATAGTGAGAATTAGGCAGCAAAATTCATTTTCAGAAACAGAAAATATGTTCAGCTAAAACAAGCACCGTTCAGAATTATGGGATGAGCTCTGTTCATTTACTTTGAAATTCTCCATTAACTACTGCGCGCTAATTATCTCCCTTTCTGGGTTTGGGCTTTTATTTTTTTTTTTCACACTAGAAAAATTTTGTTCATCTTAAAGCCAAATAAATGCCAAGAAAAACCTGCCACCCGCTACATTTATGATCAAAATAACCATTTCTTTTGATAAGTTCCTGCAGTTACAGTGGCCCAGAGAAAATATATTCAGCGAAGATCACTCACTGCTGAATACTTTCCTCACTTCTTCCCTCAAACCGGTGATGGTTTTTTTTCCCCCTTGTATAAACAGGGTACTTTTTAATGGGGTAATTTGTACTACAAACTCCTGAAAACGTGTTTTGATTTTATTTTGCTTTTTGTGATTCCTAAAGCCCTAGTTTTGAAACAGACACAGATAAAAGTGCTGTGAGGATTTTATTTCTGAGTCTCCAGATTGCTCACTAGAGAGCCAAAAGTCATTCCTCGCCTCTCAATCAAGGCTTGAGCAAAATTTAGACCCTTGCAGAGATAATCAGACTTGTCAGGTTACTCTAAAAGGCAGGAAGACCTGGGCCAGCATTTTCCAAAATGCTGACATTACATGCTCCAGATTCTGCAGACCTTTATGTAGGATTTAAACTCTAATTTATCCATAGAAGAGGGAAGTTTTACTCTATTTCTAAGCAAAGCAGAGTGGAATAAAGGAGCGATTTGTTGCTCTAAGAAGGTACCAACCGAAAAGGTGTGAAACTGAGTTCTGTGGGCTGGGCCAGATCCTCTGCTCTCCTCCAGCCTGGCTGGACCGGTGGCACTTTGTCACGCCGTTGTCACTTTGCACCTCTCATCCCACCAGTCTTCATTTGCCCGCCTCACCCATCTGCTCCCTCCTGACACAGAGCAGGATGGATGGCACACACAGGGGCTGTCCTGGGGTGACTTTAAGGTGCTCAGATCCCCACTCTGTTTAGCCCAGAAATAAGTTTTGCACCTTTAAGATTGGTTCTGAGAGGAAAGGTGGGAGAAGAAATGCACAATTTGTTTTCAGAAATCTTTTCCCTCAACGAGTTGGGGAGGGGCTGGTTGAATTTGCTTTCTAGAGGAAAGCCCTTTAGAGGTTTTTCTCCCAAAATTGCCCTAAACCAGTACAGGGGCTCTCTGCCCGTGTTTTCTTCCTGCCACTTATTTAAGACATCTAATTTGGGATCCTTGTCCAGTGCAAACAGCCACACAAAGCCACCCTGTGCTTCCAAAAGAGCAGGGTTAAGGGGGAACATTTCAGACCTGCATGGCTGAAACATCAGGATTTCAAGCATGTGCCTGGATGGTGCTGTTGGATCACTGTTTCCATGGCTAAACTCTGGATTTTGGCTGCCTCCACTTGGAGTCATCCCAGGAGAAAAGGAGTTTGTTTTTTGGGAGCGCAGAGCAACTACCACCCCACTGATGGGAACATTGTGGGGTCCTGCAGCCCAGGCCACCAGTGTCCCAGCTGACAGAAATGAGGAGGGGGCTGGTTCTCACGGCAGGCCCAAGGGATCAAGGGTGAAAGCAGCTGAGCTGAGGGAAATCAACCACTGGCAGCCCCAAACACCAGAAACTTCCACCCTCTGCAGGTAACCCGAAACTAGAGACCCAAAATGGACATGAAGAGGCAGAAATAGAGGTTTTAAATCTGAAAAAACACAAGTCCCATCTCCCACCCACATGTGGATGCCCCAATTCTGTCACTAAGCACCTCCAATTTTGACCAGTTTTTAACTTCACTTCCTGTGGACATCCTCTATAGGAATAACCAAACCACAACAAAGAAAAATCCTCCTTGGGTAGTCTTAAAATGTGTTTTTTTCTTATTCCCCCAGGGATCCCTTCAGCTCTGTCATGCTCCAACCATAATCCATTGAGTGTGGCCTTTGGAAAAGTTATTCCCAAAACACTAATATGCTTCTGGAAACACAAAATGCAGTATCTGAACCTTGTTGGAAATTATGTAACTTTTCTAACTAGTTTTCAATTAGTTGTTTTAATTAATTGTGGGCAGTGCCCACCTTAAGCCAGCACTAGTGATGTTCCTTCAGCGGGCCTTGTTGTTATTTTGATGATTAAATCACCAAAATCTTGCTTTTGTTTAAACTAACACTGACAAGCTTCAGTGAACAAAGCCAAAGTGAGTTGAAGATTGGACATCTGACATCTTAAATTTATGGTGTTTCAAGGGCATTGGAGTGACCAGGAGACACAGAGAAGATGAAGGCCTGGAAAGCTGGAGATTCCCCATCTGAGAAAAAGGTGATAAAAACACAAAAGAATGTGGAGCAAAGTAGCACAAAGAGTGAGAAATCAATAATCACTAGAGGATAAAATACTAATTAATTAAGATAATTATGTAACTTAGAACCAGTGAAAATCAATTTATTTGTTTGTTAAAAATGTATAAATGAATGAAAAAGTTTTGTATCATCATCTGTATGGAGGTAGAGCTTTGTCAGCCACACACACCCCTCTTGGCCAAGAATAAAGTAGTGCCCTACTCTCTAAGACTAAAAAGACAGTTTAAGGAGTTTTATTTATCCCAATGATTTTGGAGGATTTGGGTAACAACCTCAGCCTGACATTCATCTCACCTAAAATCTCATCTCCACCATGAAAGATGATGCTGGAGTTGGAGCTGGGGCTCCTCACTAGAGGGAAGAGGAGAAGTAGCTGGACAAGCCATAAAGTAGAAGGTTATAAAAAGCCACTCCAACTGGGCCCAGTACTTCTCAAAGCCCAAAATGGGTATTTCCCCTTTATTAGGCACCCATCTGTGTCCCCCAGCTCTAATTAAGCATCTGCTCTGCAAGAAGCTAACAAGTTCTTGTGCTGATAATCCCGACCAGCTTGGCAGCATTATTTCTAACACAGCCAGAGTGAGCCCTGCTCCGGCCCAGTCACTCCATTGGCAGAGAGAGATGTGGCTCTATCATTATTTTAGCAGACATATAAAATATAATCCAATTACATGGCGGATACGGGGAATTCCCAATGATTTCAGAGCACGCTGCCTTATTCAGGAGGGGGGAAAAGATTTAAAGAGACAGGTTGTCACCGGGCATCAAAGGATTTGGGATGATATTTAGGATAACAGTTTATAGACATGGAGTAAATCCTATTATAATGCCACATGGCCATCAGGCTGTCACAGTGGCTGGTACAGTGCATGTCCGGGCAAAGATGCCAGCCAGGAGCGTGGTCACCTCAGAGGTGTGTCCTGTGTCCAGTGGGAACTGGCAGGTTTTGTGTGTAGCACCTGGACAGCCTCTGTGTCACCCTCAGCTCTGTGGTGTCCTCCCTGCCGGCTGGACCCAGGGCTATGGAGCACCCTGAGCCTAAAAGGGGTGAATTTGGGTTTACCCTGCAATCTCTCAAGGACAGGGTGTGGAAAGAATGGAGCCACAGGAGTGAAAGTGGGCATTCACCAGAGCTCGGGATCTGTGACCATGGACAAGACCACAGCAACAACATTGATGTCTCAGTTTGGTCCAGAGCTTTCTTTCCAAGGGGCTGAGTCAAAATCTGTGGACAAGGAGCCTCTCCATGGTCTCGCCCAACTTCTGTTTGGGCCTGGCAACCATGGGAGAAGTGGGGAGGAGAGCTGGGAACTCAGAGAAGCACTGGGAGCACAAGCACAGTTTGGGGCTTTTTTGCACATGACTCATGATCAACACAACTCCAAGGCCTGTGAAAGCACAAAAGCTGATTCCTCACCCAGATACCAGGGGAAGTGCCACAAGGATGAGCTCAGAAAACTGCCTGGATGGCTGGAAATGCCACACCTGTGAGTGTCAGCCCCAGGAGCTGCTGGGGGCACTGCAAAATTCAGTCCAGCATCCAGCAGAGATGCTGTGGCTGAGCAGGGACCCTCAGCCCACGCTGCTGCACCCGAGGTGCTGGGGGGAGCACGAACCATCTCCACCACCTCCTCAGCCTGCAGTCAAGGAACACGAAGCAAAGCCATTCCTGCCTCCCTTTGCTTTTCTCTCTTTCATGCTCTCCTGTTGACAGCTGTCCCTCCTCAGCAGCTCCCACCTCTGCTCACCATCCACCCCTCACACTTGTATTTTGGGTCCCTGGTCCTCGATGGCACCTGGAACCCTGCCACGGTGTCACCCATGTCCCCAGCAAGTTGATGCACACCAAGCTGCCACCCTACTCTGGTGCACAAGGATTAAAGGAATAATAAAAATCAATTAGCTGAACAGGAGATACTTTCCTTTGTGTGCAGTCCCTAGGGAGCTGCAAGGACTAGCAGCAGGAATACAAAAAAGTCCTGGATAGTTTATAAAACAAAAGAGATTAATTAGTGCCTGAAATATCCAGCATAAACAGAAGCCCAGCCTTGCTGCTGCCAGCTTATAAGGAGAGTGAGGATGTCTGTGACTTACAGGAGTGTCAAGGTGGTTTTTTTTTCCCTTTTCTTTTTTAAAATACATGTTAATCCAGCTGGTGCAGCGACAGGAACACCCACAGCATCATCCTTCCCTGGGGAACTCCTGCAGTATTCCCCACCTCCTTACTCAGTCTCCTGTGAGGAGATCCACAAAAGCAGACAGAGCCCCATGCCCAGGTCACACAAACCCCAGGCTCCAGAGGATTTTGGGGCCCTGCAGGGCTGTGCTGGGGTGAGGGAGGTGCACTGATGTGGCAGCAAGGAGCAGCTCCAGCAGCAGTGGCAGGGACGTCCTCTCAGCTGCCAGATGGGTGCAATAAAAGGCTCATTAATGGGGATCGTTGGACCTCAATTTCAGAATGCTGGATGAAACCTCCTCAGTAAGTATCATTATTATGGCGCTCTCAATCAAGTCAAGCAGCTTTATGACAAAATCAAAAGTTGTGATCCAAGCAGCAGAGGGATGGGAAAAGCAGCCTATTTATTTTGCTTTGCGTTCACAGCGAGGACCCAGCAGCTGCCAGGACACAAGAATGATGGTCACATCCCCCAGGCAGCTGGGGACAGCTTTAAATGTCATCACAACCCTCTGCCCTCTCAACCCCAGAGCTCTCCGGGTCCTCAGTGGGATTATGCAGATACCACTGTGCTGGTCTGTGGCTCAAAAACAAGAGCGAAAAACCTCATGGAATCATTGAGGTTGGAAGAGATCTCTAAAATCATCACTTCCATCTGTTAGCCCAGCACTGACAAGTCTGCCACCATGTCTCTAAGCACCACATCAACACATCTTTTAAATCCCTCCAGGGACGGGGACTCCCACCACTTCCCTGGGCAGCCTGTGCCAGGGCCAGACCATCCTTTCTGTGAAGAATTTTTTTGCACTAACCAATCTAAACCTCCCCTCGTAATTTCCTCTTGCCCTGTCCCTTTCAGCTGGAAAAGAGATCAACCTCCACTTGTCTACAGCCTCCTGTCAGGGAGTTGTCAAAGCGAGGAGATCCCCCCTGAACCTCTTTTTCTCCAGGCTGAGCCCCCCCAGCTCCCTCAGAGACCAAACCCAACCAGACCCATCCAGGGACATGAACAGCAACATCCCAACCACGTGCTGGGATCTTCCTACGGAGCACTTCATGCTGCATTTACTCCCTAAAACTTCTTCCAGATACCTTTTCCCTTCAAAACCCTTTTCACTGTTTTGCACTCCCCCTGTCTCCATAACCTTCTGCCATTTTTTTGTTCCACGTGTGGCAGTTCTGCTCCACTGAACTCCTCAGAGTTGAGGTGCCACCAGAGAGAGCTGGGGCATGCAGCAGGAACTCCCAGTCCTCATCCCATTCCTTGGCCATAGGTCTGACCTTTCTGCTTCTCCTTGGTGTGTAAGGCACCTCCAAAAGAAGAACAAGCAGGGTGGGTGATCTCCAGGCTGCTGGAGGGGGGGTAACTCAGCCAGGCTGGTGCCCTGCTGGGATGGCAAAATCCACCATTGACCACCTCCAGCTCATGGCTGTGGGCAACCAAAACCATGTGGCACACAAACACCCTGGGAACGACTTGTAGAGGCTTGTGAGCCTACCCGGGAAGGGCAGTGGGAATTCTCTGGAGAGACGGACCGCAGGCTCCGGGCACTCCTCACCGGCTGAGGAAAGAGGCTTCCCCCATGGTGCCCTGCAGCAATATGTTAATCTGTCCCACTTCTGTCCTCCCCATTGGCCCGTTGGCCTTCCCTACCCCTTTCACCCTCATATGTCCAAGTTCCAGAAAGTTCTCCCTTCCCTGTTATCCCATTGGTTTGTGTAACCCCGCCCATCCACCCTGGCACTCCCTATTGGTTCCTGTGCTGGGTACCGCCCCTGAGCCCTCAGCCCATTGGATCCTGGATGCTGTGCTCCGCCCCCTCTCTCCCTGGATTTATACCCTGGACCCTCCTTTGTCTCTGGCCTCCTTCAGTGGTGGCCGAAATAAAGCATGTTGGAACTCCGTGCCGAGGCCCTCCCGTGCCGTCACTGCCGAGCTGCTCTGCGTGTGTGCGTCCTGGTGTGTCTTGTCTGTGTGTGCTGCTGCTCTCGTGGCTCCTGCCCGTTGGCACAAGACCCTCTCTGGGAAGGTTGTGTCCACCACTGTTGCAGTGTGATGCCGCCTTGGAGGTATTTGGGCTTAGCCCAGGTGTGTCAATCGCTTCTCCTTTCTCCATCCTGACCCCTGCCAGCACTGCCTGTTGCTCCTGGAATGCAAGAAGGGCGTCGAGTGATTGGGCAGATTCAAACTATGCCATCCGGGTGTCCTTTGTCCCCTGAGACCTCCTCTCCCATACCTGGTTGGTGGCCTCCGGACCCCTTCCCTCCTCCTCTCCCCCAGGTAAAAAGGCAAGCAACCACGCGGTCCGGGAGTTCTAATGGAGGACTTGCTGCATTCAGAATAAAAGCTCTGGATTAAAACCCTCCATCAGAACCGACTCCTTTCCTTGACCATTGCCTTAAAGCTTCTCGGGCAGAGAAGCTGAGGAGCGACCCTCTGCAAGGGAAGCTCCATTCCACCACCACCACCAGAGCTCCGGCATGTCTGGACTTGTCTCCACGCGCCCAGCTGCAACATCCAGCTAGCCAAAGGTGTCTCTGGGGTGAAACACCACAGTGGCCACTATTTGGTTCAGCAGCAGGGCCAGACAAGCCAGGGCACGTCCCGGTCTCAATATTGGTAATACCAACACACCACCACCATGGACCACAACAACCACCCTCCCTCCCGACCTGCCTCTCCAGCCGTGGGTTCCTCAGCTGGCCTGCCAGCACACCTCAGCTGTCACCTCCACCTGAGGCAGGAAGCTGAGATGTGGGGCTGCAGAGCTGGCTGGAGGGGAGGGAAGGAGATCAGAAGATCACTCTCTGAAGAATTAGGATCCTAATCTGCCTTAAGCTGCTCAGCACTGCCACAGGCCCTCCTGAGGCAGCAGCTCCTCTCATCCCATCCACAAGGACAAGCAGATGAGGCAGAGCCTGGCATGGTGTTCACAGCCACAAAACAGAGGCTGGCAAGGTAAAGATCAACCTCAATTAGTCTTTACCCTTCATTATGCAGTTTGCTGTCGCCTCGGCTCATTAAAAGCCAGCTGCAGGTAGGAGAAGCATCAGAGGTATTATCCAAAGCAGCTGTGTGAGGAGAACTGATCTCTCCTGGCAGCAGCAGGAACAAGAGCCAAAGTCTCCTCCTGCTCCTTGGAAAAGCTGCCCAGCAAGAGCAGGGTGATCCTGCTGCCCCTGCAGCATCACCTGGGAGCAGGAGCCGCCACAGCCTCTTCCCAAATGTGCTTCTCATCTCTTTTAATGGCATTTGTGGCATCCAGGATATACCAGCAAGGCCGAGCCCTAGGCTTTTGAATATCCCAGGGCACAGGCACACAAGGGAAAAGTGAGTCTGACCTTGAGCCTCTGGCTAAGCACCCTGAAGCTGCCAAAGGCATTCTGGTAAGAAATGAGGGTGGTATTTCCACCCTGATCCCAGGGAAACAGGGAAGCCTTGCAGGGAATCACTGCTGCCACAGGAGACCACACTGGACATCCTTACCAGGGGACACTGACACTGTATGGGTTGTGTCCTCCAGGGCTCTTTGATCCCAGCCAGATTCCAGCAGACACCAGGTGCCCAGTCCCTCAGCTGTCACTGCAGAAATTTGGCACCGGGCAGGAAAGGAACATCTATAACCTGGGCCTGAGGGGATGGCAAGGGACAGTTCTGAGCGCCCGCTGTGTGCTCCTCTCACAGGGAGTGGCCAATTTGGAGGCTCAGAGCTGTAAAACTCTGTGATTGTTTCCTTCATTGCTTCCACCTGGGAGCAATCTCCTGCTGTTGGAAAACATACCAGTTTAAAAATTTTTGTATAACTTTAGTCAAGGGGTTTTGTTTGCCTTTGCCCCAGGAAAAAGGATTTTAAGTTTCTTTCTAGGACATTGTTCCACCAGGTGGGGTCTGAAGAACTCAGCACACCAACGGACTGGGAGTAGCCCAAAAGATAAAGGGCCATCAGGGCCATCCACAACATCTACCCCAGGCTCTGCCTCCGGCAGGGATGGAGACCCCTCCTCTGAAAAGACTGAAAAGAAAATCAAGGAATGAAGATCTCATTAACATCAGAAGGGAAGAAATCCAGATCCAGTAGGAGACCAAACACTAAGAACTGCTTGGGACCAATGAACACTGACCCAATTCGTTCCTATGGGTTTTGACTGTATAAAATATCTGAAAAATCTAGTTAAAATCTAGTTAAACCATGTGTCACAAAATGATTCTCTGCACACCTGGGCTATGCACAGATGCGATGATTTCTGTGGAACATCCTGGCCAGAACAACATCCTGGCCAGACAATAAAGCAATGCCTTGATTGTCTAACTTTAAATATGTTGTTGGAGGTTTTTTTTTTTTTTTTTTTTGTGTTTTGGTGACTCTGCCACTTCAGCCTGGCTGCTCAACGGGACCTTTCCAGCCCAGTGCAGCTGTTCCTCCTCCAGCACTATTCAGCTGGAGTTCAGCTCCCTGCCACTGAGCAGTTTGACTCTTCCCAACCTCTCGACGTTGGGCTGCTGCTGCAGGGTGCCAGTGGGAAAGGCACGTTCCCAAAATACACAGAAATCAAAACCACACAGTCCCTGCTGCACAGCGAAGAGGAGGAAGGGAGTCAGTGAACAAATATTTGCCGGGCTACCCTGCTTTCTAGCACAGAGTCTGAAGAAGCAAAAGCCCAGCTTTCCAGTAAAATTCAGCCCACTGGTGCTGCCCACACTCCAAAACTGTGGTAGCTTGGTAACTTCCCAGTGTTTGGTCTCATTTTCTATTCAAGAAGCCAACAGAATAAGGGGAAGGAGGTGGTTTCAGAGCCAAACTGCTGAATAATAAATCAGCCAACTCCTCCTTTGCTGCTCCAGGACACTGAAATTTGTGCCAACTGCTTTTGCTCTCAGCGCTGTTGGTTTTACACCCACTCCAGAAGTCCCAGGACTGTTCTCACCGTCTGTCTGGGGTCACATCTGGAGCACAGGGCAGAGGGCTACACTTGCAGAGCAGCCAAGATGGGCCCCAGGGTGGTGGCCACCTGCTGAACACACATTGTCCCCTGGCTCAGGAAAGCAACTCCTCCAGCAGGAGGACTGATCTCCTCTGTGTCCTGTCACACTGCTTGGCATTTTATCCAAGGCAGTTTGTGGGTTCAGCCCCTCAGCAGGCACTAAAGGATGCAGGAGGGAGACAGATGGGAATGTCCTGACCATGGGAAAATTTGTGAGACCATCCTGAATGTGAGACCGTTCATCACTTAGAGAATCTTGGTGGTTTCTAGCTCTGGTGCCCAAAATTTCATAATGTGACTGTATTTTCTGCTTGGGTTTGAGATCTTTTTCCTTGGGTGGGTGCTCTGATGTTTCACACTGCCTGAATCCACTCTGCAGCCCTGCTCAGTGGGGTTTTCCACTGTTCAGGTCTCCTTCCTTTACCTGCTCTGCAGCCTTTATGAAATGTGTAGTTAAAATCACTGAGATCTGACTCTTTCAATCATATCCCAGTGGAGCAAAGCCCTGAGCTGAGCAGGGAATAGGGAAGGCTTGACAACCACTCTCAGCTGAGCACAAGGAGTGCAATCACCTAAGCCATGCTTCTTTAGGCCCTAGTCTAAAAATAACACAGAAAAGCTGGAGAAATAGGAGCTCTAGTATTTTTTAGGCTGAAACAAGTGTAAAGTCCTGATGTGAATCCTTGCTCTTGCTTTCCTGACGTGCTGACATTCCCCACCAGCCCTCACCTCTCCCAGCCATGACCATTCTGCTTTGCCAGCTGCTGGCACCAACCAAGGAAATTCCAATGTCTGTGGCAAACTCCAGCTCAAGGAACAGCTTGTTTTCCACTGCCCTGAGCCTGCAGCTATAAATGTGGCCCCATGTTTGGCAGCAGAGCCCTTGTTTTTCATGGAAAGCCTTGTCCATCTTCACAAAGTCCACTGCATCCAGGCTGTGTCACAGCGTGGTGCTGCCTACGACCTGCCCAGGTGCAAAATAAAAATGAGAAAAGGAGCTTTGTAAGAGGAAGGCAGTATCACTGGGCTTTTCCTTTGCTTTTTTCATGTTCTAGGCAGGGAGATGGAAATATTCCCAAGATTTTGACCTGACCCAACCCCTGGAAACATGAGGCTGGTTAAAAAAGCAGAGACTCAGTCTGCCCAGGCAGCCATGGCTGATGCAGATGAATCCTCCACTGCAAGGAAGAAGAGCAAAATCCCAGCTCCCTGCCCAGAGTGACACTCTGGGACAGCTCTGGGAGTCTGCTGACAGCCACCAGCCTCACCTGGGCTGCAGGAGAGGGAAGGAGACCCGCTGGGGGCATTCCGTGCATCATGCCATGATAAACAAGGGGAAAATGATAAATAGGGAAAGACTTGCAGAGTTTCCCCCCTGTACCAAAGCCCTCACTGCCCCTGCTCTCCTGTCACAGCCCAGGCGGCTGGGAGAGGAAAAGAAGCAGCAGGAGTGGGAATGATGCAGGCACACACACCCCGAGTACAGGGCTGTGCTCCGGGCACCCACTGGCACTCAGGAGGTGGCAGAAGGGCTCTGCAGCCCCAGCCACCCCTGCAGGACAGCCCGGGGCTTCTGGCAGCAGCAGGAGCCACGGCTGCATCCGCCCAGCACAGAGATGCTAATTGGGTATAAGAGAAGGGAGGAGGGAGAGAAGTGAAGAAAGGAAGGGGGGCGGGAAAAAATCCTGAAGCCCCAAATCAATGGGAAAACACTACAATCCAAGGCAGGCAGGATGAAAGCAGCCCAGTACGACGTTGTCCGGTTAAACTCGCAGCCCTGTATTATTCCCAGCTCGCATTAAGTAGCTCTGTAGTGTTAGTGCTGTTCTTGAAAGATAACTTCACCTTTGACCCCTTAAGCTCCGAGACACTCCTAAAAGTACCAGCATGTTATTACCAACAGAAGAGCAGTGTTAATGCTGAAATGCTCTATCCCCTTCTCCTCCCTCCTTGTCACCGCTGGATTTTAAAGCACAGCGTTATTAAAAAAGAAAATATATGCTGGGGATGCTCCATCCCCTTGCAGCAGCAATCCCTGCGTGTGGAGAGACCCCCTTGGGTCTGCACGGCGAGGGCTGAGGGGAGGTTTTTCTCCAGCTCTGGTGTGCTCCTGGGCATTTCCTACCCTCTCTTTCTCCAAGGTTTCTGCCGTTCCCTCCCCAAGGCAGCACAGGATGCTGGCCTGTCCCTCAGAGGGCGAGGGCGATGCCACAGGAGGGCGATGCCACAGAAGGTCAAGTCACCTTCACACTCTTGAAAATATCCAGAAAAAGCCTGAAACCCAAAGCGCTGGAAAGCTGCTGAGGCACAGCTGGGATGAGGTGCTGGTGCTCCATCTCGGCATTTCCCAAACGCCAGGAGAAATCTCTCCTCTCCCTTTCCATCCTCTCTCCTTCATCATCATCAGCTGCCTCAGTTCTTCCTCCCAGGCTCTGCTGTTGTATGTTTGTGTTGCCTTCCTCAGACTGTGAAGTCTTTGGGGGCAGGAACAGGCTGTAATCTGTGTTTGTCAAGTGCCATGTAAACGGCTGGCTAAATGTGTTTGTTTTCAACCGCTTATTTGTTTTTCGAAGGGGTAGTTACAGGAGAGTACACAGCGGAATAAGCAATTGGTGCAGAGCTGGGAGACGATGGCAGAAGTGCTGTGTCCCTGTGGAGAGAGGCAGATGGCACCAGCGTGGTTTCCCTCCTCCTTTCTTTCCCCGACTTCGCAGCCAGGGAGGGCTGGGGACAGCTCCAAAGACACCAAAGATGTGTCTAAGGGCCTTGGGCATGAGCTGAGGATGCCAGGGCAGGTCACCAAGGTGTGCCCCGTACCAGCCTCTCCCTCGGGATTTATTCCTGCAGGCTCCTCTCTCTGCACGGCTCTGAATCCATGTGGATTTGCACGTCCAGGGCACATATTTTACTGTGCTCTCCTTGACAGCCATACCCCGTGTCCTTCCCGATGCTGACTCCAGCCCCTCCTGCCTGCCTTGTACAACTAATGAAACTGTAATCGCTTCCACCGCAGCATCTGCGGGGCTTTCAGGGTGGAACTGAGAGCGGGCCATCAGGAAACAGCCTGATTAGAAAGAACTTTGGGGAGGGGGCACTTTGCCTGAGGGTGACAAGGTCTCTTACACTTGAAATGACATATATCCTTGTTGAAGAGTGGGAAAGAAAAGAGAAAAACTTTGGCCCCTGTGGAGGTTCAGAAGCCCTTAGGCTGTTGGCCACTGGATTCATGTACGCTGTGCTTTAGTGCCTTAAAAAGTGCCTAAAAAAGCAAGATATTGCTACCCGGTGGACTGTAAGATATCCCATCACCAGCCAGGCATACACAGCGAGGATGTCATGCCATGGGGTTAGCAGCAGTATCATAGGCAAGGTAAAGATGCTTCATTGCATATATTAAAGGCAGCCCGAGCCCTAAATGCACCCTAAAGAAGATGGATCTCCTCGGGAAGCTGGGATCTATTCATCACAATCTGATTCCTAAGTGTCAATTAATCTTGCAGCTTGTGTGTTGTTCCCCAGCCCTGACACATCTCTCACCGTCTCTGACTTAGAAGAGTAATGGGAGACAGTGTTTGAGTACATAAAAGATAATTAATAGAAAACATCCTCCCTTTAAAACACAACCACCAAAGCAACCTTTTAGTGTAAGACGTTTCTCCACCAGCACCCATTTCCACAGATCCCACTCGCAGCTTCCGTCATTTGGGGAATGCTAATTGCTCCGCAAGGAACTAAGTGTTTTCAAAGGGTGAGAAGGACCCTGCTAAAGTATGCGGCTAACACAAAGAAATGGTGATTTTTTAGACGCTCATTGTTCCCCTCTCAGCACCGAGCCCGTCCCTGGCTCTTGCCCTGACATCACAGAAAAGCCACGGAGCCCCTGGCGCGCTGAGATGTAAAGCAATGAGATAATGTTCTTTTACTAGAATGTTATTTTACTTCTAACGTAACTCGGAGGGAAATAAAGCACGTGGATGGAGCCTGTTGCTCGCAGGGAACCATCCCGGGATGCCGATACTGCAGCAGAGCCAGAGGATGGAGCTGGGTTTGCTGCGTGCCACTGATGGGGGAAATGCGGGAAGGAGGCCCCCAGGGCAAGATTGGAGCATGGCAGGAAAAAAGCCGGGAATGGGGAAAAAAAATATTCATTTCCTATGTTAAGAGAGCGCAGAGGCTCCCCAGGGGGAAGGGGTTTAGTGAAAGGTATTTCCTGGTGAGCAGTAAGGATTGGGTGGAGCTGGGGTGACTGGGATCCCTGCACGGATTTTTCAAAGGCACCCAAACATGGAGTTGGACAGGATTCCTCTTGCCCCAGGAAAAAACTTCTGGGAAAGGCAGAGAGAGGGTACCTGGATGGGTCAGAGCTCGGCTGAGTGTGGAAGTGGCTCTGCAGGAAGGGATTTCCTGGGAAGAAGGGTGGAGGAGCTGGGCTGCCACTCAAGGCAGAACCCATGAGCATAAATACCTCTGCTCTGCCCCCATGGGAATTGCAAAATATCCAAGTCTGGCAGCACCAGCCCAGGATGGATTCTGTCCCTTTCTCCCCAGGCAGATCTGTTCAGGCTGGAATATTGTGGCTGCCTCACAGCTGGCCCAGGAGCATGGGCCTGGTGCTGGAGCCTGCAGGGATGGAGCTCCAGCTCTCAGCTGTGTCCTGACATCTGGAAGTTTTCAAATACCAAATCTAGTCAAAATCTCGGCAGAGAGCCCTGGCAGCTACAGGGTGTGGGCCAAGGAGGACGGGGTGAGCAGAAAAGAGCAGCTTTTCTAGTCCTTTTTATAATGGGCTGTAATTCCTGCCTGGAGGGGGTCAGCAAGAGTTCCTGTGGGTTTGTCCTTCCCTCTTTGTCTCCCGGCACCTTAGCATAGATTCAAGGCTTAAAAACACCCGAAACAAAACCAAGAGGCCCATGGAAAGACACTTTCATGAGAAAGTCCATCGAGTCTTCTGGGATCCTTTGAGCTCTCTTGGCTCTGGCTGGTTTTGCTGAGTGTCCCTGGGGTGCTGATTCCCAAATTTCCACTGGGGATTATGAGAACGATGCCCAGGATGAGGGAGAGACCAGAGCTCTGCACCCTCTGAGCCTGCCAGGACACACAGTCCAGTCTTCAAACAAAATTTGAGATTTTTAAAATAAAAATTATGTTTAAAATTAGCATTTTTCTCTTGCTTAAATACACGTTTGCTGAGAGTAAGTATTTTAATATCAACAGTTTTGACTCTAAGATCTTCTGCTTGCTTCACCCTGGTTAAAACCCTGTTCTCAAGTTTCTTTCTACAATTTTTGGGTATGGACTAATAAACAAACGAGGCTCTCCCACTTTCAGTTCCTGTGAACAGCTTTCCAAACAACACAAAGGAGAGTAAGTGAAGCACCCCATTACTGGGACAGCGAGGAAAGGTGGCCCTTTCCTACACTCACCAACAGGAAAAAATGTGTGCAGGGACAATCCTGCAGAGCAAACCACTGCAGCCTCACCCCGGCACAGCAGCAGATCAAACGCCCCGCTCTCCAAGGATGGGAGATACAGTTGTAAGTCTGGAAGTGGAGGCAGGAGCTGTCAGACCCAGTCAGGTTTCATCAGCCTGAATAAACAGGCAGTGAATCTCATCATTACAGGTTCCCCCTTAGGATTTTGGCACATCTACTCCTAACCCAACCCTGGAAAGTGCAGAAGGTATAGAAATGAAGCCTAATAAAGCCTAAATATTATCTCCCATATTCTGAGGCTCAGCAAAGGTTTGATTTACATTTCTAGCGAAAGGCTCTTGCATCTGGAGCAATGGCTTGTATATTGTATTTGTCTAAGACTATAGGTGCTTTATGGCATTTACTGGATCTTGTAAATATTCTGTAAAGCGCTATCGACAGAACAATTATGGGAGAGGAATAACAGTTTTGAATCAACTCCTCTTGGAAGAAAAAAAATGGATTTTGCCCTTTGCTGCTGCAAATGATCTGCAACTCAGTAAAGCTTAACAGCACATATGGGAAGAGCACTGTCAAATTGAAACCCCCCTGGCTGGTTTTTCCAAAACTTGGCCTCCCAGTTATGCTCCTGGGAAAGAGAACAAGGTCTGGGAGACTCCAGGTTATGGCAGCATGTTGGAAGAACGGGCTGTCCTTCAGATGAGAGCAGCGAACCTCACCCTGCTTGTTCACAACCGAATCTGCACTCTGCCACCACAGATAAGACCTCTGGCTACACCCCTGGAGGCGATCTCACTCTTCACCTTCACTTGTGGCCTTTCCCTGTTACTTTTGTCATATATATGTATAATTCGTGCAGTTGGGGTTGTATGCAATAAGTTGTAGTTATAGATGTTATACACTGCAGCCACAAAATGTTTTAGAGTTTCTGGAAAAACCAAGGCGAAAGGAAATTCGCAGATCAAGTTGCCGGGCACCTCATTAACATTTAAAAAGCCCTAGCCAGCAGAAAACAATGGCGAAAAAGCTGGCTATTAGGTCACACCCAAGCGAATCACAGGCAGGTGGCGTTGAGGCCGGGACCCAGACTCGACATCAGGAGGAAAGACAAGGAGGAGGACATCTGGACTCATCACCAGCTGATGATCTGCTGTTCAGAAGACATCAGCGGCCAAAATGCCCTCTCTGTGACAGAAGACTGCATGAATATGCGGCTTGCCACAATGACTTATAGCCAAAGGCGGAATAAAAAGTATAAAAACCCTCTGCGGAAATACAATGGTGTGCAAACTCGAAGGAGGCACGGATTCCGTCGGTTTGCACCCAGAGCTGCTCTGTAGACTGTGGGCGAATTCGAACTCTAAATTGTTACGCGATCGCAAATAAATTTAATTATTAATTCAGATTGGCTTGTCTCTATTTATAACACTTTCCCAACACAAGCAGCAGGGACAGAGCTCTGGGGCAGTGAAGAGCTTGCTGTGAGTCGGTGCCACGTGGAAAACGCAGCTCCTGGGAGAAGCTCTTTCCTCCTGGAAGGGCCATCCCCCTCTCCGGGGTGTCCGGAGCTCTGGGCAGCCTGGGAGCCGAGGGAAGAGGCAGCACGCAGTCCCCGTGTGCTGTGCCGCTGATTGGGTGGTGCTGGAGGGATGATGATGCTCACACCCTATTTTTAGCACAGCCTGCAGCAGCTTGGTGAGCGCAGCCGGCTGCGGGAACAATGCCACGGCGGGCAGGGACGGTAAAGCCCCACACTCACCACCGAGATAAACAGCAGCTCACCCGAAAAACACCTTCCTGCCTGTGGGGAGCCACCCCAAGCCTCTGTAGGGAAGCACTGTCACCGCTGAGTCAGGGATGACAGACAAAGTCAGAAAGCTAAGAGGCGGAAATCCCACGTTTATTGAAACCTCTCTTTTATACCCTGGTCTGATCCCGATTGGTCATTCAATCAACACATTTCACATGACTGGCTAATTAGGAAGACATCCTTTGGGGTGAGCACCTTCTGGGAACAACAGGTTGTTACAAACACCACCTGCAGATAGTTTACCATTTGTTTACCATTCTTTCTCCCTGCCTCCCTAAAACTTCCCAGACCAATTCATGGGAAAGCTTATTTAGCTTTCTCTTTCTCTGACCAGATTGTCATATCCACCAAGCACAAAGGGCGTGAGAGCTCAGAGGTTTAGGTGCTCCCAAAGCAGCTCCCAAGTGCTGCTGCCTCCATCCCCGTGGGCTGACAGAGGGCTCCCCCAGGACCGGCCTGGTGCCCGGGGAGTGCAGGGCACAGAGACACTCCAGAGACAAACCCTGCAGCTCTGGTGCCCCCCCAGAAGGAGGGATGGGCACTGCAGTGTGGCCCAACAGCACAGGGCTCCCTGGAACAGCTCTGCTCTGTGTCCCTGCCCCCAGGGCTGGAATTGCCAGCAGACCCTGCCTGCCAGCCCCACCCCAAATCTGGGCTGTGGAGGCACTGAGGTGTCTCCATCCCCACGTGCCAGCCCTGCAGGCAGCAGGAACCTCTGCCACGAGTCACTTCTCAGAGCCAGAGGGGCTGGATCATGACCTTCCCTTTCCATGTGTTCATCACTCTGTGAAATACCTGAATTTCAGTGCTTTCCCACTCCACAAAATCTGAAAATCTGAGCTCCAGTGCTCCTGCAGAGGAGGTGGGAGGCAGCTTGAGGAGCTCTTTGAGGGGACAGAGCAAAGCCAGTCTCATGTGCCTGGCCCTTCCCTGCAGCACCAGGCCCTGCTCTGCAGGCAGGATGGTCAGAGAGCACAGCCACCTCTGGCTGCAGCTCTGTGACCCTGCGAGTGTCACTTGCCTCCCCCTGGGCACTGTGCAGGTCTCAGCAGCCCCTCAGAGATGCCCAGGCACTGGTGCTGTGCAAAGCCTCTGCCCTGTGCTGGGCAGGGACTCAGGGCATGACCCCACCACCAAAGGGGTCCCTGCCCCAGCCCAGGCTCTTATTTGAGGCATTAAACCCAGCTGATGCTTCCTCTCTGGGGGAGCAGCAGAGGTGCTTGTAAAGGAATCCAAGTGGAATCACAGAAGGCAGGAGGAAAATCTCTCTCCAGGCAGCTGGAGTGCAAACCATTTGGAAATGGTCACATACGTGTCAGTGGTGCTGGCCCTGCCACAACCTGCCTGGCACAGAAGCAAGCTGGGGAGGGTGGAACCCCCATGGGTGGCTTTTGGGGCATCACTGGGCCAGAAATGAACCCTCTGTGAAAAATCCCACATTCATGGGAACCCCTAAGAGCTGCAGCTCTCCAGCCCCAGTGGGGATGGCTGGACCCAGGAGAGGACATCTGTCCATGGCCTGAAGCTGGAGAGGAAATGCTTCACCATCACTCCCAGCCAAACAGAATCCCAAGTGAACCTTTCTAACAATCTGGAGTTGGGAAGTGTTCCTTTGTTTTGCTGGGTCGTGTTTTGAGTTCCTCCATCTTCCTCTGGAGTTTGTCTCCAGGCTCCCGGGGTTCAGGCCAGGCCTGTCCAGTTTTCCAAGGCACACACAGACTGGGCCAAGGGAGAGCTAATGAATCATTTTCTGCCTGCACTGTGCAGTGTGAAGGGCCAGGCAGTGACGTGGCTGCTGATCCCAGTCCCAGCCTGCTGTCCCTCACCCAGCAGCCCCACCAGGAGCAGCTCCAGTGGCATCCCATGGACACGTGTCCAGAGGGATCAGGGCCAGCTCAAGCAGGGACTTTTGTGAGGGACCAAAGCCAAAGCAGCAGCTGTGGGGTGCCCTGCAGAGCTCTGCTCAGCTCTGTCCTTCACCAGCACCAAAGGGAACACTTCCTTCAGGATCAGCAGCAGGGATGCTGATCCCACTCCAGCTAGGCTGGAGCACGGTGACACCATGGGCTGGCCACATAAACCCTCACAAAGCCCTGGAGGGAGCAGAACACTCTGGTTCACTCTCCCTGATGCCTTGAGAAAGCTGACCTAGAATAGAGGCTAGGTGCAGCTAAAGAATAAAGCAGGGATTTATTAAAAGGATCTCCTCCATGGATCCACCTTGGGCAGCACCAGAGCCCAGCCAGGGCTGCACCCAAGATGAACCCAAATGGTCCCAAAATGCACGAGCGCTCCCGGGGGCTCTCCCTGTGATCAGCTCTGCTCCATTGGAACATTGGAGTTCATTGTCCCATTCCAGCTTTAGCCCATGCAGTCCCATCCTGATTGTTTTTCTCTCCTCAGCCCACGTTGTTTGTGCTCTTGGGCCTGAGATTTGGATCATTTGTCCTTGGTGCCCAGCTGGAGAAGGAATTGTTTTGTCTCCCTGCTCTGTGCAGAGAGCTCACCATCCCCTGATATGAAGCTCAGACCCACACACTAAAGCAGCACAGAATCTGAAAAATATAAAAGCTAAACCTGAGGCATCATCCTGCCCTTACACACAGGCTTTGAGGCACTCCAGCCCGTGTCCTCCCAGTGCAGGAGCGGTCAGAGAGTGGGGAACAGATCCTGGGACTGAGTTCCTGTGGGGATGTCATGTCTGGGCTCTTGCTGTTTCCTCTCCTGCTCCCTTCCAGACAGCAGCCAGGATGGTGAGAGCAGCTGGAGTTTAGAGAGGAAACACCACTGTGAAAATGCCCCCCAAAATGTCCCAAGGATTATTTATTTATCTGGTTCACTGTGGGATCTTGCTGCCTGGAGGTCTCTCCCCTTCAACACAGACGATCCCCAAGATGTGAGATGCCCCTGGGGGAGCTCTGCTGGGGGCTGGAGATGAGCTGGGCTGTGTCCAAGCTCATGGAAACCCATGGAAACCCGTGGAAAGCAGGCTCCAGTTCTGCCCTGGGGAGCTCATCCCTCCCAGGATATCAAACCCACATGAGTCACAGCCACAGATGCACAGAAAGCTGCAATATTTTACCACCTAATCCCATTTAGCTCTTGGCTCACCTTTTGTTCTGCCCTTCTCACACAGTAGGAAATCCTGTGTATCCTGTGAGTGGTTTGGGCAGTCAGTCACTCCTTGTGGTGCTGGGAGCAGGGAGATATGAGCACCTGGTAAGTTTTATGACATTTAAACCAACACAAATAGCAAACACCTCCTCCAGTCAGGGATTAACTCCAGACTCCTCTGCTTTAATGATAAATATTTTGATTTAATGAGAACAAACTAACACACTTTTTTGAGTTAGCACTTCTATATTAGGGACACAATGCCTGCATCTGGCAGTGGCCAGAGGATAAAGTTTAGAGACATGAATCTGTCTGCCTGTTCCTCTTATTTATTCCATTTAAATAGATGAAAAAAATAACCTCCAATAGTTTAGACCACAACAGAGATGCATATTAATGTAAAGACCCTAGAGTCCCATTAAATTTGAGGTTGTGCTGGGCCAGGGGTTGGGCTTGATGTTCCTTGTGGGTCCCTTCCAATTCAGAAAATTCTACAATTCTAGGAAAATCCACTCGTGAGATACAGTAGATTCTCAAGTGTTTGCAGCCTGGATATTTTCCACTGAGGTATTTTGTAACTCAAGCAGAAGCTGTGAGCTTGGCAGAGGAGTTAAAAGATGGCATCCTTGGGGGTAAGGACTGAGTCAGGGTAGGTGAGTCCAGACCATGCAACAACCTCTATGGATTATAGGCCTATTTATCCATTTACTGCACCCAGAACTGGGCAGAATTACCTGAAGATGAGCAATAACTGAGCTCATCTGCCACTGCATTCCACCGAGCCCTGGCACAAAGCTGCTCAAGGAAAAGGCTCTGCTCTACTGCACCAAGGGCAGTAAAACAAATTTAAGAAACAGGATTTTTTTTTTTTTTTAAGAAAAATATAGGAGAAGTGAAAATCCAGTGTCTGGTGTGACCCATTGCTGGTGACATTTCAGGGTGAGGGCAAAACCAGGGGAAAGCACCCATGGAAGGAGAACTCAGCCTCTCCTGGGAAGCCCCACAAAACACAGCACTGAAGTGGAAACAGAGCCAAGACATTAAATACTCACTGAATTCCCAGCTTATCAGGCTTCCAGCATCCCCCCTTTAAAACAGATTAGAAAATCCTGCCACCACATCAGTTTAAAATCTGTCAGACCTTTCTCCCCTCTCTGGCACAGCCAGGTTTGTCACAGCATTTGGGGGTATCAGCACCACCAGAATTTCCACAAGACCCCCCCAGCCCATGTCAGAAATCACCACAAACTGCTGTGTCCTGGGATATTTATGCAAACCAGGAGGCATGGCAGGATTTCACAGCAGGAGGACAAATTCATTTTGTAAAAGGTATTTATATAGTTCAATAGGTGTGTGCAGTGCTTTAGAGGTATAAAACATGAGATCCCTGCCCTGAGGGGCTTATAATCTAATAACATATACTAGGTAAATTAAAACATACATCACGAGGGCGATGAATGCCCAGCCCAGCCGAGACGGGAGGGCATTTGAGCCATATGACAAGGCAGAACTCAATTTTCATTTTAGATTTGTAGTTTGCCTTTAAACAGCCAGTGTTCCCTAACCCCCAAGCGAGGGAGAAATTTATCAGCATTACATCTGGGGGGAGGGAGTGCTCCAACACAGGATCATTTATTAATTGTTATTTATTATCTGTTAAACAAGGACAGTGTGTGCAGCAATAGCATTCCTTTTTCTGGATTAATTGTTGCCGTGTAATTCCTAGGTCTTATATTTTTAGCAGCCCTGTTCTAGCCTAACCCACTGAAAAGGGGGGAAAATGGAACAGGCACTCACACAATTAATGTAATGAGAGTAATTAATTTGAAAATAATACCCAGGGGGTGGGAGGGTTAAGGCTTTCTTTTTAAAGAAATAAAAGTCGAACCAAAGCTCCCACGTCCCTCAGGACTCGGTGCTACACTGACTGCACTCGTTATGTTCACATTTGAATACTCATTCGAGCACATTTCTCATGCTGTTATTTCACCACTTCCTCAGCCCTGCATAATAGATGCAGTCATTGCCACTAAAGAGCCGGCGTTTACCCGCAGAGGTGAGGAAGGAGACCAGAAAGCAGGCAGGGGGCAGAAATAAAGCTCTCCACACCAGCTCTCACCTTGGGGCTCGCTCACTCCCAGCAAAGGAAAAATAAATAAAATCAGAAGCAAAGCACCAAAACACCGAGCAGTCGGTGTCTGGGGTCCCTTTTCTCCAGGCAGGTGGTGGAGCTTGGCACTCTGCATCCCTCCTCTTCCTCCTGCACCTCACCCCAGCAGCTCTCCAGCTGCCAGGACCTGCATAACTCACTCAGGGATGTGTGTGATTCCATTTCATGTGGCCACTTCTTGCTCTAAAGTCGGGGAAACACAACCCAGAGGTAACCATGGACAATGTCCAAGTGGCTCCACAGTCCCAAGACCAGCATGGGGCTCACCCTACAAGGAGATGTCTCATGGTGGTGAAAACACAGAGAAAACCTCACAAGGAACCTTCCTGCTCCCTCCAGAGCCACAGAGCCTCACTGGGATGCTGTGCCCATCCTAAGGAAGCTCAGAGAGGCTTTTATTTCTTGTGCATCCGCAACAGGTAGCACCCAGATACACGGGGGAGGCTGGAAACACAAACTGGGTGACGGTGACAAGAAATTACACAATGCTGGTGGCACAACCTCTGGCTGCTTCTCAGTACTAACCACAAACCCTGGGTTAGCTCTGAGGTGCTGCCTTCAGCCAGAGCATCCCAAATGAATCCTCAGCTCACTGCTGGAATGGGCAAAGAACCCTACAAAAAGCTCTGCTTCCTAGTTTCCTATTGCCACACATTTACAAAAGGGAATTCAGGACTGAAACCATTCACTTGACATTTCTGACAGGTTTTCAGAAATAAAGAGGGCCAGGTCTGGTGCTTGTCTGCGAGGCTGCATTTCTGTGCCCTCCACAAAGCACCTCGAGCAGAGAAGGACAAAACCCAACATGACAAAGAGGAACTCCCCAGAGACCAGAAATTCAAACTTTTCAGAGGTTATATGCACTTCCAATTAATTCAACTTTTTCTTGAAACTTAAAATTTGGCAAAGATACAATTCTTGGTCCCAATCATGGCAAAGCACAGTCTCACCCAAACCAGACCTGATTTTAACTAATATTTGAAATCATTATTTAGTGATTGTGCACTGAGTTATGTCATACAAAAAAGCAAAAGTCCCTGAAGGCTTTGCTGGATGTGAGCACTTCCACAGCAAAAGAAACACATTTTCATGGAATCTACAGTAATCCCATTGGTCATGCAGGCTTGGGAGAACGGAGAAGGATTTCTATCTTCATTTGGAGCAGCTTGTGGAGGACAATCCGGGGGGGTGTGTGGACCTGGAAGTGTCTCCAAGGAGCTGGGCCTCCTTTGGTTTGTATCTTGATGACTGAGCAAAGTATTACAGTAGCGTAGAAGATGTTCCAAAATGGAAATTTCAGCTTTCTTGCCACCTCCACCAGGGACTTCATGTGGGGTTTCCAACAAGCTGCTGGATCACGTTGCATCTGATTTTTCAGTTACTAGAATATTGGCATTTCTCGAAATTAGAGGGGAAGGGAATGAACAGAACATGACGGGGAATAAAAGTTTCCAGACAGAAGAAGAAGGAAGACCCCAGGACTTTATGAAGTCAGCAGTAAACTCCAGCTCCCACACGACTCAGGAACCTGAGCGTGGTGTGATGCACAACCACAGTGGTTTGATCAATGGGCGTTTGCTTTTTGTTAACTTAGTTCCACAGGGAATTGCAAGGGCTGCCACAGCCCCTGTCCTCATCATCCCATCGGGAAGGGGCGAAGGGCAACTGTCTGGTTTGTAATAAAAACCTCTTCAAGTGAAGTTAAAATCACAACATAGCAGGGGGAGGGAGGGAGGAGCAAGCAGCTGAGGAGGCTGCTCATGCCCCTCAGTCGCTGCCCTGGGTGGGATACACAGTGCAGGAGGGCACCTGGGCCTTTGCTATCTCCTTTTGTGGGGGCAGAAACCTCCACGTGGCTGGGAATAGCCCGTGGGCACCGGGAGGACCCCTCATGCCGATGTTTTGCCGGGGCAAAGGTGGAGCAGGCAAAGGATGCCGAGCCCAGTGGGATCCACACCAGGGTGGGGACCACCACGTCTGCATGGGGAGGCGAGGCAGGGCCGTTCCAGCAGCCCTTCCTTTAGCAGCTCGGTGCTGCGTTTTGTTCAGGGGTTTAACTTTTTTTTTTTTTTTTCTTTTCTCCTTTTTTTTTTTTTTTTTTCCTTTATTTTTTTCCCTCCGGTGTTCGTTAGCAGAAGTGACATTTCTGCGGACGGGCAGGCGATGACGGCAGCTAATGGCTCCCGGGCCCTCTCTCCGGTTTCCTTAGCAACTGCGGGAAGGGAAAACAGAACCTGTCAGATGGAAAATGTCAATTATAGCGGATGCGGAGGGGAGAGATGCTGCGAGCAGAGGAGGCGTGCGGCGGCGGCGGGGGGAGCGGGGAGGGGCTGCCCGGCAGCGGGAGAGTGACAGTGCTCGGCAGGACATGGGGGCTCAGGGATGCAGGGCTCAGGGCTGAGGGATGCAGGGCTGAGGGATGCAGGGCTGTGGAACATGGGATGCAGGGCTGAGTGATGCAGGGCTGTGAGATGTAGGGCTGTGGGATGCTGGGCTGGGGGCTGAAGGATGCAGGGCTGTGGAATGCAGGGCTGTGGGATGTAGGGCTGTGGGATGCACGGCTGAGGGATGCAGGGCTGTGGGATGTAGGGCTGTGGGATGCACGGCTGAGGGATGCAGGGCTGTGGGATGCACGGCTGAGGGATGCAGGGCTGTGGGATGTAGGGCTGTGGGATGCACGGCTGAGGGATGCAGGGCTGTGGGATGCAGGGCTTTAGGATACAGGGCTTTGGGATGCAGTGCTTTGGGATGCAGGGCTGAGGGATGTAGGGCTAAGGGCTGTAGGATGCACAGCTGAGGGATGCAGGGCTGTGGGATGCAGTGCTTTGGAATGCAGTGCTTTGGGATGCAGGACTGTGGGATGCAGGGCTGTGGGATACAGGGTTGAGGGATGCAGAGTGAGGGATGCAGAGCTGTGGGATGCAGGGTGAGGGATGCAGGACTGTGGGATGCAGGACTGTGGGATGCAGGGCTGTGGGATGCAGGGCTGAGGGATGCAGGGCTGCACTGCTTCACCCGCAATTTTGTCAGACACAAGCCATCCCCGTGGCCCAGTGGCTGAGTGACCCCCCCCAGCCGGAGCAGGGGGCTCTGAGGTAGAGATGAAAGCAGTGGGAAGGACATAAATCAGATGAACTAATAAATAAATAAGAGGGAGGAATAAATAAAGGCACGGGCGAGCTACGCCCGCATTCCGCCCGTGGCTCCTCACCCCCTCGGTGGATGCGGGGCGGATCAGTGCTGAAGGAGAAGTCAGCTGCTGAAACGGCGGGGAAGGAGCCGCTGACGCAGTGTTAATATTAATCAAAGCCAGCCGTCCCCTGCGCTGCCAGCGAGACAAAAGCAGGCGGTGCCGGCAGCCTGGGGCAGGCGGTGCTGCCCGGCCTGGGGAAGGGGCTGCAAGAGGGATGTGGGTGCCCGGCGCTGCACGCCCACCCTGCTGCTGTTTGCCCAGCTGGCACCAGGCACGGCGATGTGGCACGGGGTGCCACACTGCCAGCCAAAACCGCGGCAGGAGGCTGGAAGGAGGCTGAGGCTGAAATCCGGGCTCTCCTCTGCAGCGAACGCCGGGGTGGCACAAAGTCAGCCCAGCCCCGTGCTCGCAGCAGCACCAGCAGCGCTGGGAGCGTGAGCCTCAGCACATCCTTCTGCCTCTGGCACCTCCCAGCAGCGTTTGGGTGCTTTTTCTTTGTGCAGCTTCCCATCTCCACCTTGACGACTACACCAAAACACACCTGGTTTTAAAAGTGAAGGGTGAAAAACCAAAGCAGCAGCGACCCCAGCATCTCTGTGGGATGCCTGGCGCTTCCAGCCAGCCCCTTGCACAGCAGCAGCTCCTGCTGCAGCACTAAGTGCACCCTAAGGACACCGGGGTTGCTGTTCGGTCACCTTGTGCTGACACCTCCCTGCCCGTTCAAAGCCTTCTTAGCAGGGAGAATGCTAAATCAGCCTTTGCTCTCTTCACTTAACCACCATGCAGGACTCCTTGTCAAGCTGTGATGGGGGATTCGGACTTTCCTTGTCTTGACTGACATTGATATCCTGCCGGGAGGGAGCCAGCCGGCGGCTCCTGCACCGTGAATGCTAAAGCAAGTGGAATAAAAGAGAAGAGCTACCTTGGGAAAGTGGTCACCTGCAGCTGGCTGAAAGAATGAGTTTTATTCTGTTTTATTCTGTATTTTTTTATTGTTGTTTACTTGGATGGGGCAGGAAGCCTGCGGCTCAGGAGCAATGCTTTTTCTTGCCTTAAGAAACAAATGTCTCACCTTGCTGGGCACTTAACCTACTCCATTTCCGAGATCTCCCTTTAACAGGTGGCACTTGCCCATCTCTGCAAAGCCCAGCAACATCCTGAGGTGAAAGGAAATACCAGACCCTGCTTAGTTTTCCTCATCCTTTCCCCTAAGGGATGTCTCTGAACGGGAAAAGCAGCAGATGTGAGGCACAAACCAGAGGTACCCCGAGCTGGTTCTCTCTTGAGTCTCATCCTAACTCTGAAACCCAAAAACTCACCTGGATCCTGGTTTGCAGAGCTGGCCCTCTTACCCTCCAAAGACCTAGCACCAAGGTCCATCATGTCCCTTCTCTGTCTCTGGGCCCAAAACCATTTCAGAGCAGATAATTTTTTAATGCTCAGCATGACAAGGCAGTTTCACCTCTCTATTCCCTCTGTTCCTGTCTGTTTCCTGCACTTTCTAAGTGTTTCATTGCAACAACAGGCTTCTGTAGGTTGAAATAATCACCCCACAAGAGCTGTCCAGCTGAGGAGAGGGAGAATCTTTGCTGGAGCCAGGACAGCTCCAGGAACTGTCACTCAAGTTCACTTCTCCTGTGCTTTCCCTTCTCACGCTCATGGGTTATTTTTACATTTTCTCTTATGTAACCAGGTCAGGGTCTGCTCTGGTTTCCACTTTGTCTGAAGCCAAAGGGAAAAAAACCCACTATGAATTCAAGTAATGGACTTCCAACTGATTGCTTTTCAAAGTGTCCTCCCAGGTCTTTGCCATGGCACCTGGGTGGGAATAGCTCCAGCCTCTGGGGAGCCCTGGGGAATAACCAGCATGGTGTGAGCAGGGCAGCAAAAAAACTCCAAATTGAGTCTAAAACAGCTTTAACCAGTCTCTAGTTACACAGTTCCTGTGTATGCTGGGTTTCTGACCCTCCTGTGCCTTCCCCAAAATCATCCATGAACCAAAGCTCCCCGGGCATGTTAGAACCACAGCTCTAGTGAACCCCTTGGTCAGGCAGGGCACTGGGCACTGCTGGGCGTGTGCCCAGCACCTCTTCTGCCCATCCCAGCACAGGATGCACCTGGAAATGCCATCCCATGCGTTCCATAGGGGAGCAGGGCTCAGAGCCCAGGCCAAAGGCACCTTTGCACCCCAAGGAGAAGATTTCCCAGCCTGGCAAACCATGCCACAGCTTCCCACAATGGCATTTCCAAAAGAATTTCTTTGAAAAACTTGGCGCTGTCGATAAATCTTAAAGCAGCAATACTCATCTCATCCATCCATCCATCCATCCATCCATCCATCCATCCATCCATCCATCCATCCACCTGCTCCCCCTCATTTCACACTGAGCCAGTGGGGGACCCCTGGTGCTGCAGGGCTGTAAATATCAATTGTTCTAACCCCGTTCGAGCCTAATAGGCTCAGCAATATCTACGGAGGAAAGGGCCTGACCCCGCTCGTCAGCAGTCATGACATGGAACAGCTATAGCATGTTCAGGGTATGCAAAAGGCTTAAATGCACATTTAATGGTTGTCAGGCGGCAGCTCCTATTAATATAAAGACAGTCACATCCCAGGGCTATGGAAAAAGAGCTGAAAAGCACAGAAGAAAAATGAATTTATTTCAATGGATGTTTGCATGATTAAGAAACGACTCAAACAGCTAAAGCTGCTCTGCTCCTGACACGCTGAGACGTTGAAACTTGGATAATTAGTACAAAAGTTTCCTTGCCCATGTGACTCAGATCTTCAATTATTGACATTTGAGTTCATTATCGTTTATGCATTTTCTTTATTTGTGTTTTGCCCAGGAAAAAGCAGCGCAACTCAGGCAGATAATTTGTTGTTGCTTTGCATATCTGCTTTCCAGCATTAAATTTTTATATCTTCTCCATCAAAACCAACTGAACTACCAGCCCTCTCAGCACCCTAATTCCATAATACAAATAACTGCAACCTCCTCCCACAAAAGATTAACCCCTCACTATGTCCATAACTCCCCCTTCCCATAAATTTAAAATTAATAATCTGAAAATATTTACCACCATTTCAAGACTCATGTAGAAATCTCCCTCATTCCATTGAGTAAAACATAAATTTAAGGCAAAGCCAAAGCTGACATAATTTTTCAGCTCTGAACTATTTTGTCCAGGAGTGGAAGTTCATCCTCTCCTATCATGGTTAGGACAGACCTTTTGGAAAGCTTTGTAAAGCCCCAGTTTGCCTCTCCTCGCAGGCTGTGCAATGTTACTAATCTCAAAATTGATAAATTACAACCACAAAGGCAGAGCAAAACCCTTTGCACGGACACGAGAAATTATTTCCATGTCACATGGAGTTTCCTTTTCCCTCCCTTTCTTTTTCTTTTGTGTTGTCATCTTCATTTGAACAACCTTCCTAAGACTTTGAAAGGTCAGTGCCCTCGTATTTGGGACACAGGATTAGAGGTGACGAGCTGTGTTGAAAGACATAATTGAGCCTGGGCAGCTCAGGAGATTTCAGCCTGCCCGGGGTTTGGGCAGCCCTGGCCCTTTGAAGGATCTAAAAGGTGTTCATGGAGGAAACGATGCTGGAATTTCAAAAAGCTGCAGGCGAGCTCAAAAGGTAATTAATAGAGACTAATTGGTCTCAAGGCCCTGGATAGTGGCTCTGTGTGCAGTCCTCAGTGCTGGCACTTCTCCTTTGTCCTGCCAAGTATCCTGCTCCGCTGCTGTGCTCAAGTGGCTGCAGGGAGAGAACAGGCAGGGACAGGAGGGACAGGAGGGACAGGCAGGGACAGACAGGGACAGGCAGGGACAGGAGGGACAGGAGAGACAGACAGGGACAGGCAGGGACAGGCAAGGACAAGCAGGGGCAGACAGGGACAGGAGGGACAGGAGGGACAGACAGGGACAGGCAGGGACAGGAGGGACAGGAGGGACAGGAGAGACAGACAGGGACAGGCAGGGACAGGAGGGACAGGAGGGACAGGAGGGACAGACAGGGACAGGCAGGGACAGGAGGGACAGGAGGGACAGACAGGGACAGGCAGGGACAGGAGGGACAGGAGAGACAGACAGGGACAGGCAGGGACAGGCAGGGACAAGCAGGGGCAGACAGGGACAGGAGGGACAGGAGGGACAGACAGGGACAGGCAGGGACAGGCAGGGACAAGCAGGGGCAGACAGGGACAGGCAGGGGCAGACAGGGACAGGCAGGGACAGACGGGGACAGGCAGTGACAGGAGGGACAGGAGGGGCAGACAGGGACAGGCAGGGACAGGAGGGACAGGAGGGACAGGCAGGGACAGGAGAGACAGACAGGGATAGGAAGAGACATGAAGGGACAGGAGGGACAGGCATGGACAGGAGGGACAGGCAGAGAACAGGCAAGGACAGGAGGGGCTGTCTGAAAACAGGCAGGGACAGGCAAGGACAGAAAGGACAGGCAGGGACAGGAAGGACAGGCAGGGACAGGAAGGACAGGCAGGGACAGGAAGGACAGGAAGGACAGGCAGGGACAGGAAGGACAGGCAGGGACAGGAAGGACAGGAAGGACAGGAAGGACAGGAAGGACAGGCAGGGACAGGAAGGACAGGCAGGGACAGGCAGGGACAGGAAGGACAGGAAGGACAGGAAGGGACAGGAAGGGACAGGAAGGACAGGCAGGGACAGGAAGGACAGGAAGGACAGGAAGGGACAGGCAGGGACAGGAAGGACAGGCAGGGACAGGAAGGACAGGCAGGGACAGGAAGGACAGGAAGGACAGGCAGGGACAGGAGGGACAGGCAGGGACAGGCAGGGACAGGAGGGACAGGCAGGGGCAGACAGGGACAGGAGGGACAGGAGGGACAGGAGGGACAGGCAGGGACAGGAGGGACAGGCAGAGAACAGGCAAGGACAGGAGGGGCTGTCTGAAAACAGGCAGGGACAGGAAGGACAGGCAGGGACAGGAAGGACAGGAAGGACAGGCAGGGACAGGAAGGGGCAGACAGCGACAAGCAGATGCTGTCACTGCAGCTGGTGCTGGTGACAAAAGGCTGGAAATCTGCATGGGTGCCTAGTGGGGAGCCTTTGCTCTCAGCCAAAATGTAATGCTGATGCAAAAAAAACCCAACCCCATTTGATCAGGAGTGTCCTGATCAAATCCACCCCTGGGATGAGCTGGGGGTCCCAGCTGGAGTTTCCCAGGGCCTGCCCCTGCCAGCAGGAGGTACAGCTTTTCTTTGCTTTTCACTGAGTGCAGGAAGAGTTTGTTAAAGTCTGTTAGGAATAAATTGGCTGATTTCAATGTTAATTGAACATTTTTGTCCCTGGAAATGTTCAAGGCTGGGTCAAACGGGGCTTGGAGCAACCTGGTCCAGTGAAAGGTGTTCCTGCTCATGGCAGGTGGAGGTTGGAAGTGGATGGGCATTAAAATCCCTTCCATCCTGAAACATTCTATGATTCCAATGCTGAAAAGTGGACATGTCGCACTCCCCACACCACTATTGCCTTTCCCCAGTATTTCTGCTGTGTTAAGGTCCATTTCTGGCAGGAGCAGGCAGGGATCCTGCCCAGAGCAGCATCTCCCAGCTGGGCTCTGCAAGCTCCTAGAAGGCAACTCAAGACAAAACTGTGAAGAACAAACAGAGGTTCACAACCCAGGTCTGGCCTTTCTCATGCTTGAGGCTCAGTAGCAAAGAAAGTGAAGGGAAACCACAACAACAAACCAGTGCTGTGATTTAGCCTGACATTCACTTCAGCAGAGGAAAATCCTTGCAGCAGCACAGCTCAAGCTGACTGACAGCAGGGGGTTTGTTAGATGGGCATTAGGTGAAGGAAGATGGGAAGCATCAACCTCCAAAAGTCAGTTTTTAAAGTCTCTGACAGCAAAGTAGCAGCTGACTTCAGTGGAAGAAGACCACAAAAAAACCCCCATTATTTCCTTTTACACTCCACAGTCAGTGGGTCCTGCTCACCAGCTGAATGTGGGAAGAGGGAGAGGAAGAAAAGGAGTTTTCCATGTGTGGCTGAAGCTGCCCCTTCCCTCACTCAACCCATCAGCAGAGAGGAACCTGCGATATTGAGCACAGCCTGAGGAATGCACTCCCTGAAAACAGGCTGTACAACTGGGGAGATTTCCCTTCATTTTTTTAATTATCCCCTTTTCCACAGTGCCCAGCCCTCCCTCCTTTCTCATCACACTCTTCACTACACACTGTCTACTTAGCAGAATAAATGGCTGTGCTGCCAGCACTGAGGGCTGGAACGGCTGCTGGCTTTGCTAATGGGCTCTCCTTGCCACACGGCAGCCACGGGGTTAAACAGATCCTCGCAGCTCCAATGATGCCTCAGGTTTTGGCTTTTATATTTTTCACATTCTGAGCTGCTTTAGTGTGTGGGTCTGAGCTTCATCTTAGGGCATGGTGAGCTCTCTGCACAGAGCAGGGAGACAAAACAATTCCTTCTCCAGCTGGGGACCAAGGACAAATGATCCAAATCTCAGGCCCAAGAGCACAAACAACGTGGGCTGGAGAGAGAAACACAAGCAGGATGGGACTGCAT
Organism: Anomalospiza imberbis; assembly: GCF_031753505.1. Classification (NCBI taxonomy): domain Eukaryota; kingdom Metazoa; phylum Chordata; class Aves; order Passeriformes; family Viduidae; genus Anomalospiza; species Anomalospiza imberbis. Next base: position 6,988,952 of record NC_089699.1, on the reverse strand, counting down.
GGGCTAAAGCTGGAATGGGACAATGAACTCCAATGTGCCAATGGAGCAGAGCTGATCACAGGGAGAGCCCCCGGGAGCGCTCGTGCATTTTGGGACCATTTGGGTTCATCTTGGGTGCAGCCCTGGCTGGGCTCTGGTGCTGCCCAAGGTGGATCCATGGAGGAGATCCTTTTAATAAATCCCTGCTTTATTCTTTAGCCTCTATTCTAGCCTCTATTCTAGGCCAGCCTTCACAAAGCATCACCAGGAGCTGAGCCCAGCAAAGATAGGGTACAGGCAGAGCAGCAAGGATGTCTCCAGCCTGGACAGCTTTTATGGCAGTGACTTTTGGGTGCCCTGGGCCACCCACAATGTACTTGAAGGGCCAAAGCTGTCCTGGTGGTGTTTGCCCTCTGTATTCTCACCCTTGCAATAAAAGAAGGACCACAAATACTCCTTGTATGTCTTATATTTCACACCACTGAGTAAAACACAAGGCTGAACAGCTCCTGAAACCATGGCCACTGCCAGAGCTGCTGCATGTCCCTGGCTACCTGGGATGGGGAAGAGACTCCTCTGTGGCTGGAAAACCAGGGAAAAGCAGGGAGCTTCCCCAGATGCAGCAGCTGTGAGTGGGGCACAGTGGGGTGCAGGGCAAATCTCCAACTCTGCCCTGGGGCTCTGGTGCCTGCAAGCTCTGCCCCAGTACCTGCTCCTGCTCTGCACCCAGACTGTGGGAGAAAGAGCCCTCAGCAGCCTCTGGGTGCACACATCTGTCCAGCCTGAGCCAGGGAGGCTGGGACAGCTGGGCAAAATTAGAACACAGGATCTGTGCACAGTGTTTCTGGGTTATGTCTATAACAATGACAGTGTGCCCCCCTCCACTGAGCATTCACTCCCTGTCCATTCCAGGGAATAGGGTTTCCTACCCATCCCTGTGTCACCACATTCCCTTACAAAGCACAGTTGCTTATTATAACACTTCAATTTGATTTTTATATTTATTTTTCACTGCAACATACCTTACGCAGATTTTCTGGAAGCCAGACTACCCTAATGTGTCCGTCGGAATGCCAGTTTTGGGAAGCAGTGTCTGATAGCAAGGATGCTGTCGGTGGGGGGGGGGGGGGGGGGCTGGAAAGGGGAGTGTCCTCTTCCCAACCCTGGCACTGCCCCACTGGGTGACCCTGGGCAGAGCCCTGCTACCTCCCATATCAGCCTACAATGTAAGAGTGATAAGCTCTGTGAGTGTGTAGTGAGGCTTAATTAAAGTGGGGAAGCACTTGAGGCTCCTCAGCCCAAGCGGTTTTAAATGAAACCCAGATAATAACAAGCTGGTCACAGCACAAGGAGTCTGGAGGAGGGACAGTGACACACAGCAGTGGCAAGGTGGCTTAGAGAGCTCCGTGGGACCACCCACATCCCAGCCTGGCTTCACCATAGATCCATCCCCGGGTGAGACCTGAGCTCCTGATGGTGCTGGGAAAAACCTTCCCTTCCCTTCCCTTCCCTTCCCTTCCCTTCCCTTCCCTTCCCTTCCCTTCCCTTCCCTTCCCTTCCCTTCCCTTCCCTTCCCTTCCCTTCCCTTCCCTTCCCTTCCCTTCCCTTCCCTTCCCTTCCCTTCCCTTCCCTTCCCTTCCCTTCCCTTCCCTTCCCTTCCCTTCCCTTCCCTTCCCTTCCCTTCCCTTCCCTTCCCTTCCCTTCCCTTCCCTTCCCTTCCCTTCCCTTCCCTTCCCTTCCCTTCCCTTCCCTTCCCTTCCCTTCCCTGGGACTGCCCGAGCCCAGCATGCAGCTGCCTGAAAAGAAAGGTTTTCCAAGCAGCACTGTGAGGGGAAGAAAGACCTGAATGCAGCTGAAAACATTTCTTTGTTGCTCCTGTGAGGTCTCTTGTCCTTCATTTTGATGATAAAAATATCCTCCTGGGGCGTGGGGCTGACAGTCCTCCTGCTGGCCCAGCCCGGGTGGTGCCCTGGTGTGATGGGGCAGCGATGCCATCCCATTCCATGCCCCAGCGTGCCCCAGGACGAGCCCTCAGGGCTGCTTTGTCCCAGGGCCGGTCTCCAGCAGTGCAGTCATCCCAAGGTCCTCGATTACAGATGGTCCAGATCTGTGTTCTTCTCCTGTATCCTTAAGATAAACATGTCCTTCACTGTAGTCACCTACTCCATCATACACTCCTATCAAATGAGCCTTGCTAGCTCGTAAATTACTGTGCAAACCATTCCAAACAATAAAGGCAATTTTACTTACTGAACCATTAAATTTACATACTTAAATTAGACTCAACCAGACGTTGAGAGGGGACGTCTTGCGGCCAGACAAACAATGAATTTAGGGAAAGAGCTGCCGTGTACTTCCCCACCTCTCACATGAAATTAATGAGGTGCTTCAATTTAATCATCATTAAAATTACATCTTTATTTAGTTACTTAGCAGAGTTTGACTCACTGCGTGGCGTGGAACATGAGGAAATGCCTGCAACATCAACCCTTCCACAGAGGGAGGCAGGGGGGAGGCCCATCTTCCCAAAATGCCTTTACACCCACTGCAGCCAGAGCAGGCATGCCTGCCATGATCCCAAACCACTCTCCAGGGCTTATAATTAAGGTTAGACAATGACGGAAGAGAAACAGCAAGGTAGAGTAAATGAAGAAAATCGGGATTAGTTTAGGATGGGTTTGAGGCAGGCAAACACAGCCACGTTATTCTTTAAACAACACCAACAAACAGGAAGCTCTTGCAGCATAATCAAAGTTCAGTGCATGTGACATGGAGAAGCTCCTCAGGAAAGCAAGAGTTTGGAACAAAAGCCCAGTGAAATGGAGGCAGAGAGACAAGGCGCCTGCTCTCGTGTGCAGTTCATTTTGTACTTGCTCCCACACACACAATCGACTCATCTCAGGAGGCTCCTGGGCAGTCACAGGGGAGGCTGGACAGGGTGGCCAGCACTTGGGGCAGTCACAGGGTGTTGCAGACCAGATCTGGTTGTCACCTGTCCCCATTTGTCCCAGGGGTGCAGCACTCAGCCCTGTGAGAGCTCACAGCCCATAAACCCTGCTCAGGGAGGGCTCCTACAGCCACAGGCACTCACTTTGCCACCAGAAACTCATCAAGAAGTGATAGGGATTTCTGGGGACAGCAGCAGTGCCTGTAAGGGTCTGTGGGGACAGAGGAGGGATCAGACAGAGCGGACAGGCTGCACATTTGGGAAGATTCGGCACCTGGGGACCTGCTGCCTCTGCAGAACTGAAGATCGTGTAAAAAAGCAGAACAAAGAGATTACAGAGCCCAGTGGAAGTGCTGTAGAGGAAACCAGTGCCCACTGTACTGGACATCACACATGCATGGAGTAAAAGATGGAAGTCTTCGAAGCAGGAGCCCAGTGACAAAGGCTGTTGTTCTCCCAAGGTCAGTCAGGATGTCAGAGCCTTGGTGAGGTCTTCCTCAAAATTTAGCAATGGGCTACAACAACACAGATCTTTTTGTTACTTGAAAATATTTTCATCCCAAGAGACTGGTTCTCTGGTCCCCACCTGGGCTGTGGAGCTCAGTGATCTCAGTGACCTCACTGTGGTTTGGTGCTGATGAGAATGGGCAAAATCAGACCTTACTGAGTTCCCTCTGAAGACATGAAACACTGGGAATCCTCATGGATACCCACAGCTCTGCATGGATCAGAATGCCTGTCAAAAATAGATTAGAAACTGTTGTAAAATAGTTGATCATTGTTAAGCTTGTTCTGTCAGTTTGGTTATTATATTGCAAAAGGTGTTAAAAGGGTAGTTGCAAGAACACCTAAAGTGCACCACCCCCCAGGCGAAGTGAACCAGCCGGGACAGAACTGTAACGGGCCAATCAAGGGCCTCAAACCTTCATGCAGATGAAGGATCCCAACAGAAACCAATCCAAAGGGACAAAAAACAGGATAAAAAGGGGGATCCGACCCAGTGAATTGGTGCTGCTCCCCCTGGAACATCGGGGACATCCCTGCTCAGAAGATCCAGCGTTGGTGCCGCAGCATCCTCGACGGGAGCGCTCCTGCTCGGCCCGCGGGCCCCCTTGCTTTAGGCCTTTCCTTTTAGAATAAATGCTGGAATCTCTTTTAGTTCCGGGAGTGTGGTCCCGTTTTTAACAATGCCCACCTTACTTCCGTCTGAAAGTCTTTGCTTCTCTTTGACTCATTTGATCACTCTTGCTCCAGCAGCAGAGGGAAATGGGCTCCCAAGAAGCCCAGACTATGGATAATGCTAACTGGGTGAATGGCAGAAACTGATTTGTTTGACTGCAAGCACTGACTGTGTGCTCAGCTGCTTTCTGTGAGCTCTGTTTTCCCTTTGATCCCTGTACAAGTCCTGCACTGGCAGATGTTGTGTGCCACCCTGCACCACAGTGAGCAGTTAGAGCAGCTCAGTCCCCAAAACCACAGCTCAGGCAGAGTGTGGGGGCTTTGTTTGGCATCTCTTTTGGGTAGCATCATCCCTCAGACAGGCAGGATAAATATCGGTTATGTACGGCAGAAAGCAGCACTCGCACCTGAAAGCTTGCTGCATTAAAAAAGAGGAAAAAAAAAAAAAAAAAGCCCACAAAAGAGTAAACATCAAACTGCCAACTGCTTTTTACCTTCTGTAAATCAAAATACACTCTGGAAGTAAAACCTCCCAAATTACACCAGGCGAGATGAAACATTAACCCGCCAAGAGTGGGGATGGCAGTGGCAGGGATGCACAGGCTGGAGCCAGAGCTACAGTTTGTCTACATTAAAAATGCAACATCAGCAGAGGTGTCTGAAAGAGTCATTTATCAACTCCTGGATTAGAGAGACATCTTAAAGTAAGTGCACCATTTATACGCACATATGCACAAATTGTCTGCCCTCTTTGTGCCTTGGAAAGTTCTCTCCAGTCCTCTGGGTAAATGTAGGGCCACAATGACATTAGGCATGGAAAATAGGAACCTTGCTCATGGTAACAGGGGGTACAATTCATGTGAGCAGCCGGGATGGAAAGTAATCTAATGTTGCAATTTCAGAGAAACAATATAGAGTCGCTCACATACATCATGATTAATGGCTGGATACCATAGTGTGAAAACCATTTAAAAAATGGCATTTTTGTCACTGACAATGTTACACATATAGTAAAGGTCATACATGATAAGAGCATTATCCATATTTCTTCTGCAAACATGCTTAACCTTGTAGAGCACAATTCCCTGGAAGATTGGTGATCCATCTCCAGCTGCAAACTGCGCTCTTCAGAACCTGAGAAGGCCAATTTTACATTTATATCATTCCCATCCACACACAGGCAGGCACTGGGAAGTCTACATGAGCCTTTCCAAGCAGAAAGGGATGGAAATGTTTTACAGCAGCACCTCCTCGGGGCTCTCCTCCCTCCACCTTGTCTCCTGCTGTCACCTGACACCGAAACTGATGCTGGGCCCTTGCTGAAGCCATGCTGGAAACAGCTCCCTGTGAATCCCCTCTCCAAAGTCTACTTGAGGAGCCCCTTTGGCACCCTCTGGCCACAGGGAGGTCCCGGCAGTGGGTCCACACTCCCAGTGGGGTTTTCTTTGTGACCTGGCAGTGCTCAACACAGCAGGGAAGGGGCAGCTGGTGACCGGCTGTGTCTGCAGGGAAATCTCAACCCACTCAAGGATAATCACCTGGGAGGAAATCTGAGATGAGTCCCAGAGACCACACATTTATCTTTTGGAGAGCTGCTTTTCAAACACGCAGATCCTGCCAAAGGGTTGGCTCAGCCCTTGGAAGAGAGTGGGATTCACCAGGTGAATCATTTTGGGTAAAACTCAGTCTGATGCAGCCCCCACACACCGTGTGGAGCCCACAGGGCTCATCAGAGCTGTTACAGCTGCAGCTGCAACTTGGATTGTCCCCTAGACTCAACAAATACTTATACTTGTAATTTTACTGTTATTAATCAGTTTTGGAAGCCTTCTTTACGGCTTCGGGTTAATTGTAGTGTTCTTTTGGGGGTTAGAGTTTGTCAGGACAGAAAGTCTAAAATTCTCAGCATCTAACAAAACCCCTGAGCACCAGTGCCAGTGAACCTCACTGCAGCTCTGCCTTGCAGCTCTGGGAGCTTGGGTGTCCTGGCTGAAATTTGGAGGAGCAACAAGCTTCGCAATACATTTTGCAGCAGGTTGTGTGGCCCTCTGGAAAGTCCCCAGAAAGCAGCACTAAGCTGACCGAGTGCCATTGTCTGCTGGCTGGCACACAGTGCCAAGGGGAACTTTTCCAATATGTAGCCATGTAGCTGGAATTGTAGAGTCATAAAATCATAGAATCACAGAACGAGTCACAGAATCACAGAACCATAGAATCATAGAATAACAGAACCACAGAGTCACAGAATCACAGACTCACAGACTCACAGACTCACAGAATCACAGAATTATAGAATGACAGAATAACAGAACCATAGAATCATAGTCATAGAGTCATAGAATCATGGAGTCATAGGACCACAGAATTACAGAATCACAGAATTCACAGAATCTCTGGGTTGGAAGAGACCTTCAAGATCATCGAGTCCAGCCCACCCCAACACCTCAACTGAACCCTGGCACCCAGTGCCACATCCAGTCTGTTTTAAACACACCCAGGGATGGGGACTCCACCACCTCCCCAAGCAGCCATTCCAGAACTTTATCACCCTTTCTGGGAAAAACTTCTTCCTAATATCCAACCTATATTTCCTTGGTGCAGCTTGAGGCTGTGTCCTCTGATTCTGTCAGTGCTGCCTGATGAAAGAGACCAACTCCTATCATAGATTCATACTCATAGAATTGTTTGGAAGGGATTTTAAAGCTCATCTTGTTCCAATCCCCACTATCACGTTCAGTTGTCAGTTCGTTCCTCACACAGGGCACCATTAATGTTGGGTTTTGGTTTCTTTTTTTGCTTCTGTTGAGGTTGGGATTGAAGTTCTCATGACGATATTTTGTGTTTATACTCAGGTGTTTATTATTTCTTATCTATATTATAATTTACATGGTGTGAGTTTTGTAGTATTTTACTAATATAGTACAAAATGGTTCACTATCTATTTTTACAAGGTTTTTAAAGGCTAAACTATCTAATTAAGAAATGACACCTCAATTATTTTTACTTTTAACTTAATAACTAATCTTTCTTGTCTCGTAATGTGAACTTTTTTGTCTAATTACAAAACACCACCCAAACCCATGAAGAAGAAGGTGAAGAAGAAGGATTAGCTACCACCCTAAAACCTCTATCTTAGTTTTATAGATATTAGTATATTCTAAAATCTTAAACTCTTAAGTTTTCCACCCTGTGATATTATACACTCTTATTCAAACTATACACGTGTAATCCCAGTGTTATCCATCAGTTTTGGAAGCCTTCTCCATGGCCTCTGGTCACATATAGTATTCTCCTGTGGGTCTGTGCCTTTCAGCACAGAAAGTTTAAAATTCTCAGCATCCAAAATTCTAACAACCTCCCATTAGGCCAGGTTGCTCTATGCCCTGTCCAAACCAAACCTGAGCAATCCTAACTACCCATGTTTGTGTGAGCATTCCCTGCTGGGTCACACTTCTCCCTGTCCATCTGCCTGCCAGGGTCCTTCCCTGCTGGTACTGAGCTCTCCTGATTAACCTCGGCTCCAGCTGCAATTCAGAGTTGTGCTCTGCACTAACAAGATCTTAAAGGCATTGTATGAAAATTTCATTATTCCTACAGCAAACAAACCCCTGCCTGAAACAAATGTTTGTGTAGTGAGATGCAGTGTAAATAAAGCTTGTTGCACTGGGTTAGACCCTAGTTTAAAGCACCTCTTCAGGGTGTGGGTACCAGGACAGGGGCTGTGCTCAGTGGTGCTTTTTCCCTTCAGCAGGGCACAAACACAAAAATGTTCCACAGCAGCCCCTGGGGCAGGCTAAGCAGCAATGCAGCTCAGAGCCCCTGCACGCTGGATCTCTGCTAACAAATAATCTCCCCTATAAAAAGTGCAGGGATGCTGTTAAACCCTGCTGGAGCAGGGTGAGTGCGAGTTCAGAGGCTGCAGGCAGGATCTCCCCCCATCCCCAGCTCCCTGCTCCCCAGCAGATCTGCCCTCCCTTGCAGAGGAGAACATGATCTCACTCCAGAGGAATTTCCTCTGTGGGAGACACTGGAAAACGCTCTGGTGCCTTGTGACCACCTCCTGGAGCAGAGGCTTTCCCCCCAGCCGGCTGCCAGATGGGGCTGGAGCACCCCAAGGCGTTCAGGGGGTGACCACATCAGTGGGAGTCGCTGCCAGCCCAGGGATTTGTGCTTTGCTTGGAAAAGCGTGGCCCCAGATCTGTGACCGTGTGTCCCCAGCAGCTGGGAGGGCTCAGCCCCTCACACAGCCCAGGGTAGCAGGGAGGGATGGAGGGGACGGAGGGGATGGAGGGGACGGAGGGGCGGAGGGGATGGAGGGGACATTTCCACGCTGGCATTTGCAGCTTGTCACATCAGCTTTTGCTTTCTTATGTGAACAGCACAGCGAAGGCTTCCCACTGCGCCCAGGGTGGGAAAGCTTTTCCCCAGAGTAGTTTGCAAAGACTGGCTGGACCAAATTATTCTTCTCATCATGAATGCCTCTCTCTGAGCCACCTTACCCATGCAGATACTGAAATGTTATTAATATGAATGAATGCATCTTGTCTCGGGGTGCCTCATGGTAGAAGCCATTTCAGAAACACTGGGAGGGTGGAGGGAAGGAGAGAATGCAATCGAGCAGCCCTGGTTGCGTCTGTCCTATCCCTCAGATGACAATTTCCCTCTCCCAAGAGCACTGCAGACTAGAGGCACTCACAGATTATACATCATTCAGTCTTTTGCTTTGCAAAATTAGCTTTCTTAGCAAGGAAACAAAGGATTTGCTGTATTGGATCAGGCTCCCGACATTGCTGCTGCTGCTGCATCCAAGCTCTGGCACTTAAGAAACGCGGCAGCTCTCCCTCCTCTGGCTGTGCTGGCCAAGCCCCTGCCTGGGGAGCTGCATACACAGAGATTGCTTCCAGATTGCCACAAAAATTCATCTGATGCTCAGTAGCAGGTAGTTTAACTTCTCTCCTAATTTTGTCCTCTTACAGACCCACAAATGGCCAACATTATTTAGTCCTTTTAAAAACTCAGCCAGAACGTTTATCTCAATAAGTGCCTTCGGCACTGCCCTCCATAAAGCTGACTGCATACCACATAAAAGGAGGGTTTCTTTTTACTCCTTCAGAATTTACTGGCCTGCATGGTTTACTTTACAGCTGTTAATACAATGAAAGCTTTTGTAAGGCGAGGATGGTGCTGGGGAGTGGGGCAGGAGCTCGCAGAGGAGAAAGATAACAGTCTGTGCCTAATGCAGGGCTCCGCACGGCCGGCCCGACGGGAGGACCATAACTCAGAACACATTTAATGGCACAAGCGAGGAGAGGGACTGCTGAGCATTCCCCAGAGGGTCACACACAGCCATTCCCACCAGCTCTGGAGCGGGGAGGCTTCTCTGGGGCTGCACCCGGCGGGGAAGGCAGCAGCAGCTTTCAATCCTTCCCATCTTATGCCAAGGAGGGATGGAGGGGGCTCCTGCCTGCAGAGCCTGCAGCTCCCCGTGGAGCCAAGGAGAAGAGTTCACAGCCAGGGAGAAATATTAAAGGTGATGCAGAGAGCTGTGTCTGCAAACACGGGCTGGGCAACCTGGGAAATGCCAGTGTCTGACACGGCAGCAACAGCCTCTTTCCTGCTGACCTTTAACTCCTCCTGGCCCAAACCAGAGCGCACCAGGCACGCCGCTGTGTTTTACAAAGCCTCGGATCAAACACGCAGCCCAAGGCATGGAGGAGAGGTTTCTTTGGGGATGAGCAGACGTGGGCTGTGCAGCAGCAGCTTTGCCTCATCTCATCCTGGAAATGCTGGCACTGAGAAACCTCCCTTCTCCTCCACAGATCTGCTCCAGGGGCTCCCTGTCTGCAACACTTGGAGTAAGGGAAGGAAACCTTCCCAGCCGCACACGGATGGGAAAACTCGGTGTTTCCAAAAGGCACAAACCCAATCTCTAGGGCAAAATCAGTGTCCTGGCTCTTTGGGAGTGCTGCCCATCCCTGTGCAAAAGGCAGGGCAGTTGTTTGGAATGGGTGAGAGCCCATGTGCCCACACAACCCCGAATCACACAGCTCCACAGGGACACACGGGAGGATGTGCAGGGAAAATCCCAAAATCCCGGAGCCCTTGGAGTGCTCTGTGCTCAGGTGTGTGGTGACACACACACTGTGTGAGCCTGCCCCGGTCTCCACGTGCATTTTCCAGCAGCTCCATCCTCTCCACAAACCCAGAGTTAACTGCTGAGAGTGCTCTCTGCCATCTTTTGTGAGCCGGGAACCAGGAACGCTGCATAAATCATTATTCTTGCTAATTACCAGGAAACATCAAACAAGACAAGCATTTTACTCCTCATCACTGAATTTTGTTATGCTAATTAGAGTTGTATAAGCTGTTGCTATTAAACCTGGAGAGTCAGAAAAACATTTGCATTAATACCCACAAAGATGCATCAAAACCTAGTTATTAGTATTTCAATGAGGTTCAGGTTACAGGGAAGCTGCTGCCATTTCAGGGGCTGGTTTGTTGTTTTTAAATCCTGCTGTGAGAGAAAATATAAATAAATGCAGGGTGAGGCCTCATGCAGACAATATTCCTTTTATATGGGGAATTAAAAAAAATAAGGCAACTTTGATCAGGAGGGGATATAGAAGTGAGGGGGAGAGAGGGAAGGCATGAGCAGGGCAGAGATTTTGGTGCACTGCATACGGGGCTGCTCAGCCAGGGGCTGCACCCACTGTGGATGTCAGGCTGGGAAGGGCTTTTTGGATTTCTGAGTTGCTGCTGCTCTCAGGCACTTCGCTTGGTCTGAGTGGTTTGGGTTGGACTCAGCTGGGAGGAGGAGCTGGCTTCTGCCTGCTGCCATGAAAATCACCTGAGTTTGCCTTCACCTACACCTTGTGCATCCCACTGACACCAGGAGGATGGGGGACAGGAGTTCTGGGTACCAAAATGCACACACCAAGCCACACATCTAAACTTTGTGGGGAACCAACTCTGTAACAGGAATTGGCAATTCCTTCTTTTTAGTGCCAATCACAGAAGCTGAGTGTTTCATCTGAAGATCTCACAGCACTTCAGAAAGGCAAATTATTCCCCCATGTGCCCCTTTAATACAACAATTATCACCATTTGATGCATCAAATACATCTGAAAAAATTAGGGGAGTCCAAACAGGCTGCTTGGGAGCAAGGGAAGGGTATTTTAACCCCTGAGGCCTGAGTGCTGGAGTTTCATTTTGGTGAGCTGTTCACAAAGGCACACTCACATTGATGATTTCCATCATGTAGAATTGCTCATACTGAGCTCACATGATCTTGCAGCAAACCTTGTCCTGCACTGGGGGGGCTGTGACAGGTTCATACACAACAGAGGGAACCCGTGGGGGAAGGAGCTGGGGTGTAATTCAGGTTGGGAGCATCCTTACCCCAGAAAGTGCCAGAAAATGTGGGGGAAGGAGCTGGGGTGTAATTCAGGTTGGGAGCATCCTTACCCCAGAAAGTGCCAGGTTGCTGGACCGGGGTGAGAGGCACTGTCCTTCTCTCCAGACACTCGCTGTGGGCTCCACCCATTTGCAGGTTCCCCAGCCCCTTGGCTCAAACCACATCACTCCCTTTGCCTGGCCTGCATTCCCCAGTAAGGAGCAGACCCTATTGACAGCTGGGTGCAGCTTAAAGAACACATCTGAGCTGTCTCTGTGACCCCAGTGCTGTTCTATTGACGGGGGGGGACAAATTATCGGTTTTTAGTGTCCATTTGTCAGATTGCTGGACAGGGAGAGCCACTCACTCTCTCACTGTACATTTCTATCAAAGAAATAAAAAGAAAATTAAGGAAAGAGAAGTCTGTGTTGCCTTTTCCCTTGCTGGTGGGGGGCTCAGGTGAATTGAGCAGTGCTGTGCCTCGCTGATGATGAATTGTGGTGGCAGCACCACGCTCCATCATCCTGCTGATGGGGAGGAAGGTGGGTGCACAGCAGGGGCCACCCAACACCTCCTTGTGCTCCCCTGAGCTCTGGGATGCTCCTGGTGAAGTTCCCAGCCCAGGCCACGTCCTCTCCCCCAGCACAGAGCCCATCACATGCTCACTGAGCACCCTCAGCATCCTTTCCACCATCGGGGAGCATCAGGTGCTTCTCTCCAGCCTCATTCCCTGCTGAGTCCAGGGGAATATCCCACAGCTCTCTGCCCTCCAGGAGGGGATGTTAAGGCCTCATTCCCTCTCTCTCTGCCAGGATCAGTGTTAGGAGAAGAGCTAAACACAAGGCAGGTGCCAGCACCCCCCAGTCCCACTCTAACACTGCATCTTCCCTAATCACAGGCAGATTAAAAAAAAAAAAATCCACATCAGACATGCTGAGGAAAGGAGAACTCTAAGAAGGATGAGGAAAATGAAGACACTGTGAAATGCAATAGATGTCAACTTCTACTTATTTTTTAATTTCATCTCTTACAAGCTTTTTGGAAGCTAACATGATTAAGTTCTTCACACAATTTATTAGCATCTTGTTGGAAATCCAGCAGTATATTACACTGTCTGAGTAATCCAATTAGTAAAATGTATTTATTTAACCAGAATATTAGCTGCACACAATCCCAAATGAAGTAAAGTCCCTGATCCTGGTGTTCCTCTCACTTTCTGGAATTCATTTACCAGCTACAGGAAGGCTTACTCTAATGAAATAAATATCAGCCCAATGTTTTTGGAATAATACGAGAACACAAATCTTGCTGCTCAGCTAACTGCTGCATTTTTTTTCTGCAGCAGATACTGATGGTACACAGATTTCACAGCAGCATAAAGGTTTTTCTGGCTCTTCCACCTTCTTCTCACCCCAAACCCAAGAACTTCCCCAAACTCCCCAAGCGCACCTGGATTCCCATTTACAACTACCAAATCATTCCCCAAATTAAGAACACACTTTTTATTTTTCATTCAGCAACCCATGTGCCAAAGTGAGCCTCGTGCCTCTTTACCCTGATTTGAAAGAGCTTTGAAATAGAACCACTGTAGGAAGCAAGGGCTCTCCAGCACTTTTCCCCCTCCTAATGAAGGAAGTGAGTGACAGCCCCCGAGGCAGGAGGCCTGAGGTGCCTCAGCAGCATCCCTGCCATGCTCAGGTGCTGGCCTGCCCCAGTGCCAAGCTGAGGGCCTGTGCTGGGGGTGCAGACAGATGTGTGACAGTTTAGGGGGGTATTTTAGTGGTTACTTCAATTTTTTAAACTCACTCCCCTCCCTGCTTTAATTTTGTTATTACCTTGGATGCTCACAGCTCCTGACAGCACAGCATCCCCACCCAGAGCCCCTGGCTGCCAGCACTGGGGTGGCTGTCCCAGCCTGTGGCACCTCCTGGAGGGGATGTGAGCGGTGCCAGGCAGGTGCCAGCAGGAGAAGGGGCAGAGCTCAGCTCAGGGAAAAGCCTGCTGTTGATCAATGGTATTTTTCCAGAGCTGCTACTCCAGTTTATCTTCATAAATTGGCTTAATTAATTCTTTTCCCCAGTGAGCAGCAGTGGGAGGTGCAGTCAGGAGCAGCAGCACGGGGCTGGGCCAGGAAGCTGAGGGCTCCCATGACCCTGATTCTGGGGCAGATTTTGGGACTTTCCCTGGCTTTGGGTTGGGGCTTGAGGGGAGCTGCAGGTGGAGTTGGGGAGCTGCAGATAGCCTCATCTCATCCCACCCAGACAGAGGGTGGAAATAAAAACCTCGGGGTTTTTATTTGCAGGGATGCAGCATCCCTGATGTGCATCCCAGGCACCCCAAATCTAGGATTTTGGTAGTCAGATGCCAGCAGGAAAAGACACAGAAGGAATGGATTTGCTTTACTTGCTCATAAACCCTTTTTCTCACTCCTCATGGAGCATGACCATGTTCTCCGTTGTAGATGTCGGCGAACCCAATGGGAAGAATGATGATGTCTAACTCCAGTTCACAAGGCTGAATGATTTATTTATTATAATTATGCTATAATACATTAATATACTATATAAAAGAGGATACTAAAAACTACATGCTACTTTCTCTATCATATCTAACTCACTCACAACTCGTGACCCTGTTCGCCAGAGTCCAGCCACAGGTGGATCTGAGTGACCATCAGGCCCAAACAATCCACCAGGATCCAACCAAGTGTTCACTCCAGGTAAACAATTCTCCAAACACATTCCACATGAGAAAAACAATGGGCAGAAATAGAAATTGTTTTCTCTTTCATTTCTCTCTGTGCACCTTTATAAAAATCCTGAGAGAGAGAGAAATGTGCTTGCCACAGTTCTCCATCTCCAGCAGCACCTGTGAGATAACTCTGACAGCCACAATGGCAGAGCTGGATGGAGAAGGAAGGGACTAATGGCCAGAGTTAATAATAGACATCATTTGCAATGTGCTTCCAAAAAAAATGAAGGTCCTGAGGCAAAGGAGCTAATTTTGTGTTTCCTCTTGGATCCTGCCTGAGCGCAGGGGAGGGGAGGAGGGGAAGTGTCTGCACCAGACACGGGCTCAGAGTGCCAGTCCTGTGATGCTCATTCACATGCAGAGAATTTGAGAGAGATCCTCCCATTAATGCAAACAGGAATTACCCGTGTAATCTTGGGATTAGCAGAGCCCAAGGAATTATTTACATTTCCTAAATGAGGGAAACTGTATCAAGTGGGTGAGGCAGAGAAAGAAGCTGAGGTTGGGAGAGCGACTCTCTCCCTGTGTCTGCAGGAACCAGCATCCTTTGCTGCCTTAAGAACGGGTTCACCCAGGGCTGCACTAAATATTTGGTGTGCTTGGACAAAAGCTGCTGCTGAGGTGCGAAGCAGACAGACTGACTTGGGCTCATGGCCAGGGAGGGAGGCATCAAACTCCAGACCCAAATTCCTGCCTGCAGATCGTTCCTACATCACAGGGTGCACCCACTCATCCTCCACCAATGATTACAGTGGCAACAGGAGTAATTAAGACCATTTTTAATCTCTTTCTTTTCTTTAATTTCTCTTGCAGAGTCTCTCTCACAACCACCCAAGTGCCCCTTGGCAGTGCCCGGTGTGACTGCAGGATGGGGACACAGACCTGCTCCCTCCTGGGCCACACAGAGCATCGCTGTCTCTGACGGCACCACCACGCTCTGAAGTGGGGCTCCAGTCACCCAGAGCATTCACCACACGGGTGATTTCACTCTTCCCTCCTCCAAAGCCACCCTGAGAGGCAGCAGCACCCTCAGAGCCCCATCTTCTCCCAAATCCTATAACACCCACCGTAATCGCAGCAGCAACAACAACAACAGTTGCAATACCTCTCCATCCTTCACCTGGCAGACGAGGAGTCAGACTCCATTTCCAAACTAAGACATCTCGTGTGTTATTCTCCCTCCCCTCCAGACTAATAGCTGACAATGTATGCCTTCCACATTAATGATAAGGGTTCAAGGGGAAAGAGACTGCTCTCCTGTTTCACTGACATTACACTCTCCTATGTACCCACCAACATACCCTAAGGCAACAGAACTCGTAATAGGTTCCTCTAACTGCCTCCTGCATCAAATTTGACACCGGGTGCTTTCTTCTCCTTTCCCATCGCTCACCTTATAACTCTGTCATCATCATTGATTTTGACTTAAGGGGAGGAAAAAACCACCACACAACCCTCTCCCCCTGCTTGAGCAGCACCAGGGTGGTGGAGCACAGCTGCTGTGGGGACCTGGAGCAGGGAAGAGGGAGCCAAGGGGGCTGCTTCTGTTTTCCCGGGTCTCAGTTGTGGAGGGACTGAGGCAGCACGCCAGGAGCGTTTGCTGCACCCAGCAGAACGAGTCTGCAGCCTCAGGACACCGCTGCTGGCTCTGGGGATGCTTCCCAGCTTGCAGGCAGCACTGCTCAGGTGCTCAGTGGATTTTTGCTCTGGGCTTGTGATTCCTCTGAGGTCAGGATTTTAAAATTTTTTATGCAGAACTCCTTTTTCCTTCTTTCTTCCCCAGAAAAGACAGCTGGAGAGATGTGTATCTCTGCACTGTGTCACTCTCTACACTGAGCCCTCCTCTGTGACCTCCCCAAGTTCTCTGCATCCCCACCTGCAGCTGAGTGATGCCAGGCCCAGCAAGCCCTCGGGAGTGGCAAAGGGGTGAGTGCTGGATTCACCACGGAGGGGTGAAGGACCCTTCCAGTGGCAGCGCCAGGATGGTGACAGGTGTGTGCCATGGGACAACAATTTCAGCTCAGCTCAGTTATCAGATGACCAAGGCTCTCAGAGAGGGCCAGATTCCCATGCCAGCACCAGACCCTTCCCAGCAGACAGACTGACTTGGGCTCATGGCCAGGGAGGGAGGCATCAAACTCCAGACCCAAATTCCTGCCTGCAGATCGTTCCTACATCACAGGGTGCAGCCACTCATCCTCCACCAATGATTACAGTGGCAACAGGAGTAATTAAGACCATTTTTAATCTCTTTCTTTTCTTTAATTTCTCTTGCAGAGTCTCTCTCACAACCACCCAAGTGCTCCTTGGCAGTGCCCGGTGTGACTGCAGGATGGGGACACAGACCTGCTCCCTCCTGGGCCACACAGAGCATCGCTGTCTCTGACAGCACCACCATGCTCTGAAGTGGGGCTCGACCCCTGAAATGGGGCTGCCACCCTGCCAGGAGAGACACGGACCGACCTCCAGCACTTTTCTTTTACAGCTGCATCCCAAGATCTGCCTTCCAGGGGCTGTAACAGTGTTGGAAGGGGAAGGAACCTGTCAAAATTCCCCAGCATGGGGCAATCCTTCTTCCTGCAGCCCAGGCAGACCCTTCCTGAGTGATGTGGGTGAGCAGCCGGCTCCTCTGCCTGGTTTCCTCACAGATCCACAGCAGTGAATCCCCAGAGTGTGGCTGACCCGCAGCTGGTGTTTTCTTTGATTTATGCCAGAGCCTATTTAGGTCCTCTGCTTAAAACAATCCAGTTCATGTCAGCACTAAATGAAACTCTGTACCATCCAGCAGCTGTTTGGCTGCTACCTGAAATGAGTTTCACTCCAGTTCTTATCATGAAGAAATCCTTTTAATCATCAAAACTGCCACGGCTGCCTTGGAGCTGAGATGGTGTGGTGATTTTAACAGGAAAAGGCACATTGCAAGCCAGGGCCATGGAAAGAGCCCTGGAATTGGAGGTGATTTTCTCTTCCAGGGTTGCAGTCACTTTGGGCACAGTGACAGGTTTAAATGAGGGTCTTTGGCTGCAGAGACCAGTTTGGTGTGAGCCTGGACACCAGCAGCGGGTATTTGGGGCAGTAAGGGTCAGACTGGGCCCAGAGATAGCCTCTGGTGTTCTCACCAGTGGCCCAAGCAGGCTCCTGATTGTGAAAACACCGGTGGCCACTAAGGCTTGCTAATTTTGAAGATTCTGCTACTCGTATGGCCAATAGGGCCAAAAAGGACCAGTTCAGGAAAAACCCAGATGAGACAGGCTCTGAATCCGTGCTGCAACCACTGCTCCCTGACAAGCCTCCTAACGAAGGATTTAACTAACGAGGCTGCTGGCAGAGAGCAGGGATGCTGCACGAGAAGCAAGGAATATCTGCCCAAAGCTGTTCTGAATTCATTAAGGGGGATGGCAAGAGCTGGGCTGCTGCGTTTGGGGACACAGCATGAGGCCACATCACCTGCTCATCCCACCAAAAACTGATGATCAGAGCTTGACTAGCGAGGAGCAGGCACCTGCCACGCGCTGCTTGCAAACAAGCTGCAGACCAGAAGCAATTTGAAGGAATTATTTGGGAAATAATTGTAAATAATGAATGAATGAATGGAGGAAACTGCAAGCTGTTTACAGACAACTCGCCGGCAGAAAAGAGCTGAATTTGCCGAGTAGGTGATTCACTATTGATTATTTCCCCAGCTCTAGCTGTAACCTTATAAAGCATTAATTAAGACAAGTCTTCACAGTTCAGCATATTCTAATCTGCTACAGGTCTTGAGAGCTCAGCAGTGCCCTCCTGGAAGGAAACCTGGAGGTTCACACCCTGCCTGGGTGGGGAGGAGGCGATGGGGCCCTGAGCAGAGCCCAGCCCCACACCAAACCCAGCCACATTCCCAACAGCTGCTGGGAATATTCCAGCAGGCTGAGGGCTGGGACTGGGGACAGCCTGGGCACAGCAGGAGAGGGTTGGATCCTATCTGGCTGTAGGATTTCAAACAGGACAGCTGCCCCTTGGGATAAACCCTTTAAAGGCAGCCAAGGCAATCTGCCTGACCCACTGAGGCTGCCCTCACATGACCTGTTGCCAAGTCTGCCCCATTGCAATATTTAAACCTGCCCCACAGTGACACTTTGCAAGTGCCACCCAGCTCTTCAGGGGGTCTGCACTGCTCCCCCAGCCTCAGCTCAGACAAACCAGATATTGGGGGTGCCCAGAAGCACAGAACTCCTGGGCTTATGAGTGGCATGGAATGTGGGAGACAACGGGCCCGTTTTTGCAGAAATTCTCTGCTCCCATGGCTTGGGAGTTCACAGCAGGACTGTGATCAAGTGTCAGAATATTTGCCAGGAGAATGCTGTGGCCACTCCAGAGATGAGCAGCTCATAACAGAGTGCTGGGCCCTGGCTACGGTTTACTAAACATATTTATCAGACTTATTTATCAGCTGCACCTATCCCTGGATGCGCTGAGCAATGGCAGGCCCATGGAAATGCAAACACCCGGGCAGGGCCTGGCACCCCTGGGCATGTCCTGCTGACAGAACACAGCTCCAGCCCTGCTGAACCAGCCTGAAGCTAATGAGGCACAGGGCTGTGTCTGGGTAATGCACAGACACGAAAATCCAGCAGAGCAATCTAATCCAGCCCAGCAAGGCTTCTGCTTGCAGCCCCAGAGGAGGGAGGGATGCTGAGCCAAAGGGATGAGCTGTGGCTCTCCAGCTGTGTCCCCAAGGTGGATCTGCAGCCTCGTTTTCTTGGCAGAGCCACTGAGTGCCCTCCTCATCCCATCATTCCAGGACTGCTGGCCCAGCTCTTGCCTGCTTTCCCCACATCCTGAAGAAATGAGGATGTGATAACTTGGCACCTGACTGAAGTTAAAATACTCTGCCTTTCAAGCAGCTGATTGCCTTTCAATTCAGCATTGCCAGAGCATGTTTGCATAATTTCTGGATGTCTTGGAATATGGAGAGCACATTAGAACCTGCATTAAGCAATCCCAGTATTCAACTGACTTTTCTTCTCCTAACTTTGTTTCAGACAGAAAAGCTCAAGCAGTAAAGTTTTAACCAGCAATGAAATCCAGAAAACCAATGACTCTGATCTTTCTATTCCATTTCCATGTCCACTGTGAACTACCAGAGGTTTTCCCAAGAGCTGTCCTCAGTTCCCATGGGAATGGTTTGCCAGACCCTTTTTGGCCACTCAGCACTGTTTGGTGTGGTGCTCACTCAGCATCACATCATGGCCAAGCCACAACATGACATGAGCAACACACAGCCTTAATTTCTCCTAATTTATGCACAAAAATTAATAGGAATATTCCAGTAAAAGCCCCTCTTTCCCCCCCATCAGATGCAATCAGCCACAAGCTGTGTCTCACAGGGCTGAGCTTCAAGGTAAAATTACACTTGACCACTAACCAAGGGAAGAGAGCAGGAGAGGAATTAAAAGTTCAAGCAAAATAGAGCATAATCAGTTGGATTTTAGCAGCATGACTAGCTTTCTAATGATTTCAGTGCTTTACAGACTGTTTTGGGCATGTAATGAAAATAATTTCATATCACTGAATTTTTTAGGAAAACCTTGCCAAGATTGCAAATACCTGAAATAATCATTTGAAGGACAGAAGGCACAACATCCAATTTCTCCTAATTCAGGTGTTCAAGTTGCCCACATGCAAGCAGATAACAATACATCACTCCCATTGTGAGTGCATTGCTTTTTACACACACACATCTTTCCCTGCCCACTAAATCCTTTAGCAGCATCCAAAAAGGGGAAGAAAATAAACCTGAGGATACACACTGCTCTGCCAGCCCTCATGCCAGGTGTCATTCCTCGTGGCAACAGTGGAGCTGGCTGCCCTTCCCAGGCAGGTCCTGCACAGCTCAGCATCAAACACACAAGGAAATGTTGCTCGTGGATTTCACCTGAAGGAAAATCCCTACCTGCTCTAAACTCCTTCAAGGGCTGCTTCCCAGCAAGGGCTTAGCTGATGGTTTGTCCTCTGCTGGAAGACCTGAAAAACAAAGAACAAGTGCTTGCCAAACTGCAGTTGAGTAAGAAAGGATGAAATTCTCCTGTATGGGGAGAAAAGATGCATTTTGTGTTTAGTTTCATTACTCTCTCGTTCATTTCATTTTCTCCTTTCACTTATTTAAAAACTTGCAAAATTCTCTCCACCCAGTTTATTTTATTTTGCCAATCATCAAAATCTTCTCTCTCCATGAGCAAATGTATTGCTAATTAGGACAGAAGAACAGATTAAGTTCAAATGAGTAGATCTCCTTGTTGATGCTGTTGCTTTCCCTGCCTCTCTCCAACCCAAAAATCAATGCAAATCTTTTGGGGAATTCAAGCAAATTTTCATTAACATGGATATAATGTGCTCCTGAAAAAAAAAAAAATCTGAATTAGAAACTGTCTGAGAAAAGGGGATTGAGACAATGAGAGGCACAGAAAATGGAAGATGCAAAACACATGTTTGTGTTATCCAAACTGAATTTCCTGGCCAAATCTGGCTTGGCTGGTGAAGGGCAGAGGTGTGGGAAGTTGGTTTGTGTATCCTCCCAGCTACAGGCACCTCCAGAGAACATCCACACAGAGCAGACAGGCTTAGGAGAGTTTATGGTGATGTAAAACAATTCTGCTTCTAATTGTTTTTATTTAAAGGAGTTTCAAGGGAGCCTGGAGGATGAAACCTGCAAAGCTTCACTGAGCTCACACCATGCTTTTTTTGCCCCACTTCTAAAACTGAGCACTGCCATCAGGTGTGATCCCGTTATTTAGGGAAAAGGCCACGGTGCACATGTCCAAGCATGGGTCCTGCAGGAAAACCCCTCTGACTTCTGGCTGAGGCCCTTTGCCACCATCCCCCACCTTGCTGAGGAGTGTGCCAGTGGTCAGTTGGTCAGTACAACCAACCTGCTGACCAAAGGAGATGTCCAGACCTAAACCCCACCATGAAACAAATGCCTTGGCATAGGAGAGAGCTTTTTGCACCAGATGGACCCCCTGGTCTCTTGGTAAATCCAGTTCTTAGGCTTTGCCACAAAGAGGCTTAAAATTAATTAGTAGATTTTTTTTTTTTCCTAAGAGTTCTGGACACAAGGAGTGTGTGAGAAAGGGCATTCATCAGGAGCTTTTCCGGGCTTACAGGCCAAGATGAGGAGTTGTAGTCTGCAAAACAGTTACTTTCAAAATTGACAATTTCAATGTTAAAGGCCTGCAGATGAAAACATTCCCAACTTTCCCAGAAAGACAGTCAGAAAGGGGGAGGTTTTCTGATTTTCTAAAGGTGAAAAATGCATTTTTACCAAAAATCATCTGTTCCCTTTGGTCTTCCAATGAGCAAATCATCACAACCTCCAGATGCTGAGAGCTGACTCAGCTGCTGCTGACCCTGGACAACTCCTGAGACTGTTCTGGAACAGCACCTGCCACAGCTGCTCCAAAACCATGGGGAGATGGTGATAAATCTGCCTAGTTAAGCAAATCACTCAAAATAAGAAATACTCTTCAAACACTTGCTCCCAGATTGATTCATTTCTTGGCCTTGACAGAATGACTCTCAAAAGGCAAAGTGTTGGTGGGGCTTTGTTTGGAGTGGGGTTTTGAACCTGTGGTTACCAGGAACTGCACTTTTCCCCCCTAAAACCAACCCCACACGAGGTGCATGCAGGTGATGCAGACCCTGCCAGCACAGCCCACCTTCCAGAGCACTCACCCTCACTCCAGCCTCACCAGGGGCCAACCGGAACCACCATCAACCCACAGCCTTCATTCACACCAATTTTATAATTTATGCTTCACAATTCACATTAATTTGCTAATAATTTTGAAAAATAAAATTGCAGATACAGCATTTGGGAAGAACATCCAGCAGTTAAAGTTGTTCATCCACCAGTTAAAGTTGTTCATCCACTCCCTAGGGCAAGAGAAGACCCATCACTGCGGGAAGTGAAGCACCACAATAGTGTTTAAAGTTATTTATTGTCTCAGCAGGAGCTCACAGTGCCTGCCAGCACCTGGAAGAGGAGGAAATGCATTAAAAAACATGGATGAGCAAATACTGTGCAATGCATGGTGGCACTCCTTGGTCTTCTTCAGCGTTTCCACCAGAAGGAAACCTGGTTCTGTCAGGCTGCAGCATTTTCCCAGGAAAAAAAGAATCAGTTTGTGCTGCATTAGCAACACTATCCCTCATTTCTTTAGCCTTTAGTGACTCCTACAAGCATTAATTAATTTACAAGCCCCTAGTGACCAAACCCAAGCGAAACAAGTTTTTCCTTGCCATAAACCCACCCTGCACGTACACAACAATCAGCAAAATCCCTGATTTTGCTGGGAAACATTCTGAACTCAGTCTTGCCTTTATTATGTGCTTTTCCCACTCTGCTTTACTACTTGATATTTCTGGTGAGTTCTCCTTTGGAAGGAGGCTCTTGTCAGTGTTTTGCTGATGGTGTTTGGGATCAGTGTTTAAAGCTCTGTCAGTCTGCCTGCTCAGCCATGCTCTCCCCTGTCTAGCTGCTCATGCAGCACCAGAAAGGAGAAATTTAAGGAGAGCTAACCTTGTTAGAATTTGAAATGCTCTTTTGAGGACTCAAGGAAGTGGAAACACAGGAAAACCTTAGCAAAAAGGGACATAATTTGTAAAAGAAAAAAATCATCTGAGATTGGTGGATTGCAGACCTCCTCCTGCTCCAGGTTTGGTCTGAGATGGCAGAGAATTTTAAATTTTATCCTTTAAATACTAGAAAGGAAAACCATGTCTTTACAGGTTTACTTGAGATTGCACCAATATTTGGAAATAGTTCACATGAAAAAGATGGGTTCCCAAGGCAGAAATCATTCCCCATTCCTGCCAAGCCCTAGAAAAAATATTGGGAATACCTGTGGCAACATGCAGTACCCATATTACTCCACTGACCTAGCTCTTATTCTCAATGTTCTATTCTATCCTAACAAAGGATTTCCTGTACAATAAACTGAGGATAGGAGAGATAGGGGTATTTGCTCTCAGGAAAGCATAAAGAAGATATTATTACCAGGCTAGACTACATCCAACTCTAACTGTTCAAGTATTAAATCCATTTTTCACCATCAGGAGTGTTATCCAACAACATGAGAAATACAAGCAGGAGAAAATATTCTCAAGTGAAGGAATTGATGGCCAAAGCCTCAAAGTTTGGTAAAATGCTTTTCCACTTCATGTCCTACAAGCTGTCAGCACTAGGATGGAAAACCACAGAGCAGTAATTGCAAAGGACACTTCTTCTTTCTTACACTGTCTCTGTCTGTAAGGCAAGAGGATGGCAAGTTAATTAATTATCTCCAGCATCAGTTTACTTGAAGATCTTCTTTTCCAGCAGCGCTTCAAAGGAGACTGATAGAAATCTTGATTAGAGGGATAATGAAGGAAATCTCTAATAGATTATATCATTTCTTGCCTATCTGCAGCCACTCACTGCTTCACAGGGCTGGGATTCACGTCTGGAAAATATCACAAGCATGTAAATCCACCTCCGATGCAAAATTTATGGAAAAATTCGAATAATTGCATGTTTACCATATTTCTGTCAAAGGTCTGGGAAAAAAGATATCAGATCATCTGACTTGCTGTAGAGCAGAGATTTTTCACAAGTCCTGTTAGGGTCTCTGACTCTCTGAGGATAAATCCATATTTTGAAGTCACATCAGACATGGAGAGAGAAAATTTATTAGATAACAGAGAGCAGGAGGAGAGCAGAGAAGCACACACCGATGTGTGGGCACAACGGGCAGTTTCATGTCCACCTTGTTATCTGTCCCCAGAAACCTTTTCCTAAGAGTGACCATTAGCAGGGGTCATAGGTGAAGTGTTTTATCTGTTTTTTTTCTCTTTGTAATCTTGCTTTCACCTGCAACACCTCATCTCCCCCAGTGCTGGCTTCAGACCACCAGGGGAGTCTGCTTCCCACTGCAGAGGAGGAAACTTTGGTCCTGCTGAGTCCCAGCTCTCAATCCCTGTGCCACCAGTGCCCCCCAGTTTGCCTCTGCACTTGCAGTCCCTGGGGTATTTTGATGCCATTTTTCTCTTCCTCAGGCTGTGCACACACTGCCAAATCTAACAGCAGGGGAAATGCAGTGTCAGGTTCTGACACACCTGATGGGCTGATTCCCATCTCACGCTGATAAGCCCCGAGCCGTTCCCAACCAGTCCCCAGTGGCATGTTTAAGCAATCCATTTCTTTTAAGATGAGACTGAAGATTCTGCCTGGGCGCTGTTTGGAGCTTTAATAAATTGCTGGTGGCAGCAGTGGCTCTGACCTTTGGATGCTCATGTGCCCCAGCACCAATGTGTTGAGTGGGGGGTTGGACTGTGCTAACAAATGGATTATTAATTCCAGAAAAGAGCCACGGAGGAGGACCAAGACACCCACCAGAGCCATCCTGCCCTCTCACAAGCATCTCCAGCACCCTGCTCTTGTCCTGGCCAACAGGTGTCAGGGAGAGATGCTCCAGCCCCTGCCCTGAGCCTCTCCTGTCCCCCACAGCTGAGGCCAGAGTAGATAGTGCCACACAACTGAGCAGAAGCAACAGCAGAGGGGGACCAGAAAGTGTTTTATGGGGTTAAACATCCCAGTCTGAAGTAAAGCAATTTCCTTCGGTCTCCTGCCATTTCCTTGTGGGGGCTTATCATCTCCAGCTGGGACAATATAAAGGCCCATTTAATCGAGATCCATTTAACACTGAATCACGCTAACAAGATTACTTAGCCAGGGCTAATTCTGCATTTGCTGAAGTGCAGTATCCAGGGTGAGTAATCTCTGTGTGCTGGTGGCAGGTTCAGAGACAGGTTAGCCACTGGCTTAGCATCCCAGACAAAACATGGAAAGCACATGGGGCACCATGACAATGAAATTGCAGCCCCCTTAGCCCACTGGGCTCTTTCCTTTCCCCTACTCAGTGTGGAGAGGGTTTACTCATTACCCCACAGGATCCTAAAAAGGGAATTATTTTCTTTGTCCTCACAAGCAGCAGAACAAGCAATACAGCAAAATCCTCTTCAGTCATTATCTGTTAAGTGCATGGCATCCTTTTGTGAGTTAAATGACACAGTATTTCTTGCATGGGTCTGAATTCAAAAGGTTTTGCCTTCCATCAGGAGATAACTCAAGATTTGAGTGCTAATTGAATACATTTATATGCACACAAGTGATAGGCATTCATACAATTTTTTTAAAGTAGATTCTCACCATTCAGTCATTTAAAAATATAGCACTAAGGGCTCTATTATTTATGATTATTAAATCACAAATCTGAGTAGCAAAATACTTCACTTGGGGAAAATGTGAAGAGGCTGTTTCAGAGGAAAAAAATCTCCTTTCCAGAACTCCCAGAACATCATCACAGGAGGATGCTGATAACCAATATTGTTTTACAGCTAAGGCTCTCCAAGTGACTCACTCAGGTAAATGGATTAATCCTAATCACTCCTTCAAATGTTCCCGAGCCCTCCAAAGGGTCAGAGCTGAGGTTGACATGTTCTGGGGAGCTATTCACGTTTTTATACACACAGACTCGTTATGCCATCAGTGCAGGGTTTGGGACAGCCCCCATCGTTCCCTCCTTGCTTTCAGAAGATGGGTCTTGTCATTCAGGGGGGATTCATCTCACCTGGTGTCACAGGTCCACAAGACAAGTGTCTGTACAGGAGTGAGTCTCTTAAATGTGTAAGTGGAGAGAAATTGCAGTGATTTGTCTGACCTATTTTAGGCAACCACCTCCAGATGAGAGCAATTGCCTGCTGGAGGTGCCCATTTTTCTCCATTGATGGTAAATGAGATCTGAGTGCTCAGTGCAGATGCCAAGACCTGGGTGCCATCAGGTGAGATGGATCCTATCCACAGTAATTGCAGCCTTTCAAAACGAGAGGCACTTTTTATTTTCTTTTTCTTCTTTTTAATTTTTTTATACCCTAAGGAGTTTATTTTAACTAATTGAGGAATTTTCCCAGTTTTCGTTTCTGCCCTTGGTGTCTCTTGGTCTTTCTCCCCCTTAGGGCAGGCAGTCCTCAGGCTGTGGCAGCTGGGCTGTCAGAGGTGGTGGTGAGAGAGCCCTGGGTCTTTCCTTCCACAGAACAGAGCAGGGCTCAAGGTTTTATTTGGCAACCCAGCCCAGAATAACTTTGGTTCAGGGCTCAGCCTGTCAGAAATGGTTCTTATAGGCTGGGTGCAAGCACTTCTGTGGTGTGAAGGACAAAAACTCAGACAGGGCAGAATGACAGGACCAGAGATGACAAGATGACCTCCAGAGGTCCCTTCCAACCACATGAAACAACCCTGGTTGTTTCATGATTCTGTGAGAAAGGAAAAGCCCTCCAGGGCAGTATTTACCCACCAGATATGGAGATCTCCATGCTCAGGGTGCTGCTGATGATGTGCTTTGCTCCTGGAAACATCCAGCCCCTCAGCACTGCTGGGCAGGCACCTCCAGGAAGTTTAAAGATATAAAAAAAGTTTTCTATGGAGCTGGGGGCTTTTAGGGTACAGCAGGAGCTGGGCAGAAGTCTTCAGTATCATCACTGATATTCACATTTCTGGGTTCACTTGGATCCAGCCCACATCTTGCTCTCAAGAAGTGACTTGGACACTCAGGACACTGAACACCCCCTGACAGGGCTCTCAGCCCCACAAGCCTGCACGTGTGTGGTGCTACTTCACGTGCCCCCTATCCAGCAATTCCAGGAGGAGATTAAATCCTTACATCAGGGCTGGACTCTGGCCAGGTGCTGAGGTCACTGGTGAAACTGGGCTTCTGCTGAGACTTTTTATTCTGTTTTTTATTGCAGTCTAGATTTCAGACCAGACATTTGCTCCCCTTCCTTCCTCCCTGGCATTGCACTCAGGTACTAAACCATGCCCGTGGTCTCTGCACATGGGTAAGGGGTTTGCTGGTCAGCTCTACACAGGGAATTCACATATTTGACACCCATCCCCTCAGTGCCTGGGAAATGACCAAACAGATTTTGATGTCACATAAATGAAACAGGCAGGCATGAGGAGAAACCTGAGTGTCTGAGGTTTGTTTCCTTGAAAAACAAAGTGTTCATTCAAAATATTCAGCTGCACTCATGACTTCATCCTCAACATCTGAAAGCATCAAAATCTCAAAATCTACCTCAAAAATATGTTCAAGTCACACTGAAAATTCAAGGGACTCTCTCTAGCAAGTGCTCTGGTTTTCTCCAGCTGTAAAAAGCCAAAACACATCCCACTCCTATTCCTTCAAAGATCAGTCCACTAGCCAAGGGGTTGGATTGTGCAGACAGCCCTGTGCCTTGGGCACTTTGGAAGGAGCTGAGAGTCTTGAACTCGATTTCCGAGAAAGAATTTCCAAGCATTTTCCAGTTTTAATGGTGCCTAAAACAATTACAAATGTGGTAAAAGCACAGACTGGCACACCCCAAGTTAGAACCCGAAGCTTTCTTTCCTCAAGTTACCTTTTCTGAACCACTCAGAAATAATCTGCTGGCTGCAGGTTGCTCCATTACTTGTCTTGTTTTGATATCATGCCATTATCTCTAATTGCTGGGGCTTGAAAGGCTTCAAGTCCTGCCTGTGTGTGTTCCAGGTGTGACAACCACCCGTCGATGTCACACCTGCTGCTTGGGCAGCAGTGCCTGACCACAGAGGCAAAGTGTCTTCCTCCCAGCAATCGGACCAAGCAGACACCATGGGAATCGTTATTAACTTGCCTTTAATTACCGACTAATTTCCTCCTGCACAGCCAGTAATTTCAAGCCCTGCGGAAAGCACGAGGAAACAATAACAAGGCATTTCCCAGCAAAAGGAGCGTAAACAAACAGGCAAAATGCAGAGATCCAAAGGAGAGCAGTGTATTTAAATACTCCAAATACAACAATCTGAGAAACCTTCCTCCAGAAAAAAAAAAAAGCAGAAACATTTCCTCCACTACTTCCCAGCTAAATATTTCATTTTTGAGGCCATCCAATTTTGTTAAGTTATAGGGAATACCTGATGGGTATTTCTAATAGGAACTGCTTGCACCTAAAATATGCAGAGGTTACCACCTCTCCGTAATAAGCTGGTGCTGTAGGTTGTTCAGCAGCTCCAGCACTGCTCAAACCATCCTTAGCAGCTGACAGACAGCAAGGAGAGCTGGAGGAGCGTGAAGCCTTGTTAGTGGCAAGGTTTTCCCAGCTGAGGCTCAGGCATGCACTGATTGGCAATTCCAAGCACGGGGTTTGTCCCGGTGGAGCCTCCATATGTTTTTTCCCCTGGAGGAACGATGAATGTCAATTCACCCCTTGGGGTGTGTCAGGTGAAAACCCTCCTGAGGGTGAAACGAGAACTGACAGCAACCAGCCACAGGTGCCCCGACCAACTTCCACCCGCTGGCTTGGCTGGCTTTGCCAAGGCTCAGGGAGAATCAAAAGTAAAAATTAAAAGTAACCCATATAACATCAAAAATTAAAAGATACCCATATATCATCAAATAACTCACTATAATAACACCTAGTGTTAAAATAAAAAAAAAATTACCCATCATTATAAAAAAAACTATAATAATATTTTCAAACCCTAAAAACCTATAAAATAAGTTACATCAAGTCTGGGGAGAAAAGGGAGCTGTGTCTGCTGTGTTTCCATGCTCAGCACTGGTGAGCACATCCCCCTCTCCAAGTCAGCTGGTTGGAAATGAGAATGGAGGTAACACTCTCACATCCCACAGAACTGGGACATGAAGGTTTGTGCTGGAAGATCGTCAGCAGGGATCTCCCCAGAGCTCACAGCCAGGCCCTGAGAGCGTGACAGTCGCAGTGAATCGACAGCTCCATCCCATGCTGCTCACCCAAACACGGTGCAGCACATTTCCCTCCCTCATGTCCATTTCTCATCTCAACACTGCCTCAGAGCATTCTGCCAGCGGCTCTTGACGGGCTTTCCAGAACTTAATTAAGCTTCAGGACACCTCAGTGAAGTTGAGTAATGTAATTAAGTGAATCTCGCAGATGAGAAGGCTGAGGAGAGGTGAGATCAAACAGCAGAATGATGGAGGAACTGTTACCCGATGGCAAAGGTGGTCACAGGGCACAGAGACCTCATCCCTGACATCCTACAAAAATCACTGCCTTTCCCTTCCACAGCTGTAGCTGATTATGCCATGATTTTCCCCTGGAAATGGTAGTTTGGACCATTGTCTTAACAAGACAAGCAATTTCTTTTGACAGGAAAGAATCATGGCAGAGCTGCTGTCTCTGTGTCACACAGGGGTGTTTCTTGCAAGTCCCCAGTTATTATTATTATATTAAACTGGGGTCCAAGCTTATATATAATATCCCTGGAAGTGCTCAAGGTCAGGGGCCCTGAGCCACCTGGTCTGGTGAAAGGTGTCCTTGCATAAGCTGAGCTTTAAGTTCCCTTCCAACACAAACCACTCCATAGTTCTGTGATAATTCTACATGTACATGAAATGATGCATTTTATTATTAATTAAGGTGACAGGAAGCTGTAGTCCAGGGGATTCTATCAAATAAACTCATTGGAATTACAGTAACAGTATAGATTGTATTCGAATCATTCTCAGATTGTCTGGGTGTGAACTAAATACAATTTCTGATGAGATTTCTTTCTTTAATTTCAAAGTAACCTGGAAAAATGAGTAAAAGGAAAAATCTTGCTACAACCTGAAGCATGACTTGTGCCATAAGTTTACAAGGGTTGAGATAGACTTGAAGATGAACATGCACCTGAATCTCTCTGTGACTGGAGCCTTACTAAGCTGGACCATTCACTTGGGGAATTTTTCCTGTAAGTTGAAGTCTAGAATGCTATATTGGGGTGTACTTCATTAGAATGAAGTATTAGGGTGCAAAGAGGAATAAGATAGAAAATTTCCCAGCTTGGACTCCGGCTGGATCTGTGATGTATCCCCTTCCTACAGGGACTGTCCTTCAAAACAGCCTTTCCCAGGAAGTTCAGCATATTCCCAGAGACTCAAGATCTCTTGCAAAGGGTTTTTTTCCTCTGTGCCTGTATCCAAATGAGATTATGCTGCAGTGTCCTAAGCATGCTGGCCACTCATCACACAGGGAGCTCAGCTCTGAGAGGCAGCGGTTCCAACACCATCTCCCATTCCAAAATGTGCAGAAGCTCTGGAGAAGAAATCACTGCTGTCACAGCTGCCAATGAGCTTCGAGCACCTGCAGGGCTCCTGCTTGGCTCTGTGCTTGGCTCCAGGCTCGTCCTCCTGACCCAGGCACTGGGACTGTCTGGGAGCAGCCCAGAGGCTGCTGGCTCTGCCACTTCACACCACTGACCTCTCTTCCCACCCAGACACTGGTGACAGCATCACCTGACACTCTTCCTAAATCTGCCAGAGGGAAAAAGTCCACACAACTGTGGGAAAATTCAGGTGACACCACTTTCCTTTAAAACTCTTGTTTCCTAGTTCTGGGACTCCATGGAAAACTATGAAGTGATGGCAGCTCTTGGGACCTAAGCCATGCTGATTTTTTTCTGTTTTGCCTCATCTGTTTCTTTATACTTGTCTGTGTCCCGAGTGACTCTGACACAGGAATTCCAGCTTTTCATTTTTCTGCTCTACAAGATGTCAGCAGATAACAATCCATGCTTCACTGCTGCCATTCCATAATTGAAAGAGCCAGCCATACATCAGGCTTGGAGCCTGCAAACCCCATCAATAAGTACTTTATTACTTGGGCATAATTTTCCACCAAGCCCTGGATGAGACTTCACAGGCAGTAGGGTGATGTCGCTGAACCCACACTTTGCTGCAAACTGGTTAAGATCATGTCTACTAAACCATATTGTCACAATTAGTTTCTCAGACAACCAGTGTCTAGCAAAAAAATGTACTTAATATGCGAAGCTGTCTGTTCAGATCTATCTGTTTTCCAGGGAAGCCACCTCAGGGAAAAGAGACATGAAGTCCAAAATAACATCACGTTTCTTTCCAAGTCAACATACGCAGATCTACACCTTTCTCCAGGAACAAATTTTTCCTGTGTCACCAAGAGGGTGGGTTTTCTTTTCTGCTTGACTTATCCTGCATTTTCAGCATGTAAGAGAGACCTTCACAGCTTCTGCAGCCTTACAGATTGTGTGAGGGCACTGTGAAACTTGCTTGGCCTCTCTTTTTAGATTTAATTCTCCACTCTTTTCCGTGGCACGTTAAGAATCAGCTTCCTGGTCCATTTCAACAAAATCCTATCAAATCCCAAGAGTTTCCCTTTTAAATAAATACCAGGGGCTCGAGTTTTAATTACTTTCTGCAGAATCCCCTTATCAGCAGCAGCTTTGACAGGCACAGGCTATATGTTATCTGGAAATACAACTGAGATCTCTAACTCCTTCCATGTCTTTAGCCCTTGAAGCTCATCTCATACCTATTACATGTCATGCCCAGAAGCATTGCTAGAGTGCAGGCTCTGATACCTGGATGGGCAGCTCTTCTCCTCCGTAGCTTCTTATCCCACAGGCTCCTTACTCCCTTCCCTTGTTGCCAGCACAAATAAATTGCTGATAATGAAGCTGTGCTGGCTATCTATCTGCACACCAGGCACCTTCCAAAGGTGTTACTGCTGGCACAGAACCTCATTTTTGTTCCAGGTTGGTCCATAAGCTTTGGGGCTCCGCAAAATTCCCTGACTCGAGCAAGGAGCTGCCTGTGCAGGTTGTGAACTGCCTGTACCACCAAAGGTGTGTGGCAGCAGAAGTAGAACAGCTGGGCAATTGGTGCCTTTTTGAGGTTCAGTGCAACCACATCTCTTCGTTTCCCAGAGTAATTGCAAGAATAATAAATTATCAAAACAGAAGAGCTAATCATAAGGCAATTTGAGTTCTGCATGGAAGTTCAGGTCCTTTAATACATTATCTCCGTGGGATCAACCATCCTGCAGTCCAGAAACTGCTTCATAAAACCCAGAGGGCATATGTCTCACCCCAAAATCTCCAAAATCTGTCTGCTTGCAGTGCAGGCATGATGACTTATTGAAGGATCTTCATTATAGATCTATTTGA
Source organism: Anomalospiza imberbis (assembly GCF_031753505.1). NCBI lineage: Eukaryota > Metazoa > Chordata > Aves > Passeriformes > Viduidae > Anomalospiza > Anomalospiza imberbis. The sequence continues at coordinate 6,956,668 of NC_089699.1, read as the reverse complement.
GTGCATTCTCATTTTTATCCTTGTAATCCCCAGCAAGAAGCATTGCACTGCCCAGTGAGAATTATGTTCGGCTCTTTCACCTCCTGCACCATTCCCTTGTCCCCTCCATCCCTCACCTGCACAGCTGGAGTCTTGTCTGATTTTCAGCCTCCAGAAATCGCTGGAGAGAAGAGCTGTATCCTAAAGCACCTGTACTGGTAATCAGCTCTTTTCAAAGGCTCATAGGGCTCTGCTCCTGAAGGACAATGCCTGAACTCTGGCTGCTGTGCACACTTGCTGTTTTTATTTGTGGCAGAGCTGTCCCTGCCCCGGAGGGCACCCACCTCCTGCCTTTTTACCATACCAGTAGTCCTCCTTTCCTTCAGTTCACCTTCATGCCAGCAATGAAGTAGCCAAACTTCAGGGCTCCGAGAACAAAAGCAGGCAGCAGACCGTGCTCAAAGCAGAAGCAGACATAAAACCCCATTAAACCTCACGGTTCAACACAGAAACAGAGTGAAGAGGGGACCTCCCAGAGTCCTGTGCTTGATTCCAATAACCATCCATAACTACCCCTAAGGATAGTTTCTAAAGAGGGGAGAGCAATAAACAGCACTTCCCCTCTTCATTACACAACTCCAGCAATAACTATGATGAATGGCAACGAACAACTGGGTTTCATTGCTGGATTTCCAGGCTGTGGTGTCCAACAATGGGAGCATAATAAAGACAGATGGCAGTGGATTAACTCTTCTTGCAATGTGGCCAGCGCTGGCTGTTCAGCCGCGCTCGTCCCAGCCCAACAACAGCCCCAGGCCTGTCCAGCAGCAGGAAAATGCTCCTTGTTTTTGTGCAGGGTTAGGGACGATGGGGATGGTGAAAAACAGACGGTTTGCTCTGACCAGAGAGCAGGGCTGAGCAATGTACACCAGTTCTGGTGTTGTGCTTTAAACAAGCAGAGAAATCAAAAGAAATCCAAGTGGGTTTTTCACTGAATATTTCTGTTCCTTTTTGACTGATGGTATTAATTCCTTGGCTTATTTTTAGTTTAGAAACCTAAAAAAAAAAAAAAAAATTAAACAAACTACCATGAAATTTTTGCTGTTTCAATGCAAAAGGGATTGTTTTCTAAAAGTTGCTATATTTTTCCCCTCCAGTTTTGCCCATTTAGAATCATAGAATCGTTTGGTTTGGAAAAGATCTCTTAGATCATCAAGTCCAATCCATAATTAGCATGAATAATGGATAGCTAGATAAATAAATAGATAATAAAACGATTCAATTATAATCATACTATAGATAGTATTAAAATAGAGTACTAAAAATAAATATTAATATTTATTAATAAGTATTAAAATAAAATTTTGCACTCTTTTTCAGTAGGCTTAATACAGTGCTAATAGGTGTGCACTGGATATAATTTTAAGATTCCCATGAAGTTTTGTGTCAGTTCAAGTAACAGAGAAGAAATATGGTCTAGGAGGGCTGAGGGGTGAGGAGAGCTGGGCTTTGCCCACAGCCCCAGCAGAGCTTTGCTAGGTGCAAATGGATGAAATTCACTCTGATATTCAGCATTAAACAGGTGCATGCACTGCCAAAATTAACAGGGGAGGGGTCTCACCACAACCAATTAACTGAGTTTGTAAAGCGTTTGGAGACCTTCAGATGGAAGGTGCTAAACAAAGTGAAAATTATCATAATTTCTGCTTAAGTGAAAACACCAAGCAATGCTGCTTCCATCACTCACTGCAAACCCGGGCCCTGATGCTGTTTGCAAGTCCACTGCAAAATTCCTGCAGATATATTTGTTATTCAGGAGCATTCACAGGGCTGAATAATTTTCAGATGGAGTTTTTGGGAAGCTTCTTTGATTTGCCCATTCATTATCTGTTACTCTGGATGTGTGAGGGGCTGCACAAAGCAGCGTGTTGCTGTTTCTGCCTGCTGCCTGAATGGCAGAAAGTTTATTAGATGGGGGAATAATGAATAATCAATAATGAGTACTCTTGTTTTTTGTGTGAAAACAGATGAGCGTGTGAAAAGCAGCGTCTCTCCCCACTTTCCTGCCAACAGATCCCCACTGATGATGTTTTCCAACAGGGAAGAGGGAGCAGACTCTTGATACAGCCAAATATCTGGTCATTCACAAAATCTAGTTTGACTGTCTTACCAGAATCACTACACAACTGCCTGAAATGAGGAGGTGGCTGCTCTGGGGTTGACCCGTTGTCTTTGCAAAGGTAAGATGATAAAAAGTTTAATGTGCCTGCCTTTGAGATGTGTGTTAACCACTCATGTGGCACTCTGGGCTTTTCTCCCTACAGTACAGGATAACTCCTGCTCTGTGGGGGCTCATCTACAACACCTCATCCTGACAAATCTGTTCAGAGTCCACAGCACTCCTGCAAACCCCATTGTGGAATCCTTTGAACCCCTCAGGGAAATCCCCAGGGCCTTGCCCTGGAAGAATGCACCATAGAGTCTCCACCTAGGCTGAACGACTGGGCTGACCACTAGGCTGATGTTCCCCATGGAGCCATGCAACACTGTGACCCACCCCAGTTCCTCTCCCCAGATGTCCCAAATCCTCGTGGTTTCTCCTTTCCCTGTTTCCTCATTGGTTGTGGTACCCCTGGTGGCCGGCCCCATCTTCCCTGAAAGCCAATTCCCTTTTGTGCCACCCCCGTGCCCTCAGACCTTTGGCCACTGACCCCATACTTAACCTTGTGCACACCACATGGTTTCATCTTTTGTCCCGGATTTCCCTTTGGTGTGTTGGAATAAACCTTCACTGGAACTTACCCTACAAAAGGCCCTTCTGCCTCTCTTGGCTGAGCTGGCCATGGTGAATGGGGTGTGTGGACTTGACTGCTTTACCTGAATGCCTGCCCAAGTGGCTTTTCCACAGGAGAATCTTATTGGGAAATGGGAAGCAGCATCCACCATCTAAACCCCACGCTGCTGCAAACGCTACACCCCATCTCTGCTCTGGTGCAAGCCTCAAACTCCTGGCAGCGAGCCAGGCCAAAATCCAACTGCACCAAGCACCCCAAACCCACGTCCTCCCAGAGCTCTCCTGGCTGCTGAGAGATGGAAAGCTCAAATTTACACAGAACCACTTCCTCGTTTCACTTTTTGCTGACCGTGTGACTCCCGGTTGCATGTAATTATTTTGGTATGCTGGTGTTAATGATGTGTCCAGTTCACTTAGCCTGTTCATCAGTATTGCTGGTCATTTGCTGTTTCTTTGTTTCTTGCCTCCCAAAAGGTCACTACATCATCAGCAAAACCAAGCACAATTCATCCATTATTTATCAAGCCAGGTTTACTGCTCACCTGTCCCTGATTTCAAGGCCACGCTCCATCCACGCACCTCCCAGCCCCTGCCTGGGCCACGAGGCACCTACTGGCATAAAGCAGCTATTAAACAGAAACTGTGAATTGTTGGAAGTGAAGCTTGCTGTGCTGCAGACAGGAATTTGGTATAATTTTAAGCCTTTCTCCACCTCAGGCCTCCAGCCCCACTCCTGCTTTGCCTTTTTTTTGACTGGAAAACGATTTATAAGTAAATCTATGAATAAAGGACCTGCCTTTTGCTATTTGGCCTGAGTTGTGACCTGCTTTAACCCTCCACCAGCCAAGGCCGCCTGCATCTGTTAGTGCCCCAGCCTAACTGGCTGCTGAGTGCTCACCACGGCTTCCTGCACTGCGTTATTGACATCCTCCTCTGGAGCAATATCATGGAATGGCATCCCTGAGGGGCCCTGGGGAAAACCAGGGATGCTCATCACAGCTCTGCCCTGCACCACCTGCACCTTCCCGAGGTGAGTGCCCCGTGCCCCTGCAGGAGGATCTGCAGCCTCACAGCCTCTCCAGGTGATGCAGAATGTTATCAAAGCTCCATCTGCCTCCGGGGAGTCTTTTAAATCTCAGCCCCTGAGAAGAGCAATAACCTTAAAAAAAAAAAAAAAAAAAAAAAAAAGAAAACCCACACGGGACTTATTACAAAAGGGAAATTCTAACCTACACATAAAGGCAATAAAGAGGCAGACCTCTGCATCCCGATCACAGCCCGCAGGCTCAGATGAGCTGCTGAGGGCTGAAGGCGGTGTCAGCGCTCCGTGCGCCGAGGAGAAGCGCGGCTGTGCCGGGGAGGAGCCCCGAGGTCACCCCGGGGCAGCGCGGCTCTCCTGTCCCCTGCCCCCGGTGGCATTTGTCACCCCTGCTGCTGACACCGAGAGAGGGCACGGGGAGGAGAGCAACGCCACTCTCTGCTCCCCCTGTTTGTCCTGGTTATCAGACTGGAAAAGATCACCAATTAGCCTCTTCCCAACCACCACCGCTCCTGCCAACAAAAGATGAAAAGCACATTTATTTCTCTTAAGTGAGATCTTTTTGTGACACATAAGGACCCTTGTATACATGACAATTACTTGTAAAAAATGTCTCTCTGTCTACAGCACATCTGTAAATGGATTTAAGCCCATATAAAGGATGTAAAAATGGCAATAACCGCCCCAGTGCAGCTCCCTGGAAGCTCTCAATGGTGTTTTTTTCACATATATAAAAGCCAACACAGAACAAAAAGGCCTGTCAGCAAAGACAGGTAGGCTTGCCTTTCCACACCTAACTAGAGAAACTTAATTTTATTTATTTTTATTGACAGTTTCAACAACTATTTCTCAATCATAAAAGTAAAAAGCACAGGCTCAGCTAGTCAGCCCATCATTTCTATTTAGCTTTTTATTTGTGCGAGGAACTCTTTGGAGATGCAATATCTTGTTTGCAGAGACACCCTAGTGGCAACACGACATTACTCAAACCACCAAATGGGGCTTGTGCACACATTGCAGCCTCCTCCAGCACCTCCAGCACCTTTATGAACCTCCCCCTGCACCCTGGGGCTCCTCTGCTCCCCCCACGTCCCCTGCCTCCCCCATTACTGCCAACTCCTGGCTGTGACATTTGGGGAAGATGAGCAAAACTTGGTTTTAAAACAAATGCTGTCGTTGCTTAGCAGGTGATTATTGACCATTGCATTTATTTATTTTCTATTTTTTTTTTTTACAGATGCCCCCTGGGGTTCTGCCTCGCTCACCATCACAGAGGGTGCTGGAGGATTTATCCGTGCCTGAATTATAGATCTGACACTCACCCTTCCCTGGCCAGGGGTTTATAATGCCAGGTTTCACAAGGAGTCAAAGTGTGACAGATGAGTAATGGGATGGTTGACTCTCACAATTAAGGGGTAAATATTATATATGTATGTTAAGGGAAGTCTTACAGATTTATAGTTGTGTTTTACCCCCTCCTTATGTTGTTATCATGGGGTGGCCTGGGTTTGGGACATTTGGGAGGGTCGATTTGTCACTATGGCAGCACCTGACCTCCAATCAAGATGTAAGGAAGGGATCTCCACCACTGGACAGCAAAGAAAGAGTCGATGGACAGAACTTTGGGAGGGGCCAAAGGGTTAAAGGGCAAAACCTCCATTGTGTGGGTGAGCACATGGTGGGAAAAAATCCCCTGCTCACTTTGATAAGGTTTTAATAAACCTTCTAAATTTTTTGAAAGTGATTATCATTTCTCACAGAGTCAAAGGATGCATGGAGGAATGAGAGGAATCTATTGGGATTTCTCAGTTGAGCTGATCCCAGCAGAGTTTTGTTGGGTGTCAGAATCCAGGGCATCCCTTTTAAGGATAAACTGTCCAATTATGAAATGACATCTAAATTATTTTCACTTTTAACCCAATAACTAATCACTCAAAGTCCGCAATGCAAACTTTTCTGTCCAATTACAAAATACCACCCAAACCCATGAAGAAGAAGGTGAAGAAGAAGGACCAGCCTCTGCCCTAAAACCTCCATCTTAGCTCTATATATATTACTATATTATAAACCCCCAAACTCTGAGTTTCCCACCCTGTGATATTACACAATTCTATTCAAACTCCACAGCCACAATTCCAGTTCTATCATTCCATTTTGGAAGCCTTCTCCATGGCCTCAAGTGAAATGCAGTGTTCTCCTGGGGATCAGTGCCTGTCAGCATAGAAAGCCTGAAATTCTCAGCATCCAGAACTCCAACACCCCCTGTGCTGTCACACAGAATCCATCCAGCCCTGGCTCCTGTTAGCACTCCTACCCAACAACAGCTCTGGTGTCAGGTGTCTGCGAGCCCAAGGCTCCCCTCTCCGTGGTGAAAAGCATATGCAATGAGACTGCACCTTCTGTTCACACTCTGTCAGTAATCCCGGGCAGGCAGGTTTGCTGGTGACCTTCCTGATGGAAACTCTGCTCAGTGGTGTGCTGGCTTCGCCTCAGTTCAGTATTATCTGCAAAGATGCAGACTGTTGATTTGTGGGCATCTTCTAAAGTGAGCGCTGCAGAGGCTCAAAAGGGTTGGTGCAGCCTAGAGCTGCAGAAGGAAGGTGTTTTCTTGCCCAAACACAGGCCAAGGCAGTTAAATATCATTCCTACAGAAGAAATAACTCGCTTTAGCTGGTTTGGGGAGAGGGGAAAAAAATAACTTGTCACAGCTTAATTACAAATTTACTTCTTTCTCTTTCCTCTCTTGCCATCCCTGCCCCTCACCCCCTGATAAAATGAGGGTAAAAAGCCCTGCAAATGGCAATATCCAATATTCATTAGTGGCTTGTGAGAGAGACAGAGAGACACAACTCATTACTGGGTTCTTCACCTTTACCCTTGACAATGGTTATTTACATAATAACCTGACCCTTAGGTTACTCTTCATTAACAAACACATGTGCAAACATAGAAGCAGCTGGCTACAACTCATAAATATATATTGTTAACCTTGGCTTGGAAGACTTACTTTCACTTACTAAAGGAAAAAAAAAAAAAAAAAGAGAAAAGGAGACATTATTTTGCATAGCCATTATGTTATAACCTCAGTAAATGGTACAATGAGCCAGAGGCTGCTGTGTTTGAGCTTGCAGGACACGGCACCAGGGCTCCTGCTGCTTCCCACACTCACTCTCCAGCAGATTTGCAAACCAGCTCATGTCTTATCCCTGTCTGGAGATTCTCCCCCTGCCCTGTGGGCACTGTCCCAGCTGGGGGATGAAGAAGTGATCACTGGCACTGGGAGGGGAGTTAATCCAACTCTCCCATTCCCCAAACCATCTCATGATGCCCCCTGATCTAGGCCATGATGGGATGGAGTGCAGAGCTGGGATGAAGTAGGGCAGGACTCTCCAGAGCAAGTTCAGCCAAGATGAACGATGCCATTTAAGCCTCTGAGCAAGAGTTCAGGCTCCACATGGAAATATTCCTGTGCAAAATCTGCAGACCAGGATTTAGAACTCGCCTTCATCTTTCTGAAAGCATCTCAAGCAGCTTCTGAGCCTTCTTTTCCATCATCTGGCTCTTGGAGCCAACCTCCATAACTTGGAGGTCCTGTACCATATTCTCAAAATGCACTTCGGTTCAGGCAGAGGTTTGTGATTTTCCAGGCAATACTTTAGTGGCCACGCATCAGTCAGTCACCCCAGGATGCCAAAGCACCACCAACACCACACATGGAGAGCAGCTTCATTTTGGCCATGGCTTCACACACATCTGATCAGGAGGTGCCACATAGAGGACTCGTCCCTTTTCCAGGTGTCCTTGTCTGCAGGCTGGCAGGTGACAACAGGAACCTGGTGCTCAGGCTGTACCAGCCAGCCAAGAATCAAACATAAAGGTTTATGTTTGTGTTGCCCTGATTTTTAAAAGTGTTTTCTTTTATAGTTCTTTTGAAAGTGTTAAAGTTCTCATAAAACTTCTTTAGCCTTCTGATAATGGTTACATATTTGAGAGTCAGAGGTCCCACACCATTTCATGTATAAATAGAATAGTTTACATATTTCTCTGTGGGTAGAGAGAAATGACTGATTGATCTTTAGACCAGTGTAGCTGGAGAGGTGGTAATTCCATCCTCCAATCCACGGTCACCTTTAGAATTCTATCAATACCAGATGTTCAAATAAAACTTCCTCTTTTTCTCCTTTGAGAAGCTTCTGTGTACCCATTTTGTGTCCAATAGTGACACGTTTGTTGTCAACAGCAGGAGTTGCTCAGAGGACCACATCCCCATCACCCTGCACATGGAGATGTCACAGCAGATCTGGAGGACCAAGGGTGCTCACAGCAGATGCCAGCTGGGATCTCACCACCAGCAGCTCCCTGCAGATGCAGGATGGGCTTCCTGGGCCCCACTGGGATCACCCTGAGCTTCAGCTCCTCTCAGCTGTGATGGTCACTGTCTCAAGCCTTGCCCAGCCCCAGCTCAGGTGCCAGGACACTTTAGAGGCTGTGAGTGGAGGGAGCAGCAGCCGTGGGTCTGTCTCGAGTTTGGCATTTGGGAAACAAAGGGATTGCTTCCTGAGAACTTAAATGAGGATAAGGTGCCGTTGGAACAGAAATACATCTACTGTTTACAGAGCACAAATGTTAATTGTGTTTACGAATCCAAACCTGAAATTAACAACTCAACGTTTGCAAAATCTCCCAGGAAAGGCAAACCCTGCTGTTCCAGGCACTCTGTATTACCCAGCACAAATCATTCCGAAGGCTCTTTACCTATTCACTCAGTATTTCCAAACCAATTACTAGCTCAGAGTTTGCAAAGCAGGCTGACACTTGGGGTTTCAGACAGGGACTTCCTTCAGTCCCACTACCAATCCAACTATGTTTTAATTTAGTGAAGAGGGAAAGCATATAATTTTTTAGCTCCAGGGAAGCCAGAGGCAATCACAAATATCCCTTGAGCTGAGTCAAATTCTTCAGTTTAAAGAAGCAGCCCATTCTATTGCAATAATTGGACTTTAGTGTCCCTTTCGTTTAAAGGAACAATGGCTGATCTGGAGAGTGGATGGCTTGGGCAGCAGGGACACCTCACCTTTGGGACCTGAGCCACAGACCTGACTGTAATTGGATGAACCCAGAATAGCAAGTGCCCCACTTGCATGGAAACAGTAATAATAACAACAATAATAATCATAAAAATGATGATGATGATGATGATGATGCAGTGGATGAACACACCAGAGATGCCCCCACAGCTGGGTGTTTGTCTGTCAGCAACCCAGCATCTGGATGGTGCTACACCAGGACAGAGCTTGGAGAAACAAAGCCTCAGGCTGATGAAGAAGAGGTGGATGGAGGTTGGCGTTTTTGGGAAGGCTGTGACACCAGCCAGGCCAGTCACTTAACCCCACACAACACCACCTCTGCACCGCTTCAGAGCCAAAAGGAAAACATCTCCAGCTGGAGGGAGTGGCCAAGAGAGATGTCCTTGGAGGGTGAACGAGCAGAGGGGAGCTACTGCTCTGAGAAAAGGCTGAGAACTCTCATTGGGGTGGAAATTCGAGAAATTAAACCTCTTGCAACATCAGGCTGATCTCCAGAGTGAACTCCCCTCAAGCACCCCACCAAGCAAGGAGCCCCACGCCACCTCCAGAGCCCACCTCCCTCAGCAGAGGCGTTAATTGCCCCAAGAACCATGATTAGAGAGGTCTGGTCCCATCCCTGCTGGCTCACCAGGGAGGGGATGGCAGCTCTCCCCAGCCTGCACCAACAAACCACACTTCCCCCTGCGCCCAGCAAATGTCAGCCCAATATTAGATGTGGCAGTGGCACTTATAAATCCAAGTTAGAAAATGCCATCATGTATTTTTAATCCAATCGCCTCGTCACTGCATAATAAAATGAAAGGATTGCCGAGTTTGACTGGCATTTGTAAGTAGCATGTGAAAGGGGCTAATAGAGGGAGAAAATTAGCTGCATTTATCATCTTAACTACATTCATATTACACTCACGATCCAATTGTTTAAAAATTGGGCTTTTAGAGCAGGTCCTTTTGAAAGTTTAAGCATTCCAAACAACCGCGATTTATTCTCAGAACAAACATTACCTTAGAAAAGATTTATTCTGTAGCTTTTGTGAATTGTAAAAGGGATGGACTTTGTTCAGTGGGTTTCTGGTAAGTGCAGTCAGCACCAAAGACAGTCAAAACACAGGATTTGTGTTCTTCACTGAGTGCTGATGTTTGCAGAAAAAAAGTGTAATTGGAGCCCATTTAATATTTGAAAAAATCCTACAAAATCTTCCCTCTGAAATAGCCCTGAGTTTAACAAAATTTCCAAAACATTCAAAAGCTGAGGTGAGAGGTTTTTTTAAATTTTCTTTTACCATTTTTCTATTTCAATTTTACATTACTGCTTAACATTTAAGCAGAGGCAGCAAGTGGTTTTAATGACATTACAATGTAAGGCTTGAAACCCTGTGGTATTTTTACTTTTTAAATCAGCCAGGTTATCTGTTACTCATCCCTGACTGAAATATATAATCTAATTCTTCAAGATTCCCATTTGTGATGTAATCAAAAGTCATAATTGACAGAAAACAACATGAAAATCAGGAGAATGAAAGTACTCCCCAAACTCACTGTCATACAACTGAGCAAACCTGACCTAGACATGCAGATATTTCAAATAGTACTACATATCTTTATCCCATTGAGTAAACAATTAAAAACATTAGCAAAATATCTAGTTTTAGGTCATATTGTGATAAGTCAGAGGTTGTTCAATGTGCTCTCATGACATAAATATATATAAAAAACAATCCTGTGGCTCTGTGTGAAGTTAACCACCACAAAATGTCACGATTTTCTGAACTAATGCTTTGTTTCACAGAAGTTTTGCACACTGAGAAAAAAATCCCCAAAAAGCAAAAACATTTTTAAACTCTAATTTTTGACTATATCAAAACAATGCAAACTGGAAATTAAGGAAACAAAAGTTTCCCCAAGATTTCTTGCAGCTGTTTGTGCAAAGCTCCTGCAGCCCGTGCTGGGCTCCCTGTGCAGCTGCAGGACCTGGCTCCCACACCTGAATTACCTGTGGCCCAGCAATAGCATGAACACAGAAAATCTCCTGCTTCCACAGAAAATTTCCACTCCTGGAGTCCTGCCTGCTGTTGTCCCACCACAGTCCCCAGGGCAGTTTCCTCCCCAGGTGGTTTTTGTCAGCCCTTTAGATCCCAGGGTGACCTGAGAATTTATTCTGTTGCTGAGATGTCTCTGCACATTGGCAGCAGGAGCATCAGGAACCAAAGTTTCCCTGCCCACTCTGATGATGTGAACTCTGAGGAGGTGGGGGTTGATTTTATCTAGGAATGGTCCTGGCAAATGTGGCATTTCAGTCAGCTGACATGGACCTGGCTGCTTGAGAACTGGTCACAGACTCTTCTGCAAAACTTGGGGTCTCATCAGTGTGAAACAAAGCATTAGTTCAGAAAATCGTGACATTTTGTGGTGGTTAACCTCACACAGAGCCACAGGATTGTTTTTTTATATATATTTATGTCATGAGAGCACATTGAACAACCTCTGACTTATCACAATATGACCTAAAACTAATTTTGCTAATGTTTTTAATTGTTTACTCAATGGGCTACAGCTACTTAGTCCCAGGCGCGGCTCCTGCAGCCCTTCCCTCCCGCTGGATGCTCTCTGGGATGGAGCCTGCGGGGCCATGGTGCGGGGCACAATCGGCGCGGAGCCGCCGCTCGCGTTCGTGCCCCGCAGCCGCCGCCGTCCTGCCGCGATGGAGATGTCGCTGGCAAGGCGAAGCGTTTCAGAGCGGCTTGCTGGGAGGAGTCCCTGACCCACTCGGTAATTACTCACGCTAACAGCTTAACTAACATGCAAATTCCTCCGCTGACTGACAGGTAAACAGTGAGCTGGCCTGCCCGGCTTTGGCGGGGAGCGGAGGGGGCAGAGTGACATAGATGTAAAAGCTTGTGTCAAATTCCAGATCTAACGTGGCTTCAAAGTGCGACATGATTCATTAGCCTTGTTTCATGCCTAGGATAACCAAGCTGTGGTTGCTGTGTTAATTGAGGAGGGAGGAGCGGGAGGGACTCGCTGGCGCAGCAGCTCCGGGGCCACCCCTGTCACAGGGATGCTGGGCACCGTGACTGGCACCTGCGTGGGCGTTTCTCTGGCTTTGAAGGAAAAGGACCTCTCTCGTCTTCTGCCAGATCCAAGCAGCATGTTGGAGGGGCTGGAAGCTGCTCCAGGGGCTGTTTCTCCTTCAGCATCCTCCACCCCTCCCGGCAGCCTCGCTCACTGCAGCTCCCGGCAGCAGCCAACGCTGCTCTGCTGCTTGAAAGCAGCAAAAAGAGGAGGCAGGTTTTGAGCAAAAAACCCTCAAACTCTTGTCATACTGATCCTTACAGCTCTCTTTATCCCTCGCCGTGTCCATCAGCTCTCCCCTCCCTCTCTCTTTTAACACCCCGGACACTGTGGCCAATCCCAGGTTCATAAAACGAGCCCAGCTCTGGGTTAGATGCAGAGGCTGAGGCAGCACTGGGGCTTATGGCAGAGGAGGTGAAAAGGAGGAAATTGCAAACCTGAATTTAAGTCATGCTTTAGAGTGATCTAACACAGCCACTAAGCCCAACAGCTCCCTCATTTCCTGCTCCTCGCAGAGTTTCTGCCCTGAGGTTTGTTGATGCTGGCTCGTGTCCAAGAACCTGAAGAAATTGTACAAATCCTCCTGTGCCACGGTGCAGCACAGCCTCCAAAGGCTAACAGGGCTGGGAAAGAGTCAGACAGGCAAGAGCACTTCCATCAGCATCCTTAAAACGTGGGGGGAGCCCAGAGCAGGACAGAATCTCACACACAAATCCCAGCAGTGGTGCTTGTCTACCCAGCACCAGCTCAGGTCTGTGGAGGAGGATGAGGATGATTTTATTCTTGCTGACATTGTGCAGGGGCTGGAGATGGCACAGGCTGGGTGCTGTGGATCTGAGTGACCACAGTGACACAGCCAAAGGCTGCTGTCCCCCTCGAGCCTTCCCCAACCCTCCCACCCACATGGTGAGCTCAGGCTTCAACAGAGGAGAGAAAATACCGGGCTTGCTCAGGGCAGCACAGCTCAGTGCCCCATTTCCCAGCCTCGTGAGACCCCGAGCTAACAAACTGCAACTTAAAGATGACTAAAGGAGAAAATATCCAATAGCAGGAGAACACTAAAGCAATCCCAAACTTCACCTGCTGCCTGCAGAGGAAAGGGGCATCCAAGCAGCAGCCAGTGGGATGGAGCCAGGCAAGGAGCGAGCATTCCCACTCCATGGGGGCTGTGCAGGAGCTCTCCAGAGGGGCTGGGGGGCTCGGGGGCTGCATGGCACTGTCACAACCACCAGCCTCATCTACCATCCCTGGAAGGAGTTAAAAGATGTGTGATGTGGCACCTGGGGACATGGGTCAGTGCAGGGCTTGGCAGTGCTGGGTTAGTGGTTGGACTCAGTGATTTTATGGGGCTTTTCCAACCTGAACTATGACTCCGTGTTCTGCCAGCCTGGTGCCAGAAGTCCGGGCCACTGGGCTGGATCATCCCTCCCCACATCCCTCTCTCTGTGTATTTTTTTCTTTCGAGTTGTTGTCAAAAACATCTGTCATACGTAGGGATTTGATGGGGATGGGAGAAGGGAGCGAGCTGCCCCGCTCTGGAGGCTCCTTGCCACAGCCATCGTCTTCATTTCCATTTTATTTATTTATTTATTTTGGTTCAAACCTCCGGTGTCAGCGCTCTGTGCAGAGCCTGCTTACAGCTCCAAAAAGCACCTCTATTATTCTCAGGCCATTTGGTAGCAGTTGCCATGGAGATCAAAAGCAAAATGGCATGCAAATCAACACGGCCCCGCGCTCGATAACAACGGGAAAAGGGCAGCCAGATAAAAAAAAAAAACCCACTTGAAATGCTTCAACCTGCATTGCAGGCTGTGATTAGATCTAGAAGGCAAGAAAAATACCCTAATGGGTTAGACCAAAGGACTCAAAACCACAGCTCAGCCGTGGCCTGTGTGGTGGTGTCAGTGTGAACACCCCCACACACCCACAGGCCCCACGTCCACACACATTAAAGCCGAGCAATTACTTTATGGTGAGAAATTTATGCAGTGATTTGCCCCTCTCCCCTTTCCTTCTGTGCACAGCCGCCAGGCTCCCGGTGTTTATCAGGAATCTGTGGCACCACTGGGCTGTAACCCAGCTCCTCTCCGGGGATGGGTGATGCTGCGGTTCCCAGCCTTGCTCTGAGTGCTGGGGGAGGAGGACTTGCTTTTGCCAGTCCACTTCTGCCCCGCTGGAAAGTTGACTCCTGCCAGCAATTCCCCACTGCTCAGGAGCCTGTGGAAAAGAAGCTCCAGGCAGGCCGGGCCAATGCACCAAATGTTAAAATCTAGCACCACCCTCCTGTTGGATTCACAACTTCTACCCCGAGGTGCTGCAAGCAACGTAGGGGTGTGAATGCAAGCCTTCAGAAATCAGACTTTTGGGTACCCTGGGGCTGGGTATCTCCTGATTATGGGCTGTGCACCAGCAGCAGCCCCTCAGTCCAGGGGCACTGTGTGCAGGGGAAGGATGCTTATTTAACAATGAGCACCCCTCAGTATTCTCTTTATTGTTATGGGCAAACTCGTGCCTTCACACAAATCAACTATGCTTTGAAGACAGAATTACTCATTTTTCACAGGCCTGCCCACAGCATTACAACTACGCTACTTAGTGCTTCAGAAATATGAATGAATTTATTATCTGCCACAACAGGCAGCATTCACACCACAGCCTTTATTTGTACAGACACAGAACAAAGACTTAGGAGAGAAAAGCACTGGGGATTTGTGATGAGGATATTTGGTTTTTTTCCCAGGTAGGTAGCAGCTTTAGACAGCAGTGCACATGCCCAGGGGATATATCCTGCCAGCTTCAGCCCCAAGCCAAGAGCCCAGCAACCCAAGCCAAAAAAAAGGCAACACATAATTGAGTGCCCATCAGTGGAGAGTTTGGCCAAGGGACTTCAAATGTGTCAGGTAAATTTTGATTTTCCAAAGGCTCAAACTTAGAGCAGCCAGTGCTTTTCCACAACGTGTCATGTAAATTCTGATTTTCCAAAGGCTCAAAATCAGAGCAGCCAGTGCTTTTCCACAAAAGTCAGCTCCTGCCATGTTCCAGGAAACTTTTCTAAAATATTTTGGGTGTGTTTATGCCCAAGGACCTCAAAGACTGCTGGATGGGACTGAGCTCCAGCAAAGCAGCTTGCAAAGGAAAGGCTGATTCCTCCTATTCAGCTACAGGATTTGTTTTCTGGAAGCAAACGGTGCAAAGGGGAGGGAAGGATTATGGACACATGAGATCCTAAGAGAGACTGGAACCAAAACAGGAGGAGAGGAGGTGCCCTTAGCTCTAGGAAGAATTCCCACCTACAAGGGGCCACGGGTGCTGGTTCTTCAAGGGGGACACACAGTCACCCATTTCCTGTGAGTTACCTAAACTTTGCCAAGTGCCATAAATTCCTGCTCTGTTTTAGCAAGCTCTTTATCAAACCCACATGCTCCTCTGGCCTGTGGAAACTATCCTGGGACAAATCAAACATGCAGAAGTTGCTGCCTTGAAGGCTAAGGCTGGTTGTTTGATTGTTTCTTGTTTTTTTCTTTTTTTTTTTTTTAATACTGTTTTTTATTTAAAGCCAGACTCACTCCTAGCAGGATTCAGGCTCAGACTGTTTCAAACTCTCCCTCCATCCTGCCTTTGGGCCATTAATTCTCAGGCTGCTAAAGCTTTCACAGCAAGGTGTGAGTTTGTTCCAAGCAGCATATTTGGGGCAATTCAGAACTGCATGTTTCTAATGCAAAAATCCCATCCCTCCACCTTACACAAGCCAGAGAACCTCTCTGTGCAGTGTTGGAAACAAATTATTTCATGGAATCACAGAAAATTTTGGTGGGAAGGGCACTTCAGAACCATCTCGTTCCAACCTCCCTGCAGGGACACTTTTCTTGGACCAGGTTACTCCAAGCCCTGTCCAACCTGGCCTTGAACAATTCCAGGGAAAGTATTTCTGGGAAAAATCTTTCACCCTCAGTCATGCTTTCCTCCCCTCTGCAGCTCCCCAGTGCCACGAAGCTCTGCTGCTTCCCAGATCCATCTTGTGCCTCCTTGCACCACCCATCCCACCTCCTCAAGAGCATTCCAAAACCCAGGCCAAGCCTCCCCTTGCCACTGCCTTTGCATTACAGAAGGAGTTAATTGGGAACCATCTCCTCAGCCTCCCCTGAAGCGAGGTGGTGTGAGGAACACGCACCTTCCTAATTACATTTATTCCCAGAAATCAAAAGGAGAGGGAAACAGTTGAGTAAAGGTCACATTAATAACACAGGCTGAAAGTCTGTGGATGTATATTTTTCATTAGAGACACATTTGACTGAAGGGGATGGTTAATTTTTGGAGTGACAGAGTTTCTCTGGGAAGCCATCAATACCACTGGACAATTTAGGTATTTTTCTTGTCACAGCTTGCTGCCTGCTGGAAATCTGCTTCCATACCAAGAAATGTCAATACCACTGCATGCACTCGAGCTTTTCCATGGCCAAGGTATCAGAGAAGAGGCATTTCTGCCTCCATCACAGCCTTGAAATTCCTGCCAGACTCTACCTGTCAATCCAGTGGGAACTCTCACAACATCCCACACCCCCATCCCAGGGCTGCTGCAGCTCCAGGAAGAGACTTCAGTGGATAAAACCACCATTTTCTGAATCACTGCCACCGGAATAATCATCTGAGGATCACCTCTCAAGGTGCCAGGTCCATCCCCAAACACTGGAATCTTCATCTTTGCTGTGACCTTTGGGACCACCCAGCCCTGTAAGCCAGAGAGCCTCAGGTGAGCTGAAGGGGCCTGGGCTGTGAAAGGTCACTGCAGCTCCATTTTTCTAAGCACAAAATGACAATGAGATGAGGTTTAGGAACCTGTTTATTGGATTTGGATGGCTGATAATGCCAATAGGAACACCAGGGCCAGTTCTGCAACACCCCTACCAAACCCCCTGTGCCACACACTGAGTTTTCCCACACATCTCAAAATTGCATTTTATCTTGTTTTTCCATTTATTCCCCTTTTTCCCCAAAGCACCTTTTCTTCAAGCCCTCAGTGCAGTACCCCTTAAGCTCAGTTCAAAGCTGGGTGACCCTGAAGTGGTGGGGAGGTGCCAAAACACAACAAGAGGTGCCAGAAACCTTCTGGGGGCTGCTTAACCCGGTGGCTACTGCAGGCAGGCAGTTCTGTCACAGCTGTCTGAGCAATCCATTTGCCAATTAAGTTAATATACTCAAATCCCTCCTATCCACCAGAAAGGGCAGAGCAAATCCAGGTGAGAGAGAGTGGAGTCTTACAAGTCTCCTATGTGTCACACAGCGGAAGAACAAAGGAATAGGAAAGAAATATATGGGAAAAAACAGTGAATTCCACTACTAATTACCACGAGGTATCAGGGGGCTCGTTTATACCTTGGCCTGCTGCTCTGCAAGGAAAAAGGGGCAGGTACACCCAGCAGTGGGTACAAAAGTTCTGCAAGGAACTTTTGGGAACTGCTCTGCAGTTATTCTGGAGGAGACACAGCTAAAATTCCACCATGGACCCTCCTGACCCTGCTGGGACCTGGGTGTGCAAGGAACTGACCTTGGGTGCTGTGGACATACAGCAGTCTTTAGGATTTAAAGCTGTCCCTGGAGCCCCCCAGAAGGAGGATATTAGGGAGAAACTAGCCCCTGGAGTGAAATAGTTCAGAGTGGAGGAGCAGCTGATGTGACTAAACCCTGTGCTTTTTTCAGCTAAGTCAGGTAATCAAAAAACAACAACAAAAAAATCCCCCCAACTAAACAGCAACAACAAAAACAAACAAGCAAACAAAATGTTTAAAACAATTTAAAAGGGAATTTTTTTTTTTCTTGCTCTTATGCATCCAGCCTCTGCCATGGGCTGAGCTTGGTGGAGCTCATTGCTCCTGACCCACACAGAAACCACCAAGGCAGCTCCAAGAACTGTGGGGACTGTTTTGGGTCCCATCACACCTGGGTTTGGCACAGGCTGGTGATGTCCCTGCTGTCCCCCACTGAAGGAAGCATCCTCCTCCTGGAGAAGCCACCAAGAGAGAGCAGCTGTCGCTGTCTGGGGACACCTTGTCCTGGGTTGTAAGAGATGTGTGTATTCTATTGCCATCTGTCAGAGGTGGGGCAGTTTCCTTCTGTTCACTGGGCAGTTTGCTTTATCTCTCCCACACCCAACCCTCCCTCCAGGAGATCTCTTCTGTCCATGGCCAGTGAGTGTCCCTGCATGGCTGAGAAAATTCCATCATCCATGGGGAGAGGCTCTGCCCAGGGGAGGAGCCAAGCATTCCTACCTGGATCCAATCTGACTCCTGCAGCACCACAGCAGCCTTTGCCCACTGCATTCCCAGAGGAGCAGCTTTCTTCCCCACTGCATTCCCAGAGGAAGCCCAGGCCCATCCCCACCAGCCCTGGAGCTTCAGAGGAAAACTCCAGCCTTGTGCAGGATCCCTGCTCCAGCAGAAGCACAGCTGGCACTGCAGGAGGGCTGAGCCACCATGGGATGGGACTGCTGCCACCACCCTGACCCACAGGCTGCCAGGGCCTGCTCTGACTCTGGCAGTGGCTTGGTTTCTCTTTTGTTGTTGTATGTACTACTGCATTTGTATTTTTAATTTTCCTAGTAAAGAACTGTTATTCCTACTCCCATATCTTTGCCTGAGATCCTTTTAATGTCAAAATTATAATAATTTGGATGAAGGGGGTTTGCATTTTCCATTTCACGGGAGGTTTCTGCCTTCCTTAGCAGACACCTGTCTGTTCAAGCCAACACACACCTGGTGCCACTCATCCCTGGGGTGGACAAGTAAGAGCCGTACAAACATGACCCACCTGCAGAGAAAGGCTGAATGAGCTGGGTTTGGTCTGCAAAGGGCTGAGTGGGGATGAGATAATCCAGGCTCTATAATGAAGCCAGCAGGCAATTGTTTCTCATGTCCTTAGGGGCATCACAAAGTCATCAGCTTAATTTGCAGGAAGGACGTAAAGGAATTAAAATATATATACAGTACAGATTTGCACCTATATGTTAAATATATATATATACTCAGTGCCTTTTCACCTGTATATGTTAACTGTATAATTAATAAAGTACCTTAATACCTCAGGATGAATAATAAATACATTTCATAAATGTATAATTAATGCATCTTCACATGCACACACACGTACACATAAAGGAAAGCCCTTTCTGTCTGGTGTCTTTGACGAAGTCCCAGAAGCTACTGGGGAGGGAGAACTGTGGGACTGGCTGCTCTGAAGGTTTTTAAGAGCAGGTGAGACAAGAGCATCTCAGGAGTACCCCCTCTGAGGGCTGAGAGCCTCTCTGGAGGACAATTCTGCTTGTGCAAATTGCAGAGCTCTGCCCCATCCCAATTTACTCCATCCCAGACCCTATTTTTTTTTTTCATTTTAAAATGTTTTCTTATAAAGAAAAAAACTCAAACCCCAACAAACTTCAGCAAAGGGTAGCAGTGCTAAATAACATCTGTAGCCAGGTCATCAGGGTTGGACTGGGCAGGGAAAAGCTGTGTATGGTGGACAGGACAAACACCTGCCTTGGGTAAAATGAGGAGAGAAACTGACCCAGGGAGAGCTGAAATCACAGCACAGAGAAGGTTTTCCTGCAGAGGGCCTTTTGCCAAGGGCATGCAGTGATAGGACAAGGGGTGATGGTTTCACACTGACAGAGGGAAGGTTTAGTTAGATATTGGGAAGGATTTGTTCCCTGGGAGAGTGGGGAGGGACTGGAATGGATTTCCCAGCAAAGCTGTGGCTGCCCCTGGATCCCTGGAAGTGCTCAAGACCAGGTTGGATGGGGCTTGGAGCACCCTGGGATAGTGGAAAGCGGTGAAATCAGATGATCTGTAAGGTCCCTTCCAAGCCAAATTATCTGTGATTCTTTGATCTACGGCTGTGGAGCAGCACTGGACATATTCCTTTCCCCAGGCTTCTCTGCAGGGTGAGGAGGAGGAGGAAAATGGGGATGCTGGGGAGAAACAGCACTGCATCCCTGCAAGGCAGGACCAAATCCAGCCACTGGGCAGGGGAGCAGCTGGTGACAGAGGCACCAGCAGGGAAGGGGCCACCAAACCACAAGCAGAGGGTGGTTTGTGGGCAGGAGTGGGACCAGGAATGGGCTGGAAAGTGAGGAAAGTGCTGCCCTGGACTGGGATGATCCCGAAATCCCAGTAATGGGAGACAGAATTGGGAGACAGCAGTTCTCTGCTTTAGGGAGTCATCCTCAGGGTGAAACCAGTCTGCCTCCTCTCCTGAGCCACGGGCAAAGGACCTAATGGAGACTGTCAGCAGCTGATGGGTGTCTAAAATGGAGAACAAGATCCTGTAAATAATGGGAAAAAAACACTTCCACACAGGGCAGCAGGTGGGGAGGGGGGAGAAAATTTCAGTGAAATATCTCCAGCCTATTGGCAAACTGAACAGAAATGAATTAGGAGGATGGCTAAAGCATGGGGCTCATATATAACAGCAGAAAGTCCCCTATTTATCAGGAGATGTGACCGATTTGCTGCATGAAGCAGGGACATCTGTCAACTCTATGAGCTGCAATTAGCTGCTACTCTGCTACCCAAAAGAGGTCACTGAAAACTACAGGTTCTCCCTTCCTAAAGGAAAAACTCCTGGGCTCTGCATTTCCATTAAGAGCAATTGCAAGTTTGGGCTTCAACATGACTGAATGACCTGGAGGAGTGATGGCCTTTGTGGGAGCTGCAGTTTGTCTCGTGGAATACCAATTACAGTCATTTTAGAGACATGACACAGCCCTGGCAGCTCAAGGATGCCAGGCTCTGCTCGAGGGGGCCGTGCTGGGCTTCAAGGGGTGTGCAGGACTGGGGTGAGGTTTTTAAAATTTCATTAATTAGTTTCATGGCTTAAAGCACCACTGTGGGAGGCTTTGTGCACAGCTCCAGCCCATCCCCTGTGCCGGCCACAGGGCCTCCTGTCCCAGCCCATCCTTCATTCCTGGAGACAGCCTGTCATGCCAAGTCCCATCCCTGCCAGCCCCGTCTGGGTTTTACAACCTAAACAGTATCTGCAGCCTGGTTTTCTGATCATTTTTGTTTTCTGATCATACACTGAGGCTCCTTTTCCCCAACAGCACAGGCGGATTCTGCGCCACAACCGGCGAGCAAATCTCTGACAAATAATTCACACCACAGGTTTCACTTCTGCTCGGGAGGAGCCTGCGAGCTGCAACTTTCTCAAGCTGAGCTAAATTTTCCCCCTAATAATTAATGCAAATATTTCACAGCCTGGCAGCAGCTCACAAACTACGTGTTGCAACATTCTGAGGGCAGGCAGGGGCCCTGGGATGTTTCCCTGCCTCACACTTGGGAGCTGGTTTCCTGTGCTGGTATTTGTGATCAGACCTTAACCCTCATGTCCTGCAGGTGTTCTGGAGGAGCTGAGGACTTTCACTGCCTTCCTGCACCAAGTGGCTGGGGAGAATTCTCAGCAAACCCTCAGAGGGACCCAAACCAGGCAAAGGGGATCCTTTCCTGTTCTGAACTGCTAATTTATAGAATCACAGAGCAGTTTGCTTTGGAAGAGACCTCAAAGACCACCTAGTTCCAACCTCCTGGCATGGGCAGGGACACCTTCCACTGGATCAGGTTGTTCCAACGTGACCTCGAATGTTTCCAGGGATGGGGCAGACACAGCTGCTCTGAGCAACCCCTGCCAAGGCCTCAGCACCCTCACAGGGAATAATTGTTGTTCTCTGCTCCTTCCCTTCTCACTCTGTTTCCCTGCCTTTTGCTCCTTGTTGCTGGACGCTGGGTTCCTGCCCCTCCTGCAGATGGGGCTGCATCCTCTGCTTCTCTCCTCTCCTCTCAGGTTACCCAAAGAGCAGCTTTACTCTTTACCTGCCTTCAGCAGCAACCTCTGCAGCGTTAGGATGCTCTTAACTGCAGCAGGGGATGAAGTCATGAGCAGACCACAGAGGGAGGGGAAGGAGCTGGGGGGTAAAAAGGTCTCTTGGCTCCTGTGCTGCATCAGGTGGTGCAAACAGATGTGCTGGGGCTGCTGCAGAACCTGTCCTCCCTCCCACTCCCATCAACCCAGCCCTCGTCTGAGATGCCTTTTAAAAGCAGCTCTCGCCACAAATCTTCACTGCACACATCAGTTATATCAAATTAATTCAATTGAATTAATAACAGTAATTAATTCATGCATATTAGCATAACACCATGCATCATAGATGGAGGCTAATAAATGCAATACTGATTTTCTTAATCGACTTCTTCAGCTGCCATGTGTCTTAGTCAAAGGGATGCTGTGGGGTCTTCCCCTCTTTTCCATATGCAGATGAGAAAAAAAAAAAAGCAACTGACAAGCACCAAAGGTATTTCTGATTCAGACTGTACTTCTACAACAACAACAACAACAAGAAGCCTGGGGTTTGTGCTCTCAATTCCCTGCAGCCCAGCCAGGCCATGGGCTGCACTCTGGGGCTATTTAAAGGTCGCCCTGCAAGTGTAAGGCTCTGTAAGAGACACTGCCCCAAAAGCAGGGAGAGGAGCAACAGTGGCCAACCAGCACTGTAATAATCATATATCTGGATATTATTTTCTTCCCTCACACATGGTTATTAAGAGACGATGTGGGTCTTAAAGCTAGAACCTTTTGCTCTGGGAAAATTATATATGACACTTTACATACGGATTAGATAATTAATGTATGTCCTGATTTCTTCCACCGTAACATAAAAAGGGCGAGAGCCGTGCTATAATTCCAGATAATTAAGGAGAGATGGAGTTGCAGTGGCCTCCACGGAGGTGGGAGTGCTGCCCGCTGTCATTAGTGCTGGAAAATCCCTCTCTGTTCTCCACACCTCGCTGCTGGCTCTGTCCTCCTCCCCAGGGGCCACCCAGCTATGGGCCCTGCTGTCCCTGACCGCGGCCACCAAACCCAGCTCCTTCCCTCTCCTGCCACCTGAAGGTGCGAGGAGGAGGACCCCGAGCTCGCAGGAGCCAAACTGCAGGACAGCAGAGCAGGTTTGTGCTTCAGCTGATCAGCCCATCCCATGGAGTGGGGGCAGCTCCTCACAGCCGGGCACACGGGGTTTGGGGTGAGGGCAGCCACCGTGGCATTGCTTCCAAACCTCAGGTGGCCCCAGCCAAGAGCTCAACCAGCTCATCTCCTCCTACTATCAAAGGAAAAGTGCAAACCTGGGCTGGCCACAGCAGAGATGAGTGCTAAAGTGAGCTGCAAGCTCCTAACAATGGGCTAGCAGGCAGTCCTGATGGGACCCCAGTCTGGCAGAGGGCAGGTGTCACCCGTGTGCCTCGGTGGGCACTGCAGGGCCCTGCTCCTCTGCGCTGGCACTGGAGCTCTGGTGCCTCTGTAGCGCTGGTGGACAGAGTCTTTGGGGACACAACAGAGCAGATCCCTCCCAATGCAAAAATGCTCATACTGAGCCTAATTTGCATTAAGCCCAAACGATTTTTTTTCAGCCAGGTAGGCGAGAGGCACTTGTTTAATGTAAAGAAAATGCATGTCCGTGCATGGGGACAGAGTATCTTTTCAGAGTATCCTGAAATCCCTGCAGGACCTCCCTGCCTGCTGTGATCAAACATTAAAATCTAGAGCTGTCACTAAGCAAAACAAACACAAACTGTCTGCGCTTTCATCTGCACAGCATCCTGCATCCTGCCCCGCCAGGGACCGTGCCAGGCTGGGGACAACAACAGCACCCGAGGCACACCACAGTGTGACGTTCACTGCTCTGAGCAAGCAGGTGTTTCCCAGTTTGTTCTTGCAGCAGGAAGCTGCTGGCCTGGTTTTAGCTTGGTGCAGCCTCTGAGGGCTGTGGGTGCCTGCTGTCCCCAGGGAGGAGTGCTATAGATGCATATTATATGATTGGCTTTTTGCAAATATTAAAATGAATAAGTTATGTCGCATTAATTTTTTTTGTAGTGCTGTGTTAATCCTTTTAAGTAGCGTGGTAAATATAGTTTAGAGCTATAACATAATATTAAAATAGAAACTATGCGATGTAAGATACTTTTTCTGACTAACTCAAGGAATAGATAAGATAATCAAGAAATTCTTCGCATAGAGATAACAACAACAAGACACCAACATTCCAAGAGACGAATTATTGCCTCCTTATTGGGGAAAACCAAACTTCTCCCAAACTTCGAAGAGCCAAAACATTGATTACAAGATGAAGGAAGAAGTTAACAATAACCAGAAAACACCCTTTGTTTAAAAAGAATATTTAAATCATGCATGAGATATATAAATGTGCAACAGGCTATTGCTTTTAATAGTTACTCCTTTGTTAGAGAGCCATGCTTTTGTGACTTAGTGCCCAAGAGCATCCAGACATCTGTAATTCTTTGCTTTTTATTGTCTTTTATTGTCCTAACTTTGATTGTCCATATTCTTATTGTCTTAATTTTTATCACTATTTTTGTTACTATTTTATTACTATTAAACTTCTACACAAGTGAACAGCGTTTTTCACAAGGAGCAAATAGAAACAACCAAGGGGGCAGCCCCAGGTGAGAGGTGAGGGCTGTGTCCCCCTGCGCTGGTCACATCCGTGTGTGCCAAACCTCCCTTTTTCCTCTGCTCCCAGAATGAAACAAAACAAAACAAAAAACCAAAAAAACCCAAAACCCGACAGGCAAACCCACCCGCCCCAACTGCAGATCTCTCAGGCAGGCTCCTCGCGTTTCCTGGGGCTTGAGCACAAACGGAGGAGGGAGGAGTGAGAGCTCGGGCCGCAGGTGAATGATTGTGTCTTTGGGGCTGCTCGCTCCATCCCCGCCCGCCGCCGCCCCCGCAGCCTTTGTTTACCCGCACGGCTGCTCCTCAGCACATCACTCAATCTCAAGTGCTCGCCGCTCTCCCTGCTCCCCAGCATCCTGACAATTTGGTATTTAGAACACTAATAATAATCAAGCCGTGTTATTTTTCCTCCTCCTGCAGGATCTCCTAAGGCTCTGAAGGTCTCAAACGTTTGACCGGGAGCCTGATAAATGCTCGCCTTCAGCGATGCACTTTCTTGTAGCACCTCTGAAATATGTATGCACATGTTATGCGGTGTGGATGCATATCAATGCCATATCTACCTTTGCATATTAAATCATCGCCACATCTTCTCTGGCAGTAAAATATGCAGAGCATATGCTAAAGACAGCATCTCCCCTGCCTAAGCTCAGCAGCCCTCCCCCTGCGTGCTCTCCCCCAGCACAGGCTGTGATCCCAGGTATTTCAGCCCCTCTCTTTTGTTCTTCTCCTAGGAGAGGCATTTATTTTTATTTCCTCCCTGCACGCTGCACGCTGCTTTCACTGCTTTTAGGACTCCTGTTACTGCCTGCTTACAAATATATTCCAGCTAGAGCTGTGCCCTAACTTCTCTCCCTCTTCAGAGGGAAGACAAATACAAGACACCGTGGAAAAGCTGCCTGAAATAACAAGCCTGTAGGAGCATGGGATTGCCTCCCCTGGATTTACCCTCTCCCACTGCACAGGCAAGTGGGAGAGAGTAGAGTGAAATCCCTCTCCCTGTGCAGGCAGTCAGGGATTTCAGACAAACCCCAAGCCCTGCCATCACTGCTGCCCCATCTCCTGCTTTTACACCCGAGCAGTCAAACCTGGCTGACATCAGATCTGAGTTACAAAAAAGGGAATGAGAGGTTTCTGATGGAGAGAGGGAATATTCGCTTTGATGATCACTGGGATAAGAGCCAGAAATAAGAATAATCTTCTGGGAGGCATAAACCAGCTGCTAGGTGCTGGGATTAGGCAGAAATCTCTTGTCAAGATCTGCTCCTTGGAAGGAGCCTTCGTCCTGCTCTTGGTAGCCATGGAATTGTGCTGCATAATGACTCCAGAGTCTCTCCCATTCTGCTGGTTTAATAAAAATGCTAAAATTTACAGTAGGGTAATTCAAATTCACACACAAAACATGCTCACTTGCTCTTGAGAGTCACAGGAAGTGGTTTGCCCAAAATAATCCCATGGGCCCATACTTGTGTGCAGGGCTGCCAGACCTGGAAGCAGGAATTGTGCACCATGGGGCCTGACTGGCTGCTCTGTTGTTACAGATGTAATAAAGCAAACTGTTATTATTATTAATATCCCAGGCACCCAAACTGACAAATCCTGCAGCCTGGTCCCTGGGCCAGGCAGAGAGCTGTCACCTCTCTGTTCACACCAAAGCTCCTGGGGCAGTGGCAGAGCAGAGGGACAGGCTGCCCTGCCCTGCACACAGCTCTGAAATCCTCCTCTACTTCCCTCTCTCTGCAAAACAGGCCAAGGATTCAGGTTCTCCTGTGCCACCCCACGGCTGAGCTGCCTGGTGATCAGCACTCCTCCTTTCTCACCTGCTAATTCTCTTCTCCTACCTGGGGGCTTCTGACAGGCATTCCTCTTCCACACTAACTTGGCTCTCTCCTCCTCCCCCCACCTTTCACTCACCCTAATTTTGCAGATTTCAGAGAAGAAGTGAGGAAGGCTGTCACTGGTAAAGGAGGCTCTAACAGAGCAGAACAGCACGAGCCCTTTTGTTTCTGTAGGAGATGTCAGAAGGAGC
Organism: Anomalospiza imberbis; assembly: GCF_031753505.1. Lineage (NCBI taxonomy): Eukaryota > Metazoa > Chordata > Aves > Passeriformes > Viduidae > Anomalospiza > Anomalospiza imberbis. Next base: position 6,930,161 of record NC_089699.1, on the reverse strand, counting down.
AGGATTGGTGAGAACTGTTTCCTCCTCAGCTCCCAGGTGGCTGCTTTGTCCTGCAGGTACTGACCTGCTCACCTTTCCCAGCTCTGCAGGGACACCTGCAGGGACATCCCCAGCCTGGTCCTTCACCAGGCAGAGAGCAGAGGTGCTGTGCTCAGTAGTCCCACGTCTCATCCCCATCACACTGCACAGAGCTGGGGTCAGGAGCTGTGCAAGGCATCAGCCTCTCACCTCTCCTGTCACCACTGTCATTTTCCAGGAGCAGAGGGACCAGGCTGGTTATGTCACCACGTCACCAGGCTCATTTCTACCCACAGCTGCCTGATTTTCAATTACCACCTGCCCCAGGTCAAAAAGAGCTTGACCCCTTTCACCCAGTGAGAACATGCTCAGCTCTGACCTGCGGCACAAGAACAAATCCTGCAGCACAGATTAACAGCACAGGGAGCACTTCCTCTCCTACTCTTCTCTAGAAAGCAAAGTCCTGTTAAAGTCTTTCAAGAGATCAAGGAAAACCCAAAAGGGTTCAAGATTGAAGCCCTCAAGCTCTCGAATGACACTGTGTCCTACAGAAATCATAACATGAAATAGAATCTCCCTGAAATACTTTTCAAAGCCTCGATCCTCAGTTCTGGCACCAGTCAGGTCAGCCAGCACAGGATGTAGAGCTGCTGGAGAGATCCCAGAGGAGGCCACAGAGATGCCCCAAGGGCTGGAGCCCCTCTGCTCTGGGGCCAGGCTGGGAGAGCTGGGGGTGCTCACCTGGAGAGGAGAAGGCTCCAGGGAGAGCTCAGAGCCTCTTCCAGGGCCTAAAGGGGCTCCAGGAGAGGTGGAGAGGGACTAGGGACAAGGGATGGGGGGACAGGACAAGGGGGAATGGTTTCAAACTCAGGGAAGGCAGAGTTAGATGGGATATTGGGAAGTAATTCTTCCCTGTGAGGATGGTGAGGCCCTGGCAACAGGGTGCCCAGAGAAGCTGTGGCTGCCCCATCTCTGGAAGTGTCCAAGGCCAGGCTGGATGGGGCTTGGAGCACCTTGGGCTAGCGGGAGGTGTCCCTGCCCATGGCAGAGGGTGGAATGAGCTCATCTTTAAGATCCCTTCCAACCCAACCCATTCTGTGACCCCATGACCCTCAGTGCTGCCCACCCAGCCAGGTGTCCCTGAGCTGTGGGGTCAGTACCAGGATCGTGGCAGACCCTGGGGATGTGAAGCTGAACCAAGGCCAGGAAAAATGCAATCAGGTACATTTAAAACCAAGGTGAGATCCACCTTTTCATCTGCTGGAACTGCAGCACACACAGCTAAAGTGGGGTGCCCAGGAGTGCTGAGGGCAGTGACAGCCACTGGCAGCCAGCTCTTGGCTCCAGCAAGTGATGCCCTGTGCAGACTGCCCTGGAGCAGAGGCTGGACAGAGCTAAAGAACAAAGCAGGGATTTATTGAAAGGATCTCCTCAATGGATCCACCTTGGGCAGCACCAGAGCCCAGCCAGGGCTGCACCCAAGATGAACCCAAATGGTCCCAAAATGCACGAGCGCTCCCGGGGGCTCTCACTGTGATCAGCTCTGCTCCATTGGCACATTGGAGTTCATTGTCCCATTCCAGCTTTAGCCCATGCAGTCCCATCCTGCTTGTTTTTCTCTCTTCAGCCCATGTTGTTTGTGCTCTTGGGCCTGAGATTTGGATCATTTGTCCTTGGTGCCCAGCTGGAGAAGGAATTGTTTTGTCTCCCTACTCTGTGAAGAGAGCTCACCACCCACATGTATGAAGCTCAGACCCACACACTAAAGCAGCACAGAATCTGAAAAATGTAAAAGCCAAAACCTGAGGCATCACAAGGGCAGGGCAACCATCAGCTAAATCCATGCTGCTGGCACAGAGCCGCAGAAAATCAAACCCAGGGACAAGCAGAGATGAGAAACAGACACTTCAGCACTACTGCTACAAATTTTAGGAGGAGATGGGCCAAATTCATACATCTGTCTGTCTTTACAGAAGGCTAAATTAAGAATCACCATAGAAAAAAACACAAGTAATCAAAAAGGCAAAATCTCTGCCAGTGTGGCCAGTGATCTTCATCTCCTGTGGCACCACGAGGATGGGCCTCACCCAGAGGACTGGCCCTTCACACAGGCTCTGCCAGGAGAGCAGGAATTCACAGAATCACAGAATCTCTGGGTTGGAAGAGACCTTCAGGATCATCAAGTCCAACCCAGCCCCAGCACCTCGACTGAACCCTGGCACCCAGTGCCACATCCAGGCTTTGTTAAACACATCCAGGGATGGGGACTCCACCACCTCCCTGGGCAGCCATTCCAGAACTTTATCACCTTTCTGTGAAAAACTTTTCCCTAATATCCAACCTGTATTTCCCTTGGTGCAGCTTGAGAATTCCCCCTGGGCATCACCTGCACAGCCAGGCCTGTCCCTGCTGGGGCAGCAGGTCACAGCCTGCAGTGTGTGAGGATGCGGTGCCCAAACCCACGGTGAGCTCCATCCCTGTCCTGCCTGTCGTGCAGCTCCTCACAGCCCTCCCTGCCTGCCCTCCCTCCTCAGCCACCCTCCGAGCTCTGAGCATCGGATTTGTGCCCGTTTCACCGGGAGAGAGATTTTTCTCTAGCGCTGGTGTTCCTCCCCATCTTTCAGGATGAATCATTGCTGGTTTAAGCACACAGCAAAGATTTATGCAGTAATAGATGTGGGGAATAGCTGTGGCTCCGGGGTCTCAGAACAATAATACATAATTCAGAAATTAATACAGGGTAGCAAAGACAATGGGATTTGAAATGAACATTATTGGCCAAAGCAAAAGGAAAACTCCACAGGCTCATCGTGTGCAGATGCTTCCACCATCCACACACCCAATTATAACTTTAGCTCTTACAAAGGGAACTGACTTAAACCATTAAATCTTTATTATTTTTTTCCCTGTGGTGGGAGGGGGAGTGGGAGTGCAGATTCCTTAAAGATAGAGAGTTTAAATTAAGCTTTAAAACTGTGACTGAGCAAGATTTAATACTGACAATTAGCCTGGACAAACAGTTAATCGTCCTGCAGGCATAATTTATATATTCTCTGTGCAACAGGGAGAGAATGTCAGCACATTGCACTGCAAATTAGTGCAATAAAAGAATCTCATAACCTCTAACAGCTCTGCTGTCTGACAAAGAGAGATCATTTCTCCTCTCCCCATGCTGTTGCCTAGCCACACTCCCATCACCCTGGGCTGCTGCTCTTGCATTTTAGACCCCATTTCCCAGCTATGTCCCACTGCCCAGACCTTCCTGCCAGCCACACCACTGGTGGAGAGCTTTGCCAGATCCCCTGGAACCAGCCAGCTTGGAGCTTTGGTGAGAAGAAGGTAAAAAGATAAACAAGCATTTTACAGGACGTGGTGATGATTCCTGCCCTGAATTAGCAAAGCAGTTAAACACGAGCCTAAGGGCAAGGGTAGACCTGGGCTGCAGCCTGGGGCTTGACTGGGCAGAGCCAGACCCAAGTTCAGAAAATATCTTTCCAAGGTGGGCATTAGCCAGCGTGGATGGACAGCAGGGTGGTGGTGAGGAGCTTGTTTGCTTCCAGGCAAGGTGTTTCAGGTAAAATTTACAAGTAACACCAGCAAACAGCACTTTTTTTTTTTTTTTCCCCCCCAGAGAACTTTGTCAATGTTGGGCCACTGTGATATGTAAGAAAGATCCCCAGTAAAGATCTGTCTGGATGTTTTTATTTGGTAAAGACACATGGGCTGGAAAACCTTTTAGAAGACCATGGCTATATCTCATTCTTTATATTCTCATGGTTAAATCCCCTTTAGAAAAAGTTAAATATTCTCTCAGTGTTCCACACAGGTCCAGTGGCTATCGCTGCAACCCATATGTCATATCACAACAGAAAGAAAGCAGGAACTCATAATGAAGGAGAAAAGAAAAAAAAAACCCAACAAAACCTTTTAACAATATAGCCAACATCCAATATTATTATTTCAAGAGTATTATTTCAGTGGAGGCTTTCATAATGACTTACTGACCTAAACTATTAAAAACCATCCCCATGTCGGCAGTGGAACAGATGAAGTACTCCAGAAATAGCTACAATTCAGTGATACATATATTTTACACTCTGCAAATTTGTTGAGGAACTTTTATAAGAGGGCTATGGAAAATTAAATTAATTATTAATACCGATCAGCAATATCTTTTAGCTCGTCTCCTCCTAATATCATACAGGTGGCCTGTGCTGTCCTTTTCTTCTATGCAGAATTTTCCCTGCTAATATTCTTTTGCCTTTCTGTGCTAAAGGAGTCTGTGGGAGGCTGCTGTATGCAAAGAATTTGTTTTAAGAAAGGCAAAATGTTAGATCCCTCAAAATCAGCTCCTAACCAGTGTGAGACACAGAGATATTGGCCAAAAAAAAAAAGAAAATCTTGTCTTATTCAAGCATATCCTTATTTCCTGTGATATTAAATTTGCATTTCTTTCGGGGTAGAAGAAAAAGGAAGTGGGGAATTAAAGTCCAGAGAGAAAGCTAGTGCAGGGATAAAATATAAAATTCTACTGGGACTTCCAGCTTTTAGGCACAGCAGGAAACTCAATACAGATTTACTTAAAATAGGTTAACAAGGCAGTTTGCCATCATCTTCTTTTAGCACTAGAGGACTCTGCTTTCGAAGGACACAATTAAGGGAAAGAAGGAAGAATCAGGGCTCAGTGGTGCATTTCCAGCACTGCCTTCCACTGCAGCTGGAGCAAATAAAGTCTTTCTGCTTCATTTTAGTATCAGCAATGTGGAGAGAACAGGCAAGTAGGGCAAAGCAGCACAGGCCTGTGCGCCACACTTCCCAAAGATCTGGTGCAATATCTGCTTTGGAAGATCTGAGAGTGCTTAAATGGGAACCACAGGCAAACACAGACCACAGTCATCATCACAGGTTTCCAATCCAGCCCAATTTCACATCCTTCTGTTCTCTCTGAGAATATCCACCAGTGCTGAGCAGCTAAAAATCCAGCACCACCAGTAAATTATCAATGGCCTTCCCAAAAAAAGGGACAAACTAGGAGCACAGCAACACCAGCATTGGCTTCCTGTGGATTTACACTCTGTGACATCTGTGGAAGACAAGGTGTTTGCACAAATGCTGGAAACACAACAGATTCTCAATGCCATTTCTCTGAAGACACCAATAGCTCACCCCAAGGAGCACACACACCCCCTAAATGCTCACATGCACCCAGTACCAGCTCAGCGGAGTGGCTGTATGGAAAACATGCCCAAACACATTTTTAATAGGCAGTTAAAAAAAAAAAAACAACAACCTTAACTGGAGGGAAAAAAACAAACACACAAAACACTTCTTGAGCAGTCATTACTATTTCTTAGTGCCACGGTGAACTGTTTTTTCAATGCAACTAAAATCTTACTATTGCTGTAAGCTCAACCCAAACACTGACTTTACATGTCTGTGCTGACAGTTGTTGATACCAACAGGAAAAAAGGAATTTTATTTGCATTTGTTTGAATTTTGACCTAAATAAAAACAGCAAATATGCTTCAGATATATCTACATGGCTTTGTAAGGTCATTTTTTTCCTCCCCCAGCTCAGTCACCATCCCCTCTGGGACCACAGGCAGGGCAGGCTCAGTCCTAGGGCTGCTCCTCATGGGCAGGCAGTGCCCTGCAGGGCAGCCTGGCCACTGCACTGCCTGGCCCTTGCCCATATCAGGGCCTGCTGGGGAAGGAAAAGTCCCCAAAACAGCTCTGATGTCTTGGAATAAGGGGAACAGGGAGAATAAGAAGGGGAAGGGAATAAGGAGGAGCTGGAGCCATTCAGTGTCTCAGCTGCTGAGGGAGCAGGTGAATGTCTGTGCAATGAGAGCACACTCATCCAAGTGCTGCCATCCCATTTCATCCATGCAGGCTACCCCTGTCCCTGGCCAGCAGGGCTTGGGCCACGGAGCAAACTGCAGGAGGTGATGAGGGGCTGGCACAGCTCATGTGAGGGCACAGCTCCTCTATCACCTGCCCAGTGGAGGTTTCCTCACAATGCCAAAGCCAAATCAGTCCCTTTCACCTGGAGCTAGAGCTGTATAAACAAGTCCAGCACTTCACAGAAGAGTTTCCTCCCCGTGGTGCTTGGATTGTCCATAAATCCACGGCAAACAACCCACCCAACAATGGATCAGGTGGCTGGATGGGGCAGGGTGGGAATGCAGAGCCCCTGGGCACGCTGCCTTTCAGAGGTGTTTGCCCAAGGGAAGGGCAGGGAGAGGGGCTGACATGGTCACCTGCAGCTCTGAGTGGTCACTTGGAGTTCTGAGTGGTCACCTGCAGCTCTGAGTGGTCACTTGGAGCTCTGAGTGGTCATTTGGAGCTCTGAGTGGTCACCTGCAGCTCTGAGAAGTCACCTGCAGCTCTGAGTGGTCACTTGGAGCTCTGAGTGGTCATTTGGAGCTCTGAGTGGTCACCTGCAGCTCTGAGAAGTCACCTGCAGCTCTGAGTGGTCACTTGGAGCTGTGAGTGCTCACCTGCAGTTCTGCGTGGTCACCTGCAGCTCTGAGTGGTCATTTGGAACTGTGAGTGGTCACCTGCAGCTCTGAGTGGTCACCTGCACCTCTGAGTGGTCACTTGGAGCTCTGAGTGGTCACCTGCAGATCTGAGTGGTCATGTGCAGCTCTGAGTGATCACCTGCACCTCTGAGAAGTCACCTGCACCTCTGAGTGGTCATGTGCAGCTCTGAGTGATCACCTGCACCTCTGAGAAGTCACCTGCACCTCTGAGTGGTCATGTGCAGCTCTGAGTGATCACCTGCACCTCTGAGAAGTCACTTGCAGCTCTGAGTGGTCACTTGGAGCTCTGAGTGGTCACCTGCATCTCTGAGTGGTCACTTGGAGCTCTGAGTGGTCACCTGCATCTCTGAGTGGTCCCCTGCAGCTCTCAGTGGTCACCTGCATCTCTGAGCAGCTGGGCTGGGCTCAAGAACTGCTCTGAGAAAAGCCCAGAGCTCAGCCCAACACGGCTGGGTTTGCAACAGCCTCGGGCTCAGAGCCTGACCCCCGGTCCAACCTCAGCTGTGGGATGGCAGCAAGGTTTTACCCAAAACAAACTGTTCTGCTGTGCCACCAGCTCTGCAACCCAACAGGAACAAAGAGCTCTCCGAGAGACACGGGCACTCTGCAGGGCCCCACCAGCTCACTGGCGTCCCACACTGCCTCCAGGTTTATGGGAGAAGCAAACAGGGAGGAGTTCTGCTAAGGAAAACAGTCGCTGAAAATGATTACTGATTTATTTCCCCGTGAAAAGATGGCATTTTGTAAAGCCTTCTGTTCAAGAACAGCTCCAAATGTCAGTGAAACGCATTAAATCTCTTATTTGTGGTAATTATGCATCAGTTTGTCTGTTGTGACTAGAGTGAACCTACCAAAATAGTAGGTGAGGAGTAGGTGAAACGCTGCTGCTTTTTGAAGTAATGGCATCGACTAAATACTGATCAAAACAACTTTTTGTCTTCTGCAAAGAATTGTACCTTTTGTAACAGACATCTGCCAGTTTGATGTCATGAAACAAAACACGGAGATATGGGAGATGGATAATAAAAGCATAAGGAAGAGAAATTGAATATTCAGAATTCCAAAATTTCATTTATAATTTTGAAACGAATTTCTCAGAATCGAATCATTCTGAGAAGCTCAATTGGTGAAAAAAAAAGCAAAAAAAAAAGCAAAAAAAAAAGCGCTTTTTCACTGAAGAAATGAACAGAATATGTAATATAATATAATATAATATAATATAATATAATAATATTATACTAATATAATACAATCATATAGTATATAATGTGTATACTATCATAATAGTATGCAGTATGTAGTTCACATATTAATATTACAAAATATATATATTATATTATATTATATTATATTATATTATATTATATTATATTATATTATATTAATTTTGGAGATAAAAAGTAAAAGCTTCAGCCAGACTGAGCTGAAGTGTTGGATGTTAACTGGGGGAACCTCAGGGGAGAAAAGGAGGCTGAGGAGAGAATTTATTGCTCTCTACAGGATGTTGTGGCCAGGTGGGTCCAGGTTCTTCTCCCAGCTAACAGGACAAGGGGGAATAATCTCAAACAGCACCAGGGGAGGTTTAGGTAGGACCTCAGGAAAGATTTCTTCACCAAAGCACTGTCGAGCACCAGAAGAGGCTGCCAAGGGAAGAGGTGGAGTCCCCATGATTTAAAAACCGTGCAAAAATGGGACGTGGTTTATTGGTGGCCTCGGCAGTGGTTTGACTCATGGTCTTGAAGGTGTTTTCCAGCCGAAATGATTCTGTGATCAGAGAGTTAAAGGCACTCGATTATCACGTGTGAGCCTGGCCTGGCAGCACCACTCCTCGGGATGGCTGCGGGTGCTGCTAATTAATCCAGGAGCTCAGCCTGGTTGTGCAAAGTGCCTCGCACAGAAGAAGTGCCTTTCACACCTAGTCACTGTGCATTATAGATCTGTTCCAACAAAATTATCCCTTTAGCATCCGCTGTGTTGAACGTGATTTCACATTAGTCATCCCCGAAATAGAAGGCAGTGAATGGTCTTTATCCACTTAATGAGGGTGGTAATCACTTTATTCCAATGGGTGCAGTCTGTAGTCCACATGCACAGTTTATAGCACTAAAAGGATCCTTCTCACACTTCCAGCTTCCAGTCTTGCTTTCAGAAAATGCAAATAATTTTTAATAAAAATGGGGCTGTTTCGACCACAATTGCTTTTCTTACAGTTTACTTCAACTCTCTACAAATTTAATAAAGTTAAAATCTGTTGTGTAAATGCTCTTCCTGTCCTTAGTACCTGCTGTCCGTTTATTGTGAAGTATTTTACTGCAAAATGCTCTTCAGTGGTCCCAGACTGTGACACCAGAGAGCAGACAGACCTCAGAAGAACGCTGAGCTCCCCTTTGTGTCCCTCTACCACCAGTTCCTTCATTAGTAAATGAAATATATTCTGCAAGGCTCCAGTTTGGCTGTGACACAGCATTTGGACCCATTTGAGGGCAGGATTTTTATTTTGCTCACGAGACTCCTGATCTTTCAGGAGGTGTGGAAGGATGAGAGTACACACAGATTAAGGACAGGGAATTTGCACGGAGCTGTAACACTAAGGGGGAAATAGGTCACATTTTTAGGCTTAGTAACATTAAAGGTGCCCCTTTAAGGAGTTAGTGCTAATGAGCCAGCAAATTATTGCGCTGGAGTCAAAACTGGCCTTCTGGTTCTGCAGATCCAGAGAGCCAATCTGGAGGTGCCCAAGTGGAAAATGATGTGGTTTGTGGAGGTCACCACTTCAGGTCACTGTTTGTGAGAGCTGCTTGCATCCACCGGGGCTGCCCACAAATATATCACAGCTGAAGTCACTCCTAGCGAGCGGCTGCGACCTTTGCAGAGATTAGGGAGCAGCTGCAATTGCGGGGAAATAGGCTGGGAAATGGGCTAGCAACGACAGCAGGGCTTGTGCAGGGCTCTGTCAGCACAGCAGGGTCCTGCCAGCAAACATTGCCCTGCCCAGGTTCGAGGTGCAGTGGAAACCACCCCCCTGAAAGGCTGGTGGCCCCACAGGTAAACCAGCAAATGGACAGGGAGAGGGAAAAATGGGATTTCACATGAAGATTTCTCTTCTCTGAGCATCTCTGAGGGCAGAGCTGGGAAAGGAGCCTCCTGCCAGAATAAAGGCACTGGAGGCAGCGTTGCTTTGCAAGCTCCAGTCTGATTTGCTTCTCATTAGAGCACATACATCTCAGTGTTTTTACTCATTAGTGTTTTACATCCCTCAGAAAATCCATATTTTGCACTAGCTGTCTCAGTGTTTAGTCTCTTACATTTCCCTGCCTGAGATTTCTGCCTGTTCCCCGTCTTGTTAATTCTCTTCTCTATTTTCCAATCTGCCCTGATTCATGAAACACCTCTGAATGCAGCAAAACCTGCCAGGAGGGAGGCAAGGCAGCCCTTAAGAGCAAGGTAAATCCATGAACAAATTGGAGTCACAGAATCACGGAGTTGGGTTTGGGTTGGAAGGGATTTTTAAAGGTCACCTGAGTCCATCCCCCTCCCAGGGGCAGGGACACCTTTCACGAGACCAGGCTGCTCAGAGCCCATCCAACCTGACCATGACTATTTCCAGGGATGGGGCAGCCACAGCTTCTCTGCACAACTTTTCCCAGGGCCTCACCACCCTCACTGTAAAACCTTCTTCCTGCTATGTGTGGCATATGTGGAATGAACAACCCATTTCATCTCAGCTGCAGGATCATGCCTGCATGTCTGTGCTTTCTGAGACAGGGACAGCTCTTCCAGGCCCTCCTCGAGCTCCCCAAACCCTTCAGAGGAACCTTAGAAAAAGAGGAGCAAGGAGAAGCTCCTCCCTCCCAAACACGGGAGGCCACTGAACATTTACATTATTTCTCATAACAAGGGACGGGGAGGAATTGCAATAGAAACTGAGATACAATTAATTACCTGTTAACTGGAATGGAGGACCTCCTGCTCCCAATATCTAACCCGGTTTAATTATAGGTGTCTGGAGCTGGGGAGCCTGTGTGTGCTCACAGGTGGGGTAGGAGGTGGTAATAGGGACCCCCACACCGCAATCCTGCCTCCAACCTCTCACTCTACCTGTTTCTGATATGTGCAGTAAGCATGAAGAAGGGCTTTGGATTACAAAGAGAGACCTCCCCCTCACCTTGTAATTACCAAATTAACACATTCTAATGGGTGAAGTACTCCAGCAGCAGACTATGATTAATGCACAAGTCCAATTAGCCGCAGATTCTTTCCCTCTAATTTTAGCCCACTTAAATAGCATGAGACAATCTGTAATGTCTCTGGGGTGAGCCTCCCCTCTACACAAGCTCCCTCCTCTACCATTTAATGAAATCTCTGGTGTTTAACGCGAGAGGCAGCTCAACTCTGCCACTCTGCTGGAAGCCTTGTTCTGGCACAGCCCGGGCTGAGGCTCGGGCGGGGGAGGCTGTCTCCTTAAAGACAAAAAGAATACCTCGCTTCAAAAACATCACCTGATGGCAGCTTATCTGCTGTCACACCAGGTGGAGAGGCGGGGGCAGCTAAAGAGAGACTGAATTTAAGCTCCCTAAGAATGCTGCTGATGTCCCCAAACCTTACACCCACCAGGAGCCTTGCTGGCTGCGACCCAAATACTTCTGAAAATGACTACTCAGTCACATGGGCTTCCAATCTGGCCCCTATCTAAACACAAGTCCCTAATTCCAACAGCACCATAGATACAGCAATTGTTAAAGCTCTCATTTCTTTAAGAAAACACTTGGATTCTTTTCACTTCAAAGAAAAACAGGACAAATTCCTCAGAAATGGCCTTTGCTGAGCCCCATTTTCAGCTCACAGGGGTTTCCAGTTGCCCCCACAATCATTTCACTGGTTTAATAGAGAAGGAATCCAAGGACTGAGGGAGAGATGAAAAATCAACAAGAAGCTCAAATGATTGTGGGTGGCCTGACTGAGCCCAAGGAAAGAGAAAATCAGTTCTTCGTGCCAAAGTTGGAGGAAACTCAACCCAACAGTGGGTGGCAAAATAACCATTTTTAGTAAGAGCCTTTGCCCAGTGAGGAAGCCTTAGGAAGGTGGGACACTGGCACCTCTGGCATCTGAGTGCAGCCTTTGAGGAGCAGCCACAGCACCCTGGGCAGGAGGCAGGGGCTGCTCCTGGAGGAACAGTCCAGTGGCTGCTTGGAGAGGATCCCATGTCCCCCTGGTCCACTCAGGGAAGCACAAATGTCAGCTGCTGCTGAGAACTGAGTGAACTCATCAGGGGAATGGCTTCAGACTGACAGAGAGCAGAGTTAGATGGGATATTGGGATGAAATTCTTCCCTGTGAGGGTGGTGGGTCCCTGGCATAGGTTGTCCAGAGAAGCTGTGGCTGCCCCATCCCTGGAGGTGTCCAGGCCAGGTTGGATGGGATTTGGAGCAGCCTGGGATCATGGAAGGGGGTGGAATGAGAGAATCCTAAAGGTCCTTTCCAACACAAGCCATTGTGAGATTCTCTGAGCTCTGCTGCTCCTGAGCCATTACCTGACAAAGCAGATCTGCAGTGCCTGGGAAAGAACAGCACCTGTGAAAGGGGCAATGGCACAAACTTTCTGAGCCATTTGCAAAATACCCCCATACGAAAAATACTAAAATAAGAGAAATACTCATTCTTTTCACTCTCCCAAATGGCAAAAAGAACAGGTTTCAGCCAGGCTGCTCATTGCTGGTGCTCCCCAGTTTGATTGGGGAATTTTTTGCACAATATTCACCAACAACAAAATCTGAGTGGGAACCAACAACAAAAACCTTCCCACCAGCCCAGAGACACTCAAAAAAAGTGCAGAGCATCCAGACTGGGAGGAAGCTGGTTTGTGGACTTCACCGTCTGTGACAGGGAGAGGAACACACGGCTTCTGCAGAAGGAAAATGCAGGTGACACCTGGCAAGGTCACCCAGCGAGTCTGTGTCAGAGGGAATCGCTCCCCCAGCTGCACTCTTGATGCTCCTCTCTCCATCCAGTGTGAGACAAAACTCTCTTGCCACCATGAAGAGACACATCAGTGTCTCCTGCACCAACATTTTTAATTTTATTAAAACACAGCCTTGTATTTTTATTAATAAAATCCACTACAGTAGTAGCAGCAGGTTCTAAACGAAGCCACTCCCAGCACTGCCCTTTTTTGCCATCTTTTTCTAAGACATAAAAAGAAATCTAGTAAAGCTTTCTAAGCAGATGATGTTGTGTACAAAATATTAATGCTGCCTATCCCTAAATTGATATTTCTTTGAAGACTTCTAATAAAGCCCAGTTCCTCCAGAGCCTTAACCATGACAAACGTCAATAAATGTTATGAGTCCCTGAGGCTGAATTTTAAAGGAGCATTAAAGATTAAAGAATGCACAGGTCAATTACTGAAACAAGCAAACGACTTTAGGAGTAATTACATATAATTTTGCCTTGTTTATTTTGCATTAGTTATAAGTGTCCATAATCCTGTGCCCCCGCCCCCCCCACCCCAGGGTCTCTTATGATTTGGGTTGAAAAATTCCTTCATCTCTTGTTTGATTTTAAGCAGAGTTGCTGGGGCCAAAAAGTGGTTTTAAAATGTTTTTTTTGTTACCATACATATATGTATATATACATACACACACACACATCCCCTCTGGTATCTCATCTATCCAGCACACATGTTCCTGCCTGTCCCAGGGCCCCTGGAGCCGTGTCCCCATGTCCCTGCTGGCACAGCCCATTTGGCTGTAGTAGACCAAGCAGTTCTCCCTTCCAATACCTGCACAAATGGCTAAAGGTACTAAGTGGTGTTTTATAATCTGGATTTTTCATCCATGAAGCACTGGCACCTCCACGGAAAATGAGTTTGATGAGAGAGGGGCGCAGAGCCTGAGCTGCTGCCCCACCCCTGGGTGTCCCAGCTGCTCCCTCCCCTCCCAGCTCTGTCAACACACCACACTGAGTATTAACATTAAAGTTTTAATGCACTGAGACCCCGTGGCTCCCACAGAAAACCTTCACCTGCCCATGCTCTAGGGGTTGCCATCATCTCCATTAAACCTTGCCCAGGTAGCAGCTTGCCCCAAATCCCAGAGCAGGGCAGGATGGATAGCCCAGGGATGCTGGGAGGGGACCAGCAGGAGATAAGAAGTGCTTGAGTAGGGCTTTCACCCATTTTCATTTCTCCTGTGCTCTCAGATGGCACCGGATTAGCAAAGTATTTACATAGCCCTTATGAGTACATTTGATGTTCAGGGCAGAGTCAGCATCTCTCGTGGCTGTTCTGCCACTAATGTCATTTTATAGTGTGCCTGCCCATAACAAGGGTAATAAAATAAATTTGGGAGGGGAGGCAGGGGTTGAGGAACACATTATGGAGGAATCTGGCCCTCTCTGCAGCCAGCAGGAAGAGGAAGCTCAGTAATGGACATGTCACAATCTTTCTGTGCCAGTTAATATACGTTCAGCGTTACACTGATGTTTTATTGCACTCCACACATTCAGCAGAAGCCCATTTCTTTTAAGTGATTTTGATAAGCTGATTGATGCAGCCCCTGTTTTTCTCATATGTGTGTGTTTGTAAGAACCCGTCTGCCTGATGCCATGGGCTTCTATCTAATAAAGGACCTATAATGTACTTATTTTCCTCTACCATGACTTTCCTCCTCTTTCCCCTGCAATTTACTACTTTAGAGAAATTTAATCTGCTGCTGAAATTTACTGTAATATTAATGGAGAGTCAGTGCACAGCCTCACTGTAATTAAACTATGCACCAAAAAAAAAAAAAAAAAAAGAAAAAGAAAAAAGGAAAAAAGCTAAAAAATCCCACCCAGTGTTCATATAGCATTGAGGGTTTCACTGGAACTACGTGCAGCCAAGAAATGCAAAGCCAGGCAGGATATCTTTGCTGGTTATGGAGCTCTCTGCTGGTTTTTGCAGAGCTGAGATGGGAGGCAGATTGCCAACCTTCCCAGCTTCCCGGGGAGTAGAGAAAACTCCTCTTTACAGGTGTCAGCCATGCAAATTCTAGGCTGAAACAGGGGCAGGCTCCCTCCTTTTGCGTAACAAAACACCAGAAGAGCCCCAGAAGATCCCCAGGCCACTGTCTGAAGCTCTCTCACTTTAAAACACCCAGAGAAAACAGGGTTGCACCAATTTTTAATTTTTTTTTTCTGGTGTCTCTTTTCATTTGTCAAACCTCCAGAGCAGGATTAAGCCATAAAGAGAATATTTGGCAGCAGACATGCAGAGGCAAGAGAGGCAGGGACAGCATTTCTTGGGAAGAATGGGAAGGGTGAGGAATGCAGAAGGAAAACAATGCAATGTTATCTCTGCTCCTTTCTGCTCCGTTTGTTCCCTCCTGGTTTGTTCCCTTGGACTCTGCACTCCAGCCCAACACACCTGTGAAAACACCAGCTGGGCAGCCCAGAGCTCAGATCTGAGCTGGGAAGGGCTGGCCACGAGCTGAACAAAAGAAAGGAGAGGGAGGAATTTCGGAAATTGCTTTTATGCAGGAGCTCCAGAGTGCTGGCAAAAAGTGCCAGTGCTGCAAACCTGCAGAACACTCGAAATTCCCAGGGAAAAAAGTACCTCCGCTGCCTCATTTTATACAACTTGCTGAGCATTACTCATGTGATGTAACCCAGAAGTTGGAAGGGTAAAAATTTAGGGGTTTTAACAAAACTAGACTCAACTCCTCAGCAAAAGAGCCCCGGATGCATCCATTTTTGGGTGTGTACACATCCATGAATACTCAGAGCATCCCAAAACTCAGTTAAAAACAAGATACAAAGCTCAAGCATGTTTGGCAAAGACAAAATCTCCACTGATTTCAGATGTTCAAGGCTAATATTTCTCTGAGAAGATTGTAAAATGCATTATTTTGATACCATAAAAAGTTGCAATTACAAGTGGTTTCCTCAGTGGAGGATCAGAGTTGCATCCCAAGCATGGGATCACCCCTCCCTTGGCAAGGCTTGAGTTCTGCTGTGTGTTGTAGACAGACAGGAGATTTTCAGACATTGGACACCACAGTATTCTTCCTTTTCTTGTTTTCTTTGTTTTCTTTTTTTCTCTTTTTTCCCCTCAATGTGTAGAGCAAAGTTTTCCCCCTCCCCTGTTCTCCTGGAAGGTAATTGAACCATTTTGCCCAAGCTAAAGGAATCACACACATCTGATAAGAGCTGAAGTAGAGCCTCTACAACTGTAGGCCAAGATTATATACTCAAAATTGGAAACTGTTGGACAATCTTAATTTTATCTTGTTCTGACCAGCTCTGCCCACCAGCCACTGCTGCATGAGGTGTGCAGGTACTAAGGAAAGGCATTTTGCAGGTATTTTTTTTATCAGAAAACTCATCAATGTGATGTCCTTGAAAACATGAAACTGTGCAGTGGACACACAGAGAGGAGGAACACAAGAAATATCCCAAAAGCTGAAAGAGCCTTTGCATCCCTTCCAGAAAGATTTTCAATTCCCTATCTGGAAGTAGGTGGAAGCTGTATATAGAATCATATAATTTATCATATAAAATAAGAATAATTTTTTTAAATCCTCATTTGTCTCCCTTAGGGTTGAAGAGAGAAGGAAATCTGATGACTGAAAGCAGCCTCTTGACTTGGTAGTTCAGCTCCTTATTGGTATTTATTTGCCAGGTTGCAGTCCCCAGGTTTCCTTCACTCATTTGGGAAGGTTTTGTACAGCGTATTTGTGAAGGATGATTGACTACAGGGAGTCTTTGTTGTACTATCTGCTGTAATTATTTTAATTCAAACGCATTCCCTTATAGGACTGACATCATAAACGCTGTTTTCTATAACAAATAGCTGTCAAGGCTGTCAAGCAGATCTGCTTACTGTTTTATATCATTACGATATTTAATTTCAACTCTGCGTTCTTTGTCAAATGTTCCCAAGATTTCCTTTCCCCAGGAGCAGATCAGACAGACGCCTTCGGTTTCCAGCAGATCATTCTTTAGGGTGAGGTCAGGGGAAGAGGGAGAGGAAATTTGCAGGGATATGCCCACATCCCAATGGGAACTCCTGGCCAGTTTTAACTTCCCTGTTGGTGAGCACGGGGTGTAATCAGCCACCAGGCTGCTTGGGGTTTTTATGGCGTGCTCAGACTCAAACCTTCTTAGTAATAAGATCACAGAGAAACCTTTCTATTATCAGGTTATGAACAGGCCCAGGAGCTGATAGGAGCAGGCAGCAATTCATTCCCAGCTTCTTCCTGCGTTTCTCATTGATCTGACTTCCAGCCTTCCTTGTTAAATGAAAAGCTGTGGCTCAGAAATAAACACTTCATAGCCCTCAAAGGGGAGAGATGGTGGTGTGGAGCACGGCCACCACCTGAGCCTGGTGTGTCTGGCTTAGAAAAAGCCAGGTTTTTGTGACTGTTGCTGCTGTAGCTCCGCTGTCCTGACCCCCAGACCAGCCTGGCCAGCACCTGCTCTGCCTGAGCCACCTCTGGGCTCGTTCCTGCCACAGAACCCAATGAGGAGAGGAACCAAGCGCCACAAACACTGTGGGAATCCAGGGCATAGGGAATATTGCTCTGTCTGCTCTGAGGAGTCCTGACCCCTAGAGAAACACTACCTTTAACTTTTGCCCATGGAGAGGACTTCCAAGACTTTGAGATAGACTAGAGTCTACAAAAGTGTGAAATAGATAATAGAGAGTAGAATAGTATGTCACCTGGGTGAGAAATTTAGGGTTTGGGATTTTTAGGATGGTCTAGATAGGAAGCAAGATGGAGGAATTTGGATGAGGCCCCTGTCTACTTCTTCTTCGTCATCTTCTTCTTCTTCTTCTTCTTCTTCTTCTCCATTTTCTGCAGTGTTGGTGGCACAGGGTGATTGGGTGAGGAAAGCCACAGTGCAGAGGTTGCATGGACACTCAAGGGATGAGTTATTGGTTGATAAGTAGAAATAATGTATGTTTTAAGAGTTAATTGGATAAAACCACTTTTAAAGACCTTGAAACTGTACATTTTGGGGCCATTTTGCGGTGCTTTTCCAGCGTGTTGAACCTGGTGTGGACAGCGTGCAAAGTTTTAGATAAGATAACAATAAACAAGAAGCTGAAGACTGAAAAGTCCCGTGTGTCTCCTTCCTCCTGGCACAGAACTGTTACAGGAGATTTTCCCTCCAATTAGGGAGCCCCAAGAAGGGCCCAATGTAAAACAAACATCAATAAACCAGTAAGTTTTTATTGCGCTTCGTTGAAACGCAAATCATTTTGCAAAATAACAAATCTGGGAGCTGCCCTGTTCCAGGAGAGGTTTGGAACAGCTGTGTCTGGAACAGAGGAACCTGTGGCCTCTCCCACAGGTTGCTTTCCCCTTTTATTTGGAAGGCAAAGCACACGGGTGGACAGGAGGTGCCAAATGGAAATGCAAGGAGTGCAAAGCAAATCCAGCCTCTCCACTGCTGCAGACAGACACCAAACCTGGGCTGGGCTGTGACATCTGACAGGGCTGTTCCATCCTGCCTGTTCTCCCGGAAAACACACCTGAAATGAGGCCTCCAGGGGCTGCCTCGGTGTCTCAGTGCTCTTTGCACCTGCAGGTCCATGCAGAGAGGGACACAAATGCCCAGCCACCTGCTCACAGCTGTTGGGATATTGGGACACACAAGACAGATGATGGACTTTGGACCTGGTTAGCATAAGAGATTTGATAACAGCATGCCTTGGCAAGAGCAAACAGGACTTTGAGAATTAAATCAAGATTGCAAGAAGATCAAATCAGAGGGCTTTACCAGGAGAAAGAAAATTACATCAGACTTCTGCAAGCAAGAGATGTTTAAAATGTATAAATTTGTTTATGTGATGATTAACCCAATCACTGTAGTAAAACATTACTAGTTTTCCTAGAATAAGTATATAAGGAGTTATACTGCACAATACATTCAGATTCTTTGACCACCTCAAAGTCTTCCCCATCTCTCTTCATACACAGCCTTTCAGGGCAAGAGGAGAATGAAGCAGAGAATTCCTGGGTGCAGGACCAGCCCAGAGGGAAGGAAGATGCTCTCCCTGCCCACAGCAGGCTGCAGGCACCAGAGAACTCAAGACTGTCCCAGCTGCTCTCAGCTCTGCTGGGAGAGGTCCCTGTGTGTCCAGAGGGATCCCAGCTCTCCAGGACAGAAGCCACCCTCATTCTAATTATTCCTACCAATGCAATCCTAATTCTAGGCTATTGGCAGAAATCAGAATTAACAAGAAGTGAGAGGCAGACATGGCTCAGCCACTCTTTCCACACGGAATTCAACTTCCCCACACAAACACCAGTGCACACAGAGCCACCAACACAAACCCTGCTCCCTCTGAAGGACTCAGCACCAGCACAGCAAACACATCATCTGCTCAGCTGCTGGGATGTGGGACTGCAGCCTGTTAGGAGCCCTGCACATGCTCTACTACTTGGAGCTTATCATTTAATTAAAAATAGCACACAGCTTTGGGGGACCGAGCCAGTGATGTACACTGAGCTCTCTCTCCTCTCCTCCTCTCCCTCCATCTCTCTCTGCCTGCCAAGTGCAGGTGTATAACACTGTAACCTTGCTTTCCAGCACACAAGTGCCATAAACCATCAATAAATTTTACTGACTTTCCGCTGACCTTCATGAGGACTGGACGAGCCACATCTCACACCAAAGATGGAGCTGTAAATATTTTATCTGTGCAGTAAACACAGCAGCAACTCACTCATGTCCCGGGGACTGCTCTGCGAGCGCTCCCGCTGTGCCGAGGTGGAGATTTATCTGCTGCTTCAGGAAGAACCTGGCCACAAAGGCAGAGCAGCTCACAGAAAGCCATCCTTATTCCCAGCAGCTTCATGTCACTGCAGCGGCTGCTGCCTCATTACAAAGCCATTCTCCGTTCCGTGGGAAAGGCAGGGAACAGGAGCCAGGCTGGCAGGGAGGCAGAAGTGCTAAATGCTCCTTCAGCAAGGCCCTGAGCCAGAAAAACCCTAAAACATGTCGTGGTTTGACAACATGAGATGCTATGGGGTTTATTCTTTTGCAGACCCTGGTGTTAAGGTTTGGGGGGGGAGGTTCCAAGATAAAAATTAATTCACATTTCCCCCAGCTATGGAGATCTCTCACAAGTTCAAGAGTATTCACACAGAGCCAGGTTTCTCACTGCTGCAGGCCAGCACAAGCTGACCCATTCCCAGCAGGAGAATGGGCTGTCCTCACCCTGCTTTGTGGGATAGCTGCATCCTGGAGGTGCAGCACCTGCAGCCTGCTCTGCTGCCATGCACAGCTGCTCCCAGCCTCGTGCTGCTGGCAATCACGGTGATGCTGCAGGACACAACCGCTGTCTCAAAGCTGTCCCCCCTGGACAGCACCTGGGCTCTGGGATGCTGTTTGATGGGGATCCCCAGTGCCTGTAACAGCAAAATGTTACACTCTGAGTATGCTCTGAGCTCCTGCAGCTGGTGGCTGCCCTCCAGTAGAAGGTGGCCAAGCCCTCCTTAGCCCTGAGGATCCCAGCAGCTGGAGCCACCCACCTGCAGTGAGCAGCCCTAGAGGAAACCCTGTCTCTCAAGGGATTTTTGTTAAGGAAACAAAAAAAGCTCCTTTCTGCCAAGCCCAAGGGCTGTGGAGGGTGAGGAAGAGGAGGGCAGTGAGCCTGTTACCAACCAACTCCCCTGCTAGGGTGAAAAGCAGCTCACAGTGGACACAATCCATCTCCTTGCACCTAGCTCAGGGTTTAAATCTGTCCCACGAAACAATGTCCTGCTCTGTCCAATTTTAAACACTCCCAAAGACACGCTCCTTTGAGGCATTCCCACTTCTCTGGATCCCCAAGCAGTAACTGAGCCCCACGGTGCCCAGACTCCTGAGTGACCCCCCAGAAAGCCCAAAGCTCCTCGAGATCTTTGTTCTCCCTCATCACTGAGTGCCCCCTGAGCCTCTAGCACACCACCCACCCTTAGCACGCTCACACCAGCCCGGCCTCTCTGTTACCCTGCAATATTTCTTAAGGCAAAACCACGTCTACAAGGCGATCCCCAGGGATCCGTGCCTTTGTTTGGCAGCACGCGCTGCCAGGAGACACGCACGTGAAATGCCTGCTGCTATAATTGAGCAGGAACAAGCCAGCCTCTGAGGGCTTCACTGACAGCTTCCTCTCTGGCTTCCCCAGCTCCATCCCTCCTGCTGCTGGCACTGCTGAGATAGCAGGGTAGGATGGGCTCCCATCTTACCCTGGCCCGGCTCCCATCTCTCCTGTCTGCCCGCAGATGTCCTTCCTGATCCTGCTAGCTGCATCTGGTGCTAAATCTTCAGCTTTCTCCCCAAGTGAAACAGCCCAGCTTGCCCTGGCATGGCCTGCTGCTTTGGATCATCCTCATCCCCTCCCTGTGGAAAGGGAGAAGTAGAAGCCCTCCTGCTGAGTAGAATCTCACTGCAGCAGCTTCAGAGGTCAGGGATAGCCCAGCCTGTCCTGCAGCAGCCTCTTTTGGGTCGTTTGCCCCATGGAGACCCCTCTGGGACACACACACAAAGGCACAGCGCTCACACCAAGGCAGGCTGCTCAGTTTGCAAAGGGTTACCTCGAGAGAGTAAAGGGTTCGTTTTGTCTGGCAAAGGCTCCCAAGCACCACCACCCCCCTCCCGATTTATTTCTGCAATTGTAATTAAGGCCCTGACAAAGTGGTTTAGCTGCCTGAGTCTTTTGTTCAATTTATTGATTAGCTATTTCTCAGAAGTTCATTACCATCCAGAGGCTGGGAATTGGGAATTGGGTCTATGTGGTTTTTCAAGGCTTCATCTCTGCTTCAGATGATTAAATGCAGCCACAACACATCCATCCTGCATTGAACAGCTCTGCCCAAGGTCAAACATTCATGCAAAACAGGAGTGCATATCTGCATGTCTAAATATCATCTGCATGAATTTCCAAGTGGATGTTTTTAAAGCCTTCCCAGCAAGTAGGGGAAAAAAAAAGTATTTATGGAGGTAAGGCAGGTCATATCTTAATGCTCTTAATACAATATCCTTTAATTATAAACTAATGTATTAAAAAAATATCTCAAGATCCACTCCCTCAAAGGAGGAATGGGGGAGGAGGGAAATTGCTATTGGCACAAATTGGCAGCTCCTGCTCAGGAGCAGAGGGCTGAACGACAGGGTGGACAATCCTGTGAGGCAGAAACACCGAGGAAATACTGCATCCCACCATCCATCTTATACTGGGGGAAACAAAAGGTTCCGGTACACAATGCTGTCCATCAGCAATCTTCATTAAGTTCACTATTTATCACAAGCACAACATTCCACACCCCCCCAACCTGCTGTCTTTCCCTGAAAGATTTTCTAGGCAAATGAGATGCAGCAGGTTTCATCCAGATTTCCATAGAGCATTTGTCATTAGCTAAGCTTGAGAAGACAGGATTTAGTAGAATCTGTGACATGGGTGAAAGTCTCAACAGCAACTGAAGGGCACAGCACGAGGAAGAAGGAAATTATTGATAGAGAAAGCAAATAACTCTTCTTATTCAATGTGTTTTAGTGTTTTGACCACATAATTAAAATAAACACACACAAGGAAAGGTGCAGAGGGGCCCAGGGCAGCAGAGAGCTGGAAGGGACACAGGTCACAGCAGGACAGCTCAGGACCAGGGTCAGAGCTGGATAAGTGCCCAGGCAGGTGGCCAAGCAGGCCAAGGGCATCTTGTAGCAGCACCCAGGTGGCCACAGGACCAGGGCAGTGACTGTCCCACCATGCTGGGCACTGGTGAGGCCACACCTCAGACCCTGGGTTGTTTTGGGCCCCAGCAAGAAGGACATTGAAGAGCTGGAGCGTGCCCAGGGATGAGAATGGAGCTGGAGAAGGGGCTGGAGCATGAGTTTCAAGACTGTGCTGCCTTTCCTGAGCCTCCTGTCTCCAAGGGACACAATCTCCCTCCTCCAGGACTTGCTCTCCCATCTCCCAGGGTCACGACCAGACACAGAGAGGATGCACTGGGGATAAACAGGAATTTCTGCTTCTAACTGGGGATTTCACCACTTGGAAAACCAAGATGATGCCTGGAGGCATCATTGAGCATTTCCAGTAGAGAAAGGTACATCTGGCAACTCTCATCCCTTCCGTCCATGAAAGTCACTAGAAGAGGCACAGTCTATGAAGGAAGGAGGGAGATTAAAGCAGTTTAAAGTGATGCAGCCATTTAAATGACAGAAGAAACTGCTAATAAATGTATTGAGGGTGTAAATCTTTGGGTGAGGAGCTAGGCAGCAATGCTGAGTGCCATTAGATGGACATGGAGATAATCCAGCTCCAGTGCAGAAAATAAATACACAACTGGACCCTGCACATCTCTGCTCTGCAGTGATAGGGAAGCCCAGCAGCCTCTGCCATTTGGATAGATTAATAAGATATTTTTCTGGAACATTTAGAAGTTTGAGCTTGGCATTCACCTGGGACAAAGTTTTAAACCATTTTGGGTCTGCAGCACCATCCAGCTCTTCAGCACCTGGCACAGGCTCCTTTTCCTGCGTGTTAACAAGGGAGGCTCCTGCTGTGGTGCTCCCTCAATATCTGCTCTGCCTTTCACAGCTCTGTGATGTGGTGGGAGGCACTGAAAATAAAACAAAACAAGCCAACTCAGTCACTTGCACTGAGAGAGAAGGGGGAATAGTAGAAACTCTTAAAAGTTGCTAAACAACTTCTCGTTTCAGCACTCTGCTCTTTGAAACTGTGTTCTCCCTTTTCCAAGCCTGTCCCAGTGCAAGAAACCTTTAAAATAAAAAAATAAAAATCATTTTCAGCTCAAGGACAGGAGATGAGTAGTTTGCTCAGTTCCTTAAAAAAAAAAAAAAGCTCTGTTTTCTTCCCTGACAATTGAATTTCTCTAAAATAAATACCATTTATATTCAGACAAAACCATTTCCTGCTCCGCTTTTGAGTCAGCACCTGTGTGTGTGGCACTGCAATTATTTCCTCAGTGACACACTTGTCACCAGGGTTGCTCGGTCTTGGGCGCCAGCTGGAGCACCAGGGAGCTCAGCAAGGTTTTATGTAGGGACAAGGTGTTGGTTATGGGTAATGAGGATAAAATAGGGGATGATTCTCCCCTCTACCTCCTGCATCCTCCCTTCTGAAGATTTTTGTCTCCAATTTTCTCCCCTTGCCTTGGGGTCCCTTTCAGGGGATGTAATTGATATAGTCACTGAAAATAATGGAATTTATAGCCCAGGCTCAACACTATAAATTCAGCTATTACATTCCTGATGGGAAAATGAAGAACAAAATGAATTGAGACAGAATATTTGTCTTAATAATTGTCTCTTTTCTGTGCCGTATGTGTTTAATATGTCTGTGCCTATATATGTCTGAATATATACATGCACACACAGAGAACTGTACTTTGAAAAGAGGTTTTTAATTTGATTTTTGAGGGGTTTTGGGGGTTTTTTTTAATTATTAAATTACCACATCAGCACATCCCATGGCCAGGCAAGCACATTAAGAAGCCATCTGTAGCAGAGCAACAAGGTGAATTTCCATCCTGGAGCTGTTTGATGGGGGAGGAGTTGAAATTTGCATTATCCAGACACCACAGTACCAGCCCATCGCTGTGCACTGCAAACCCTACACGGCCTCTTCTTGGGGCTTTTGGCTGTATTTCAGGTTTATTTCATTTTTAGCCAGGAAAGTCAGAGCTGAGCCAGCATTTCTCTGCCCAAAGCCATTGCCCTGAGTCTCTGATAAAGTTTCCCTGTGAAACCTTCCCTCTTCTCCACTCCTCCTTTCCATCCTGGTCCAACTTAGGAAGTTTTGGGTTGGATTATCCCAACCTTATCCCATCCCACTGCAAATTCACCACCACCACCACCAAAAAAAAAAAAAAGTGCATGTCCAGGCTGTGATCATTTGTCATTTAGATAGAGTCTATGATATGAACCATGGCAAACACTGTAATGACTAATTTCAAACATTTATTACAACACTTGAGAGACTTGAAAGCTCTCCCTGCTCTTGATTTTAATAAATGCAGTCTTGAAGCAGCCGCTTATCAAAGTGACACAAATTGTGTGGTAAATAGATTATGGCACAGCTGAAATACTGGAAAATGAGATCAGAAATGCTACTATCTCCCATTTAAGGCTTTGTAAGATGCTCCGATCGAGCGGATTCCAGAAAAGTGGCACGGGCAGAGCTGGTGGAAGTGGGAAGAAGCCAAAATGCCAGGGGATCAATGCAGGGCCAGCCGGCTGCTTATCACCCCCTGATTTGCATATGTACAATTTCTTGCACATTAAGGAGTTTGTACACCAAAGGCAAGAGATACCAACAGGCCTTGAAGTCAGCATTTCAGTGCCAAGCCAAGATAGAAGAGCTGCTTCATCTGGGAAGGAGTTATCACAGCAGCAGCCAGGCTTCCTCACGCTGTTCCCTGCTCATTGTCTTCATGGAATAAACAGAACTCTCATCAGGACTTGCCACGGTACTAAAAAGGGAAATATTTTGACTTGTTGTCAAATTGCTGCAGATCTCTGCGTGCAGATAAACGAAAAGCTGAGTTGGTGTTTGTTTTCATAAAGTTCTGAGAAACTGAGATGAGAGCTTTGCCTTCGGAATATGCTTTGACCAAGAAAATTGGTGAAAGTCTGGAAAAGGGTTGTTTTGTTTTAAAAAAGCATTCCCAAAGGGCACAGAGAAGGGAAGTGTAACTAGACACATTCTTCAACCAGCCACACAGCGACTCTGCAAAGGCAGCTGGTAAAGGAACAAAAACACAAGAGACAGGAAAATTACCTCAGAAATGTAAGAACTTTCTCACCAAAATAGGATTCATTTATAGAATCAGCTGCTGCCAATTGTTTTTAGGGTTCAAAGAAGAAAAAAATAGCCATTGGGCATTTGGTATTATGGGATTTCTCGTTCAAAAGCAAACACCACGGGTCAGATTATTTTTATATTTAGAGCTCTCTTCTACTGAAGCCACCAGGAGAGATTGCTTGAGAGGGAAATGCACCCAGTTTGAGTGAAATGGGAAGTACCAGAATTTGGGGGCTCAGCTCAACTTAAGGTGAGTGGCAGAGTTACCCTCGAGGTCACCCCCAACAGCACAGACCCTTCATCCCAACCCAAGGCTGTCTGAATCTGAATTCTGAAGATCCCTCTGGTCACTGGGCATTGAACTGGGAGCAGAGCTGAGCACAGGGTCACCACTGGCCAACAGCAGTGGCACCTGGGCTCCTAATCCAGTATCTAACTTGGACATTTTAAATCTGATGGAGAGACACCCCCCCACTGTGCTAATTTTGGAGGCTCTTTTCCTAAATCCCTTGGGCAATGCATCTTTGCCTCTTTATGGCTCATTCCTTTGAAAAGATGCTGCCTAAGAATAAGGCTGCAAATTTTGAATATGAAAAGCAGGAATATTCCCTATCAGATGTTATTTTGCTTTATTCATATGATTGAAACTCCTGCTATGGTTCTTGCAAATCCAAGGAAATGTGTTTATAGTCTCATCAACTGAAAAGAATTGGATTCCCACGTTGCGGTTCAGGGGATTTTCTGGGGTTTCTATCAAACACAGCAACTCTGGCAGCACAAGGGGACTTTAATAAGCGCCTGTATTGCAGTTTCTCATTAGAATACACAATTAAAACCAGAAGAGGAAGAAAACACACATCCTTTCTACCTTCCTTCTGGATTTCAGGAGAAACTCCAGAAATCTGGGGAGTGGAGGGAATCTGTTTGATTTATCCTAACTAACCAGAGTGCTCACTTGTATTTCTTTTGTCCTTGATGCTGGGGAACTTCCATCCCCAGCCCTGAAACACTGGGGATGTGTTTGAGGGCTGGGCATGGAAGTTGGTTGTGCACACCAAGGTGGAGGAGATGCTGGCAGAGGAGATGGGAGCTCTGCAGCAGCACCACTGCACCTCCACTGCCATCCCTGCACCCTCACTGCTGTCACTGCACCCTCACTGCCATCCCTGCTCTGTCACTGCCATCCCTGCACCGTCACTGCTCTGTCACTGCCATCCCTGCTCTGTCACTGCCATCCCTGCACCCTCACTGCTGTCACTGCACCCTCACTGCCATCCCTGCTCTGTCACTGCCATCCCTGCACCATCCCTGCTCTGTCACTGCCATCCCTGCTCTGTCACTGCCATCCCTGCACCGTCACTGCTCTGTCACTGCCATCCCTGCTCTGTCACTGCCATCCCTGCACCGTCACTTCTGTCACTGCTCTGTCACTGCCATCCCTGCTCTGTCACTGCCATCCCTGCACTCTCACAGCCATCCCTGCACCCTCACAGCCATCCCTGCACCCTCACTGCCATCCCTGCACCGTCACTGCTCTGTCACTGCTCTGTCACTGCCATCCCTGCACTCTCACAGCCATCCCTGCACCCTCACTGCCATCCCTGCTCTGTCACTGCCATCCCTGCACCCTCACTGCCATCCCTGCTCTGTCACTGCCATCCCTGCTCTGTCACTGCCATCCCTGCACCCTCACTGCCATCCCTGCTCTGTCACTGCCATCCCTGCTCTGTCACTGCTCTGTCACTGCCATCCCTGCTCTGTCACTGCCATCCCTGCACCGTCACTGCTCTGTCACTGCTCTGTCACTGCCATCCCTGCTCTGTCACTGCCATCCCTGCACTCTTACAGCCATCCCTACACCCTCACTGCCATCCCTGCTCTGTCACTGCCATCCCTGCTCTGTCACTGCCATCCCTGCACCGTCACTGCTCTGTCACTGCTCTGTCACTGCCATCCCTGCTCTGTCACTGCCATCCCTGCACCGTCACTGCTCTGTCACTGCCATCCCTGCACTCTCACAGCCATCCCTGCACCCTCACAGCCATCCCTGCACCCTCACTGCCATCCCTGCACCGTCACTGCTCTGTCACTGCTCTGTCACTGCCATCCCTGCACTCTCACAGCCATCCCTGCACCCTCACTGCCATCCCTGCTCTGTCACTGCCATCCCTGCACCCTCACTGCCATCCCTGCTCTGTCACTGCCATCCCTGCTCTGTCACTGCCATCCCTGCTCTGTCACTGCCATCCCTGCACCCTCACTGCCATCCCTGCTCTGTCACTGCCATCCCTGCTCTGTCACTGCTCTGTCACTGCCATCCCTGCTCTGTCACTGCCATCCCTGCACCGTCACTGCTCTGTCACTGCTCTGTCACTGCCATCCCTGCTCTGTCACTGCCATCCCTGCACTCTTACAGCCATCCCTACACCCTCACTGCCATCCCTGCTCTGTCACTGCCATCCCTGCTCTGTCACTGCCATCCCTGCACCGTCACTGCTCTGTCACTGCTCTGTCACTGCCATCCCTGCTCTGTCACTGCCATCCCTGCACTCTTACAGCCATCCCTACACCCTCACTGCCATCCCTGCTCTGTCACTGCCATCCCTGCTCTGTCACTGCCATCCCTGCACCGTCACTGCTCTGTCACTGCTCTGTCACTGCCATCCCTGCTCTGTCACTGCCATCCCTGCACTCTCACAGCCATCCCTGCACCCTCCCTGCCATCCCTGCTCTGTCACTGCCATCCCTGCACCCTCACTGCCATACCTGCTCTGTCACTGCCATCCCTGCACCGTCATTGCTCTGTCACTGCCATCCCTGCTCTGTCACTGCCATCCCTGCACCGTCATTGCTCTGTCACTGCCATCCCTGCTCTGTCACTGCCATCTCTGCTCTGCCATTGCAGCCAGGATTGTTGCTCCTACTGAGCCAAAAAGGGAGAGGAGCCACCTCTGGCTCTGCAGCTCCCTAGATCAGGGTTACAGACACCTTCCTGCAGGATACTTATGCCCAAAGCAGCTTCTTGAAGATCAGATTCCCCGTGCAGAGCCTTTCCCCTCCTGCTCCAGCACAAGCAGGACACAAATTAAAGACTTGGCTGGCATGGGGCACAAGCCATGAGCTTTCCCTAGAACTGAAAGAGGCTGCCTGGCAAAATATGGGCAGCTGGTGGCACATCCAGCATTGATGAGGCATGTGTGGCACAGGACAGGGCAGTTTAAAGTGCAGCTAGCAGGGTTTAACCAGGGGTAGCCTGATTTTTCCTCTGTGCACAGTTCCTTTGGCCAGCAAATGTACTCATTTCTCATTTCTAACCAATGTCCCTAAATGAGATAACACATGTTCAGTGAGGATGGCTTGGAAAAATACAAACCCTAGAAGCAAATAGGGACCAATTTGGCACCATAAACATCCTATGGAGATGCTGAGTTTTGCTTCCAGTTGTCTTAAGCAGAGCAGTGGGAACCCCTCACCCTCCTCCCAGTACAGCACTGGGGGCTCTTGTTCTCCCCAGCCAGCAGCCACCCTGGGCTTTCCAGCCCTGACACCCATGCTTTGGGTCCCACAGTCTTAGAGAAAGTTTTCATGCTCAGCCAAGGGGAACTCAGGCCCCCCAGCAGTGACATCCCCCAAACACACCCCATTACTCTGGCAGTGTTCCTCTATTTCTGCTTTACAGCCTGTAAACACATCCAGGGGTATTTTTGTGACAGAAACCCACAGCCATTGTTGCGTGACAGAGGAGCAGCTCTCAGACAAGTGTAAGAGCCCAAATGTATTTTCAGCGCCTTTCATCTCTAAATCTCCAGCTGCCTTTAGGTGGCAGGTAGCTGTCACCCCTTTGGTGCAAGGGACTGCAGCAGGGAGAGGAGCACCAGGAAGGGCAGAGCTGGAGCTCAGGTTTCCCAGCTCCCCATGCAGCCCCCTCCCTCCTGCTTCTCACTTTCTCTCTCCTCAAGTCATAAACAGAAGCAGCATTTTTGACAGGTCTTTCAAGCCCTTGCTGTGTTGATTTTTTTTCCCATTTCAGGAGTCGCTGGCAACAATTCACCCACAGCAGATTCACACGTGGGGTGAGTTTGTGACCCACTCCCCGCTGCCCCTGTGCTGCTGTTGTGCCCAGCCCAGCACTGCCCATGGCAGGGTGGGCTTTGAGCACGGGCAGCAACCCTGGCAGAAGAAAAGACGTTGGGATAAGGAGAGAAATGCTCACACTGAGATGTAGCCATGGCAACACAGTTCTGCAGAGCAGGAGGCATATCTGCCAAGGCTCAGAGATTTGCCATTTGATCGCATGGATTTCCATGCTCTGGATGCGATCACATCACACAAAATCCAGGTCAGGCTTGATGCCTTGAATAATTCTTTACCCTCAGGGGCACAGAACTGATGTAGGAAGCTGCGTCTCATGGAGGATATGGTAGGATTAAATAGATTATCTTTTTGCCCCCCCCCCCAAAAAAAGGTGAGCTGTGCAAATGAAGAGACACCCAGTTCTGCTTTTATTGCCCAGAAGGCAGTGGGGAAGAGGCAGAACCTCAGAGCTGGGCATGGAATCTGTGC
Organism: Anomalospiza imberbis; assembly: GCF_031753505.1. Lineage (NCBI taxonomy): Eukaryota > Metazoa > Chordata > Aves > Passeriformes > Viduidae > Anomalospiza > Anomalospiza imberbis. The sequence continues at coordinate 6,900,243 of NC_089699.1, read as the reverse complement.
TTCCTGGGGAGGAGACAAAGCAAAAGTCTCTAGAAGCAGGCTAGAATCCTTCGGGCTAAAAATCCCATCCCCTCCTCCTCTTGACTTTCTCAGTGTTACCCAAAGACAGGAGTAACCACATTTCCAAACTCACAGCAGTCCCAGCACCAGCTTTCAGCTTTTCACCCAGGGCTGCCTCTGAACCATTTGTCACACCAGGGGTTCAGACCTTCCCCTGGCCCCACGGGTGTGATGGACAGGGCCCAGCCAGCAGCAATCCTGCTTGGGGGAGCCAGCTCCTCTCCCTTCATCCCCCTGCAAGCACAGGGACCAGCAAGGAGCAGAGCCAGGAGGTGCCAGAGGAACCACCTGCACCTGCACGTGCTGGGGGCAGGAAGAATGTGAAACCCTAAGGGACAAAGGCAAAGAGAAAGAGAGAAACCACAGACCCTTCAGGGCTTCAGGAGATTTGTGGCACAGCCTGGATTGCAAATATTTTCCCTGGGGTTCTTCCGCTGAAGCAGAGCTGCAAGACTGTGCTCTGGTCTGTGCCTGTGTAAATCATGAAAGCCAGGTCTGAAGCCCAGAGAGAAGAGGCAGCTTGAGAGCAAACAGCACAGAGGAAGATGTGCCAAGTGTCCTGATCCGAGCAAGAGCAGCTGCAGACTCCACACTCCTCTCTGGGTCAGTGGGGAGGGGACATGGGGAAGGAAGAGGCAGAGTTCCACATCCCACTGCTCTCCCTCCTTTAGTTCATGTCCCGCTGCTCTCCCTCCTTTAGTTCATGTCCCACTGCTCTCCCTCCTTTAGTTCATGTCCCACTGCTCTCCCTCCTTTAGTTCATGTCCCACTGCTCTCCCTCCTTTAGTTCATGTCCCACTGCTCACCCTCCTTTAGTTCATGTCCCACTGCTCTCCCTCCTTTAGTTCATGTCCCACTGCTCACCCTCCTTTAGTTCATGTCCCACTGCTCTCCCTCCTTTAGTTTATGTCCCACTGCTCACCCTCCTTTGCTCTGATGCAGTCTCCATCACCTGACCTGGGACAGGACTGGGACAGCACAAGCCATGGCTCCCTGGAGCTGCTTTACCTCATCTTAACCATTCAGATCTTCATATCTGGGAGGGAGGCAGGAGTCTCATTGGAGTCAGAACTCAGCTGTGTTTAAAGAATAAAGAAAAAAAAAAAAAAAAAGAAAGGGGGAAAAAAAGAACCAAATGTTTATTTCACATTTGGAATCTGTTTTTCCCTTTTGTACTAGCAAACCTGAAACCCCATGAAATCTAGATGTTCTTCACCTGGCATCTTTTAAAGAGTGTTCCCTTCCCTGAGTAGCTCGAGGGCTTTAACCTTTTGAAAACAACAGGTTCTGAGACCTTGAAAAGAAGAGCCAGCAAGGCAGAGCTCATCCTCCATTAGAGCAGAAACAGGGAAGGAGGGGGATTTATGCCAATGATCCGAGTCTTTTGGAGAAGTTTAATTCACTCCCTTGTCAGGTCCTTCCTGCCTTGCCCTCCCCACTCCCAGCTCCCTCTGAAGGAGCCTTACCATCCCTTGCTTTTCACCTCTGCAGGCTTGAGCATGAGATAAACATGCCCTAATTATTTTCCTCTTGCACAGCTGAGCCCTGCAGCCCTTCATTTCCTTACCTGAATGCTCTTGCTTCAAGTGGGTTATATACGACAAAGCCTCTCAGGTATATTTGCTGTGCAGCAGAACTCAGGTGTCACACAAGCAACTCAAACCCCTCTTTTCCCCAGCATGGACTAATAAAGGACATGAATTACTGGGGCCTTCTTACAGTCTGGGAGCCAAAAGACTGTGGAGGGGGAGAAATAAGGTCACAGATCCTCTTGCCTTCAGACAAATAGCACAGGCACCGCTCTGGCTGACAGAGATTAAAAATTGCCTTCATTTTTGGGCTCAGTTTTGCAGAGGGTCATGAAGAGCTTGGTGACATTGCAACTGCCAGAACACAAACATAATGTGCTCCATCCCAGCAGGGATCTCGTTGTGAGGTTCTGCAGAGCACAGGGAGCAGTGGGAAGGGGCACTGCACCTCCTGTCCCCAGGGGTGACCCTGGGAGAGGCTGCTCTGGGCACAGGCAGGCCAGCACGGGGCTGGGCAGGGCAGGGGGCTGTTGGTGCTTTTGCTGCTTCCACTGCACCTTTCTCAGCACACTTTTACACCTGCAGGGTTCCAAAGCCTCCCACCACAAGTGCTGCCTCCTTGCTCCAAGCACAGAGCTCCTCCCCACGGACAGCAGCCCTGCTTCCACACACAAAACTGAGTGCAGTGTGGGGGCAGGAAGGGGCAGTGAGGGTCAGCAGACACCCAAACCTTGCTTTATGCAACTGAACTGTGGGAGGGAAAAGCTCAGAGCCCCATTCAACCTGGTTGTGGACACTTCCAGGGATCAGGCACCCACAACTTCCTTGCACACCCAGTTGCAGTGCCTCACCACCCTGTGAGCAATGAGTTTCTTCCTTACATTCAATTTAAGTACCTCCTCCTAAAGTCATCCCTCTTCTCTTATCACTATCTGCCTGTGTAAAAAGTCATTCTGCCTCTTTTTTATAAGACTTGTTTAAGTCCTGAAAGGCTGCAATGAGATCTCACTGGACCCTTCTCTTCATGATGAATTTCATAGGTGAGGTGCTCCACCACTCTGATCAATTTTGTGGCTCTCCTCTGTACCCACACCAACAGGCCTAATGTGTCTTTCCTGTACTGAGGATTCCAGATGTAGACACAATACTCCAAATGGGATCTCAGAAGAGTGGAATTGAGGGATAGAATCAGCCCCTCAACCTGCTGGTCATGGTTTTTTCACCATCACCATATCCACTTGGATGCAGGTCTTTGAAATGCTTCTAATGTCATGGAATCATGGAATGGTTTGGTGGAAAGGGGCTGTAAAGATAATCTCATTCCACATGGGCAGGGACACTTCCCACTCTGCCAGGGTGCTCCAAGCCCTGTCCATCCCAGCCTTGGATGCTTCCAGGGATGGGGCTGCACACCTGGATCAGCACCAGGTACAGAGCACAAAAGGACATGAGACAATAGTCAGCACAAAGTAACCCTTTCCCAAATTTTTCTGACCCCCAGGAGACCCCTGTGTGGCAGGGAACTGCCTCACCTGTTTTACACCACGTAGGAGCATGGAAACCTCTCCCAGTGATGCCCCAAGTCCCCCCTTTCCCTGAGGAGTCCTGTGGCAAGGTGATTCCTCCATGAGGCCAAGGAAGAACCCCCAAAACTCATGGAAGCTGCAAAGTTCCTGCATTAGCAATGCCAATGGAAAGCCATCTCTCTGCAGAGATGCTGCCAACAGATGAAGTCTGTGACACAGACCAAGTGACAGAGGCCACCAGGACTTCTGGCCACCAGCTACCTCAACCATGTCCTGCAGCAGGGAGCACATTGGTGTAGAGCTGTGCTGGTGGGATGCCTGGGGGGCCATGAACTCCCCACTGCTGGAGGGAGCTGCTCAGAACAATCTGTGGGAATCTTCTGGCAGCTGGTCCCACAGCTCAGCCTGGCTTTTTGCATTCCCCATCCTATAACACAACGGGTGGAAACCTGGCAGCCCCCAGTTCTGCTTCCAGAGCTCACTTTCCACGTCCCGTTCCTCCCAATTCCATGTGGATTTTGCAATGTGGCTTGTAAGATCAAAAAGGTTGGCTGGGCTTTGCCCCAGCCCCCCTCTCTGCTTTGAACTTCTAATTATTTTGCTAATTCTGAGCCTAGTGCTAAGATGCTCTGAGCACACCTAAAACCTTCCCCACAAAATCAAGCTGCAAAACATCTCCCAGGATCTAATCCCCAGTGAGAAATACTCTAACCTTTCCCAATAACCACGAGCAGAGCTTGTCTAGTCATTTGCAATTAAGCTCCTGAGCTAATGAAGCTGCTTTGAAAAAAAAATAGAAAAAGAAAAAGAAAAACCCAACAACCTCAGGTCAGTCTAATTAAGAAATGTTGTACCTTGCAGTCCCAGTGTATCTTGTGGCTCACAGCTGTGCATGCTTTCAGCTTTGACAGCAGAAAAGGTGTGATTATTTATTTATTACATGAATGCAAGGAAGCTTCAGGAGTAGGAGACGCCTGTGCTGTGAGGCAGCTGAAGTAGAGAGAAAAGAAATGACATTCAGCTGGAACCTGTAATTATAAGAGGGGATGTTGACCATAGAAAAATGCAATTGTGTAATGAATACTTATGCATTAGCTTTTCTTTGAGATTAAAAGTACACAATCGAATCAAGGCCAAAGTGGAGCTTGCCCTCAAGGAAAGGCAGTTTGGAAGACAAATGTAATTATGCCACTGTCATTTGCAGTGCTACAGAAAGTGGTTGAGGAAACTTCATGAAAAAAAGTCTTAGGGAAAAAAAAATATTTAGAAAGAATTCTGCTCCTGATTTGAGTCTCTCTCTTCCCTCAACAAGAGGATGGATCTTTTCTGCAGGCTGCACATACACAGGATCCCCCCCAGCCAGCATCTGCTCCCAGCACACGTTACTGATCTTGGATCTGCAAACAACCATCTTCCCTCTGCTTTCCCTGTGACTGAGTACCATTTGCACAGCAAGAACCAGATCTGATCTGCAAGAGCAAAATTTTAATTAAGTGCCTTGCCAGAAAAAAAGAAAAACAAAAACCTTATTTTAGGAACTGGTCCAACATGCTATTATTTCCTCACATTCTCATATCCCTATGCACTGCATTAGCCCAGAGCCCTCCAGGACCCTGCCTGCACTGCATGACAGGATCCCCAAAATTCCCGAGCATCCGTCAAGCCAGTGGTATGTGTCACTGGTGCCTGAAAAGCTGATTCTCTGAGCTTGGTTGCTCTCTGCTCAACAAGAAGGAATGACAAGGTGTTAAACAGCACAAGTTGCAGTTAAGCCTATCTTTCTTTTCTAGCCAATTAGATAATTTTTACTATCTGCAGAAGACACCAGGGTTAGAGGGGAGCTGCCAGCACTGCTCGGGCACAGCTCATCTTGATTGGTTTTTAAAATTCTGCTTGTCAGCTGGCGAGAAGAGACACATCCAAATTGACCCCACATTGCTGAGAAACCCAGTGAATTATCCCCATGGCTGAATGGAGCCTGTGCACAGAGTCTCCCCACCCAAACCGCACCAAAAGAACCCCCGAAACACAAAAAACCAAAACACACATCCAAAATCAAACCATCCCAGTGAAACCCTCCAATCTTTTCTGGATTGTGCCACAGATTATCCATGGCCATAGGGAGCAGAGGGCACTGTTGGGTTCACAGCTGCAGCTTTCCATGGGTAAACCCCAGGTCCTCAGCCCAAGGCTGAGTTTGCTGAGCCCCCACTGCCTGGCTGAGCAAGGGCTCCAGCACAGCTGCTGCAGTGCCCAGTTCCAGTGATCCTGCCCCTAAAAAGGTACCCTGGAACAGCCCAGCCCTGGAACAACAGCCCCCAGAGGAGACTGTGCCATGGACTGACCATCGAGATGCACTCACTCCAACAGTGAGGAAGAACCTCTTCTGATAATCACAGCCTTCATCTCTGAGCCATCCTACAGCCCGAGAGCTCAGCAAAACCCCTAAATCAGTGGGGGTACACAAAGGGACTCGAGGGGGAGGGAGGGGAGAAATGACAGGGAGAAGACAGATTCCTCAAACCAGCACACGGGGATTGAGGGATGGAAGGGAAAGTGGAATTTAGACAGAAGAGATGCAGCCAAGTGTGGGAAAAAGGAGGGAAGAGTGGGGGAAATAAAAGATCTCAAGAGCATCCACTTAAGCTTTGAATTGCCTG